>NW_027176240.1:4445142-4467642 GCF_023055335.1 Clinocottus analis
TGCCTCTTCTCGACTGAAGAGTCTTGACGAAACACTCCCGGGTGGTGGGAGTGAAACAATACTGATGACAGAAGTACTCGCTGCTGCGTCGTCAGTACTGTGTAGCAGGATGCTCTCGTAGTAGTAGTACACAGTTTCTGCAGTTTTAGTGGTACCATGTTGTAGACACACGGATAAGAAGACTACACAAGGCTCATAATACGTCTGTATTATTAAGTGGGATTTTTAATGCGAGACTTTTACTTGTAATTGGAATACTTTTGCATTGTGGTATTGTCACTTTTACAGTGCTTGAATGGACTATTTGGACATTGTAGGGATACGCAGTAAGATAGCTTAGCACAAAGGCCGTTTCTTAATACCGTGTCTGCGGTCTTTCTGCGAGTGGAACGGCAGCTTACTCGATGATGTCATCGCCTCAGCTGTTGTTGCTAATGAGCTTACTCCGGCTCTTCACTATATAACGTATTTTTTCCAATCAAACCAAATATGACAACCCTGCTTTTTTTCCCATTTCATTTCAAATTTGAACTGGAAACAGCGAGCAGCGAGATATATAACAGAATCAGGGCGCTTTAGAGGAGCTGGTGGATTATTTTATTACTTTTTGGACAGAGCCAGACTCGCTCCTTTCTCCTGTTTCCATTCTTTAAAATGACCCCGTGACCTCTCCTGTTTGTCCCTCTCAGGACAAACATTGCATATGTAGCCGCACGACAAAAGACACTCAGACATTGACTGCAGTTGTGTTTTTACTCCCTTCCCTGCTGGCGTTTCATCCCCAATATGAATTTACCCAGAGTATAATCCTTCTCTGTTTTTCCTCATTTGCATATTTCATTAATTGGTTGGTTCATCCTGTGTGTGTTTGCAGCCCCAGCAGGGGTTTCTAGAAATAATAACGTGGATAACATTCAGCTCCCGGAAACACGAAAGCCTCATTAGATACAGAAAAACTCTGCAGGACAAAAAAAAAGAGAAAAGTTTGGTCTGGATGTGACGCTCTGCGAGGAGACGGCGGCTCAGATCAGAAGTCAGACCAGCACCCCTGAGGAGGGAGGGAGGGAGGGAGGGGGGTGATTCAGACGGCACGACATGTTGCTGCTTAATCAGTTTGACAATTAATGATTAGTTGTAAATATTGCAGGTGCCTACTTCAATGTAGTGGCTGAGATTGGATGAGAACCTGAAATAGGGCAAATCATTGGAGCGCAGGGATCCACTGCTGGAGCCGTCATGTATTATGTGTGACAAATTATCCCACACACACACACACACACACACACACACACACACACACACACACACACACACACACACACACACACACACACACACACACACACAGTAATGAGGTAGAGGCCTCTTGTGGTGAAGTGTCTGATGTGCTTTAATGGGACTCTGTGAGGAATGTTGGCTGGTTGACAAATTGGTTGACAAATATTTTTTCTTGATCAGTTTATTAGTCATTTGGTCTTTTGGTTTGATTCCAGCTGGTGACCTTTATTTCATGTCTCATCCCCCTTCCTCTCTTTCCAATTCCTGCCCACCTCTTCTCTGTCAAACTGTCCAATAAAGGCAAAAATACAGAAAAAGAAAGTCAGAAAATATTGCAAATATTCTTAGAACTGAAGGTGAATACTTCAAATCTATCTATCTATCTATCTATCTATCTATCTATCTATCTATCTATCTATCTATCTATCTATCTATCTATCTGTATGTTTCTCTCTCTCTCTCTCTCTCTCTCTCTCTTTATCTTTCTCTCTTTCTCTCTCTCTCTCTCTTTATCTTTCTCTCTCTCTTGCATCTTTAACTCTCTTTTGTTCTGTTCTTGTTTGTATTTGTTCTTTCCTACACATCAAAGACATTCTTTTATTTACAGTTAAATCATATATACTATATCAGGCTATGATGTGTAATTTGTAGTCTGTGTTTTCACGTCTGGCTGACACTTCCCCTTTAAGAGATCCAGGAAGCGCACGAGAGCAAGGGGGCGGTGGCTGAGGGGGTGGGGCTTATTGAGGAAACAGGTGTGTGTGCTGACAGGGATGATGTCATTCTCTTGCTGAGTCACCTGGGAGACGGCGGCAGAGCGTAGTGTGGACAGAGAGGGGGAGAGAGAGAGCGATAACGGAGGAGGAAGAAGAGGCAAAGACCTGCCTTCATCACTCCTGCTTTTCTCCCTGAGGAGGCGACGGTGTGAGGGAGCCGGCTTAACCGAGGAGGAAGAGGAGGAAGAGGAGGCATTTGAATACTGCTATCTGTCAAGGTGAGAGAGCGACGGCGGGAATGAATGAGAGAGCGAGACCGACACGCGCACACATTTACTCTTTTATCTCCTCTGTGGCTGCACCGTCTCACCAAACTCCCTCCTGAAATTAGTTTAACTCCTCGCTCAACTGTTGTACTTGATTTAAGACCTGAACTCTGTAAAGGACCATGCCGGTGTTTTTTTGTTGCATGCTTCAGCTCAGTAACTAGATACTGTGTGTGTGTGTGTGTGCGTGTGCGTGTGTGTGTGTGTACGGTACACTACCTGGCCGTAAGTATATGGACACCCACCCCTGGTCGAGGCCTTTTAGTTCAAATGGAAAGTAATTATCATGTTAATTTCAACAGTAATGAGCTTTTGGGCTCAAATAATTAGGTGATATTAATCTATAAATCGCCTTTTCGTTTGTCGACCTTCGTTTTTTCTCAGACTGAGACGTTCAGATGGAGATCCAGTTCATGTCCGTGTGTTAGGTGTCTTGTCTGTAAGAGCAGTAAACTTGCTGAACATCTGTTGCACAAAGAGTTTCATCCCAAACTGAAGACGCGGTTGTGTTTTTCTTGCGTCTAGCAGCAAGAGGTTTTCTTTCAATTGACTGTGATGTGTGTGGCGGCTCTGGTGAGGAGGAGGTACAGACAGTCAAACAACAAACCGTCGGCCTCAGAGCCCAGCCTGTAATTTCTCCATGCTGCACTTTGGTTTTCGTGGTCAGGTTGGCCTCAATTCGTCGTCACTCCCTGTTTTTAGGGCTGCTGAAACTCCGTGGGTGAACACTCTGCTTGTTTGTGTAGAAACTTGATTATTTATCACAGTTTCCAGCTCTTTACTTGCATTTATGGCTTATTTTTACTTTGGTCTGACCTCCTGACCTTTTTTTAACCTCCGTTATCTGTCAAGTGGCCACCGGGCAGGCAGCACGGGGGAAACTGTCAGCTTGGTACGACCAGAAAAGGAGCGAGCATTATTTTGCAACAGCTTGCGACTGTGTTTGTACGTGCGTGCGTCCACAAACACTTGACCTTGAAGACAACTTTCAGTCTCCTTGGGCAAAAATCTATTGTGGCCTGACCGACAGAGCAAGCAGAGCTGCTGGTCGCGGCAAAATAAATCCACCTTCACTGACGGTTAAGTTCCAACAGAGTTCAAACCTTCAACTTGAGTTCAGGGGACGCATTCAATAAACGACGTCAGGCTCAACGTGACTCTTGAAGTCATGTTTTTGTCATGCAGGCCAAACTTTAAGACCCCCCACCTTATAGAAGAGTAATTCACAAAGTATTTTAGTTCAAAAAGTTTCTCCTCGAAGTTAGAAGAAGTCGGTTTGCTCACCAACAAACAGTTTGCACTGAGCTACTTTGGACTCTGGAGGAATTCACTTCTCAGCCGTCTGACAGAATTATTCATCGAACCATCAGACCCTTAGTTTGTTCAACAATTCATGAAGTCCATATTTAATGTTCCCCAACTGTGATAAACGCATAAATAAGGCCGATTTTCGTAACAATTATCGAGTGAAATCATTGCTATATGGAGAATTATCCCACCAAAATCGGAGGGTTTTATTTTTGTCAGCCGGAAAATAAATCAGACGTTGACGGTATTTCATGCCATGTCGTACACACAGTTTTTTTTTAGCTATAAATATGTCCTGAAACCTTTTTTATTAGTTTAATTTACAAATGATTTGACCTGAAACGACTGAATTCATTTGTCACTTCTCCATTTGTCGCTTGTAAAACAACAAGAGTTGCATAAAAATGCTAAGTCGTCATACTAAAGGTGTCATAGTGTGACAGATGAATAGCAGAGAGAAAACCGGTGACAAATCGTCCGTAAACGCACACACACATAGCCTGGGGCAGTTGTGAATTGTGTGTGTACGTGTGTGTGGTACCATCATATGACTGTGGGAGTAAACAGTATAGATGTCATTCTAGGTAATGGGAGGGTGATGTCATTCAGGAAGTGGACATAGTGAAATAAAAGGACACTCTGTCACTGTAGCATATGCTCGGTGTCACATGACGGTCTATTTGCTGTTCAGCCGCGTCAACCGCAAACATTTGTACTAATGACGCCTTTTTGATTTTGTATAATTCTGCCCTCATTTAAAAAAAGAAAAAAACTTAACCTGAAATATCCCATTTTACGTATTTTTTTTCTTCACGCAAGGAATCTCAATACACTCGACAAAAGCAGAGGAAACAAGCAACATGTAGCTGACAGATGCTTCTCGTGAAATTGATGCTTTCACGTGCAGGTGCGTCTGCTTTTTTAAACGCAAACGTCTCAAAGAAGACTAAACATTGACTTTGTTAAACTCTTCTCCCTCAAGCTCACTTTGTCCTCTGGGTGACGAAGTCGGCACGTCAGAGTCAACACCGGAGAGACAAGTTCAATGTGTTTGTGAGCTTCCTTATTGTTCTGTTCGAGGCGTTGGTTCAGACTAAGATATCTCAACAGCTACGGGATGGATTTTCATAGAATTTGTCTGCATACATTCCTGTTCCCCAGTTGATGAACCCTATGCTGACTTCAGTGATCTGAGTTTTCCTCTTGTTAACCTTTGTGGATAATGGATGGGTTGTAACGGATATTCATGTCGCCCTCAGGATGAACTGTAACAACTTGATCCTCTGGATTTTAATCTTCCACCAACATCAGATCAATATTTAAATTTATTCACTGCTTTAGTTCATGACCAAGTACCTAATGTCATGTGTTAATCAGTGAGGATGTTTGAACTGTACAGAAATTACATTAATTTTGGTGCAACACAATTTAGTACATTTTGCTGATAGTACTTCTGTGCTTTTACTACAATATAATTTTGAAAGCAGGACATTTACATGTATGTTGTATAAGTACATTTAGTTAAGTAAAGGACCTGAGCGCTTGTAGCCTGGCTAACTGTCTCGCTACCTTATGTGACACGACTTGAGGAAAAGCATGAAAAGCATGCATGGTAATATCATCATCATCATCATCATCATCATCATCATCATCATCATCATCAGTATTGTTTATTGTTTGAAACAGTCTTTGAAAATTCAGTGGGAGTAAATTGGTTCAAACGGGACGCCCACCCAGTAAACACACACACACACACACACACACACACACACACACACACACACACACACACACACACACACACACACACACACACACACGTTCATTCTCTGTCAGTAATGAGCAGGAAGCTGCAGCAGGTCACCGTTTCCCTCTCGTCTGTTTTGGCCTTCAGAGTCTTTGTATTCAAATCACAGCAGCTTTTTTGTGTGCGAGCCGAACGAGACAAGTCTTCGCTCTCACTTCACTGAGCTCTTTGTTCCTCGTCATAGAACCACGGAGAGGGACAGTAACCATCAAACACTAGACTGTGAGAAGATGGAAATGACTCATTGTTGTGTTTTGAAAGCACGTCGCGATAGCACAAACTGTTCATCGCAGTCTTTCATACCACCAGGAAAACAATTTCACGCTGTCATCAGGTTTTTATTGGAAACTTCACGGAAAATGAATGAAAACTTGTTGTCAGAGTACCTGAAATAACATTAAAGGTAATACATTACAGTTTTAATTTATGATGATATGATAATAAACAAATTGATTCATGTTTATATGTATCATAACCCTCACAAGGATGACTGAAAATGATTTGATTTGATTGTTGGCATAATATGATGGAGTATTAGGGGAAAAGGGGGATCAAAAATATTTCAGATGATAGAAAAAAGTTGCAATGTTGTGAGAATAAGGTATAATCTCACAAATTTAAAGGGGTGATTTTATAATGGTGATGTTTCAAGAATAAAGTCATAATATGATCAAAGTAAAGTCATATTTCCAAAATTTAAATATACTTCAATAACCTGTCCAACTAAAACATGCACATAATCTAACGTAATAACTTTTATTTTAATAGTGCTTTATTCTAATAGCTATATGTTCTCATAAGAGGAACATGTATCCTGTGACATTATACAAATATAATGTATGTACTGTGGAAAACTTTTTGATGTGCACAGAGTTGTGTGAACTTTTGTCTTTTATGCTGGATTATAGCTTCAGGAGATTTGCTCAAGTACAGTACTAAAGTATATATACCTTTCATTTTCTTCTTAGAAGTAAAAGTGCTTTTCACAAGTAGCTCATGATTAAATAAAACCTGTTCCCCTAATATTGATTCAAAATCTCACATTGCTCTTTTAATTTAAAAGCATGACTTACTTCCTCCATAATAACGTGTACATTTCTTTTTGCTTTACTGCAACGTCTTCCTTGTCTGTGGCAGCTGTTTTCTTGTTCTGGTGACCCACTTATCACTGTTGTCCTTGTGCTGTGACCTCTGACCTTTGCCCTCCTCTGTGCTGCTCAGTCTGATCCCCTCTGGATAGAAACTGTCAACTTAAATGTTCCAACATGAAAACGGAGCTTCTCCAATTTTTTTTTTGTATTAATTATGAAACAATTTTCAAACCGTACGTGACAACCAAAAGATTTCATGAAGCAAAGAGAATAGAAACTCATGACTGCAGACTTAAAGCATGAGTGAACAGGAGGATCAGCCATTTAGTTGAACATGAATTAAAAGAGTTGACACGTTGAACGTTCCCTATGAACCCCTCCAAAATAAAAGACCTTTCTCTCAGGCCTCTGGACTTCCTCCATGTCAGACTCTGATGCCTCATCTTCAGAATCTAAGCTGTATATCGGGACGGCCGGTGGTCTTTCAGCTCCTCAGACAGTTAGGTGGATGCTGGCAGATTAGCTGTACATGTAAATAGAAGAGTGCTGGTTAATCCCAGTGCATGGTGTACACTTTGCCATTTTTATATTACAATTGTGCATATTTGCTCATCTCACCCCATTTTAGTATAATCCTGTCCTAATGTCTGTGTTGTTTTTATGCTTATTGCTCATGAGTTATCCCCAAAAATGTTTTCTCCTAAAACATGACTATTTTGGAGGCGCTCTGCCTCCATTTTTGTTCCCCTGTGCCTTACGTCTGCTACTGTGAAAATGTCTTTTTTTTCTGGCCAATTTGTATGCACCAATTGATGGCGGAAATGTCTTTATGTCTGTGAAGGATAACCTACCATTTGGGTGACATTTCAAAATGTAATGGAATTTTTGATGCAGTAAAAGTCCCCTTTTGCAACTTTAATGTTTTCATTGCTTGACCTTTTCTCTAGCGCCACCATCAGGATAAAGTTTACACAGATGTTTTTCAGGTGTTTCCAAAAAGAGCTCTGTTGACTTTCCCAGATAGCATCTGTTTACACAGATCTGCTCCCATAAACATCCACAGCGATAAACGTCATCGCGTCGTGATTCTGTCACACTGCAGTGGAACTTCTCACCGGGGGGGAGGAAGGGTTGAAAATGAGCCAGACCTCTTTCCTCTGCTGGAAACTCTGAGAGCTGCTGCTGTGCTTTTAATTTGAAAACATTATCAAGTGACATTACAGTCACTTGAGCAATTTGACCGCATCCTGTGCAGGTTTCATTCAGAAGTAAATTAAGTTAGTGAGCCTGAGAGAGAGTGTGGCTCTGTGACAGGTGGGATTTAAAATCCAAATACGCTGTAATACTCGTGCAAGTACAAGTATTTGTTCCATACATTCACTGCGTGTACTCCATACGGGCAGATCCTTTCGAAACAAACGTCCATCTGACAATCACGAGACTTTCCGTCTGCTCCCTCTCTCCGAACGGTTGACTTCCTTTTAGTTTATTTCATTGGTGGAAAACATATTTAGATATTTTACTAAGGCAAAGGTACTTTTACCACATGAAAATACTCCTCGACAAGAAGTCCTGCAACACAAAATGTACCCAAGTAAAAGTAAGAACGTATTATCATCAGATTGTATTTACGGAGGCCCAGAAAAAATAAAAGTACTCCTTTTACAGAATGGCTCATTTCAGAATACTTCTATCTATCTATCTATCTATCTATCTATCTATCTATCTATCTATCTATCTATCTATCTATCTATCTATCTATCTATCTATCTATCTATCTATCTATCTATCTATCTAATCCATATTATCTTCTCCGTATTCTATAATGATGGCTCATTTTGTATGAGTTGATTTGTATTTTGGTCAATTAATCTGAATTTGCAAAGTGACTGAAGGTGTAGTGTAACTTCTCTCTGAGAGGGGTAGAAGTATAAAGTAGCATAAAAAGGAAATGTAAAACCGAATGAATGTAAAGGATACTAAGTTAAGGCCTCTTTAGCCCCGTTCAGCCCACTTCAGCCCTGTTTAATAGAAACCAGGTTGAGCAGTTTCCACCAGAGGAATGTTTGAGGGCTGTGGTTCAGATCTGATCTCCACCCAAACACTCGGCTCCACATGAGACAAACTGCTTCTTCATGTTTTATTTCATTAAACATCATGCATTTATTTTTAACCACATTTTGACTGCCTGCCATCTCTCACACATATTTCATCCTCTTGTTTATACAAGTCGGCCTTCTTATGAAGCTCTGTTGCACTCCAGAGGATATTGTGTTTGTATAAGTAGTATTAGATGGGGCAGCATGCAGTTTGTAGTTATAGTAAGACGCTATG
Source organism: Clinocottus analis (assembly GCF_023055335.1). Lineage (NCBI taxonomy): Eukaryota > Metazoa > Chordata > Actinopteri > Perciformes > Cottidae > Clinocottus > Clinocottus analis. The sequence continues at coordinate 4,454,003 of NW_027176240.1, forward strand.
ATATTATGGATATATTATCAATACTAAGTGTTTAGTATGAGAAAAAGAATCAAAGACGTACAGACAGGAGCTCTAATTAAAGTGTCATTTACTATTACGTCCACAGACTGTTTTCTACAATTATGTTTTGGATGAAACAAACTAAATGATAATTAGAACATCATATTTACACCCGGAGATGCGATGGAGTAGAAACAATTGACTTTTACCAACCAGAATAATTCTGAAAAAGTCTTGCTATATAGTTTTTCAAGATAAAGATGTCGTCCATTCCAACATGTGACTCCACCTGAGAACTGTGTAGAGATCAAATGTATTAGAAACAATATGTTAATCAGTGAGCCTTGGAGATGTTAGTTAGTATCTTCAAATGTAGGATAGAGCTAGACTAGCTGTTTCCCCCTGCTTTCATTCTTTGTGCTAAGCTAAGCTAACAACATCAATGGTCCCCAAACATTAACATAAGTAGTCAATGGTCGCTCCTTCTCTCTCTAAATCCAACAATGTTTTTTTTGTGGCTAAACCAAACCATAACCACCATGGGGGTATAAAACAGATTTACTCTGAAACAGAGATTCAGCATTTATATTTATAACCGTTACGGCGAACCTGTGTACATTTCTGGCATGTGTCTGGCCTACTTTGTGTCGTAACTGCTGCACAACAATTTCCCCCGTGATAAATAAAGTGTAATTTTAATGTTTCCGAACAGTTTTAAAAGCACAGTAATCCTGTTGATAGGGGCGTCAGATCAGAAAATATTTCCATATGTCATTTCAGAGGACACGGAAGTGTTTATTTGTTTAATTGGGAAGACTTGTTGTGTCCTCATCTCATTGGAAATACCTCCCAAAATATCTTATCGTTTGATGTTGTTGGACTGCAGTGGTTTGTAAAACCTACAAAACAACATCAATCAATTTATTCACGTGGTGGTGCTATTAGTTTTTGAAGTCACGGTTTCATTTGCATATTCATGAATGAATATTGGTCATACAGTTTGTAGAGTTACTTCTGGTGGAAGTATTCGTAGTAATACTATGACGTTGACACCTTTTTGAATAGTGTTTGCACTAGTTGTTAAAGTATTAATATGCTGGAATTAAATATTTATCTGAATGCTCACCTGCTAATGAATAATGAAACGCAATATAATGATATAGTGTGTGTATCAGTCATTGTTTTTTTAATAACAACCTTTTTATGAACATTATGAGACGCCTATGCAGTGTGTGTTTTGGCAGACTGCGGCGGGCTGCCACGTATTGATCCTGACTTGTCCTCCTGTGTTTCTGATGTGATCAATACCATGATCAATAGTCACACCCATGCACGTACACTGCTGTTCAAGCACAACTTCATCTCTGTTTAACTCTTTTAAAGAGTTAAAGATTTTATTGTTTACACCAAACTTCAGTGATTATCCATTACTCTTCAGATTATTCAAAGTTTTTATATCTGAACACATGAACTAAAGGCCTCTTAAATTGCTGCGTTTGCTGCCCCAATTTTATCTGAAACAAAGTTTAAAGATATATTTAGATAAATAAACACGAGTGTAAGGAACAATCTGACATTTTTGAAATCTTGTTCTAGGGAAATAGGTTTTTACTTTGTACAATTTCAGTTGCCTTGTACATTTTCATGTATGTTTTGAGTGCCAAAATCGGTATAAGTACAGTTATTAAGCAAGAACAATGGTATTTATGACATCTTTCAAAATCTAAAAAAAAAAATCACTAATGTTGAAGTTTTGAGTATTGGTTGGACAAAACAAACATTGTGACGGTGTCACTTATCACTCTTGGTGATGGCATTTCTCACCGTTTCCACAATTTGTACAAACCAGAAAATCAATTAATTAATGGAGAAAATAATCATCAGATTAATCCATACTAAAAGCCATCATTATTTTAAAAAGGAGCTCGAGTTCAACCTCGAAACAACTAAAATCCTGCTTTTGCAATAATGCATGCGTCATAATAAATCAACGATATATATATAACAGTATCACAAGGGACATTTTATACTATTAATACTTTAACTTTAATACTATACTACTGATGCGCACACTCGAGCTTCACGCGTTGACACGGACGCTCGCGCTCATGCACGCGCACTGTGCTGCAGGTAGTAACCCCTCCCCCTCCGAGCCGCCGCCGCCGCCGCTTTAAACACAATAAACCACCGCTTCTCCGGGAGCTTTTGGACCAAACTGTCCTCAGGTCAGCTGGGTATTCCTGCCTCTCCTCCTGGCTCGCGTGTCACAGGTGAGCCGCTCTCAAACGTCCATGTTGTGGCGTTTTATTCCGTCTGCGTGTGTCTGCGGATTTGAACGCAGCGGCCGTTACTCTCATTCAAGCCCCGGCGTTAAGCTCGCGCTACGCCGTCGGTAACGTGACCGGTTGGTTACAAACGCGGCTCGGTGCTGAACGACACGCTTAACGTGCCGTAAAATGTCCACACGTAGTCGGTGTTCGGTGCTTTTTAGCCCCGGACTGCGAGATGAACTAATGGGTTTAAAAAGCAGCGGGGATGCCGCTCTGCCCTCATTGTTCTCCGTGAAGTTTTGCTGGAAGTGATGTAATGTGGAGCCCCGGTGCCTCTCTGTGTGTGTGTGAGTGCGGGGCGCGCTGCGCCGGACTCCGTTTAAAAAACACACCATTTAAAAACGCCGCATCGCTTTTCATCAACTGTTCACATGACAGACGGATAATTTCGTCCTGTGTGCTTGTGGTTTTGTTGTAACAAAAACTCAGCTCCTGGTGTTCTTGTAAACTGTTTTGGAATAATTGATTTCACTTCCACAAATAGCAGTTGATGTAGTTTTAATAGTGACTCATTTTCGTCGTGTATAAGTGCTCTAAATTTGATTAGATTCCTCCCGATTTAAAGTTTTGTCCACGAAGGTCTCTAAAAACTAACTGTTTAATGTTCTTCGGCTCGGTAGTAGCTACATATTCAAGCAATCTTAAAAGTGTTCAATTTTTGAAAGGAGTTTGGTGAGAAAGTTTAACGGGGCAGGATGCTTTGGAATCCGCTTTTGTCATCATTCCTGTCTGAAGACTCCGACTCGGTTACTAATAATTGTTAGTTCTAGTGTTTTGAGATGAATCATGGACTGTAAAACAACCTGTAGGTCTGAATGATGGAGCAGTAATACTACTCTGAATGAATCACTTCTCGGGGTTATTTGAGTGTAAGATGAGTGTTTTTCAGTGGTGTTGTGGTTTGTCTCTGTGAGTGAAGCCTCTGAGTTTTAAATTAAATGCACATTATTCATCAGTGTTCATGGGAAAATAATGTGTTGAAAGAACAGGAGGAGGAGCTCCTCCCAGTCTGGATGATTTACTGGTTATTCACTCAACTGCTGGAAGCTGCTGCTGCTGCTCAGAGGAATGTGGGGAGTGAAAATTAGAACAATACATTCACCACAGGGGATGTGATGGAGGGGAAACAACAGAGAGTATCTTTGCTTTTAGAAAACTGGAGAGAAAAAAGTTCTTCAGAATCCCTTTAAAAAAAGAAGAAGAAATCAGAGCAGCTCCATCCCTCTGTTTGAAACCTGTGGGTTGGCTACTTTGTGAAGATTCACCCCATTTACACCTCATTTATGTACAGTATGAAATGTGTATTTGGATATCAGTGATGGAAGAAATCCTCAGAGCCTTTTTACTTAAGTAAAAGTATTCCATAATCTAAAAAATACTTCCTTATAATAAAAAAATGTTGTAGTGTTATCATAGGATATTAAATTATACATTTTATTTCACGAAGAAATACACAAAGTCAGTTTAAAGTTGCAGTTTGTCAATGTATATCCAATTTGTTAGTCTAATGGGTAGTACTACATTATATCACATAGCATAAGTATGTTGTATGCAAAGTAACTTAAGTTGTAGGATAAATTTAGTACAGTAAAAAGTATAATTTTGAGTTGAGATGAGGTGCCGTGGCGGTACAACGTGGCATTAAATGAAAGTGCAAGTACCTCAAAACTGTTACTTTAGTACAAGTATGTTATTTTAATGATAGCATAGGGATCATAGGTCTTTCTAATGTACATCTGGTACGAAAATACGTCATTGTTATGTTAATTGACCCTTCATATACGCCGTAAAGCAGGGACCCCCAATCACCTTACCCGCTCACCAAGTGCAAAGTTATCATGGTGGGATTAGCAAGCCAACGTTAGCTTTCAAGCCTGAATCCAAGTTCATCCCGTTGGTGGAAAAAGACCAGACTGTTTCTTGTCTTAAACCAGCCGCAGTCCCCCGTTCACCACGGCTGAAGTGTCCTTGACTGAGTCAAGATTTCGGCTTGTCTGAGAGTCTCGGAGGGACACGACAAGAAGCTAATTCCTCCTTTCACTGGGTGGAATTAAGTGATTGAAGTGCTCCACATTCCCAAATTCTCTTGAGTTATTTTGGTGCGGTTGCAGCTCTGAAGGACGGCTGTATATTCATGAGCTCTCCTTTTTAGTCATTAGGCCCCAAATCTTCCTCCTCGACTGACTGCCAACGAGGTCAGCAGCAAAAAGAGTTTCAGTTCCTGCGCCCAAAAAGCTTCTTAGAAAATATTTTACTCCCTCGATTCTCCCAAGAGTTCCATAAAAAAATATTTGATTTAGCTTGTATAGAGTTCGCAGCAAACAAAAAGTCCAAAAGCTTTTATCTTCAAATGCATGTCTATGTCATGGCAGCGAGGAAGATAAGGTTAAATGACCTAATTTCTTTAAAAACAGTTGTTTCCTCTTCCTCCTTCATCGGCCTCCTTCTGGGATTATCCACCATCACCTCACGCTATTGAGTGTTTTCTCCCTCCGTCTCCATCAAACACATTTCATTTTTAGAAATATTGATATTGTTTGTGTTTGCAGGAGTGTGCTGAATGTCCTGCAGAATACCTAAAATCCTCTATCATACCAATCGAGCACCTGAAATCAATACAAAAGGAATAGTATCAAGTATTTCACTTGTATGTTTTCCAAAAAGCCAAGCCTTTCATTGTTTTATGAGACTGTAAAAATATTTCTTGCATTTTGGCCTGTGTTCTTCCTGCATGTCGAGTCACTGCAGCTCTGAGGCCTCTACTGGCTTCACTGTGTTTTGTAAATTTCACTGAGGATGAACAGTGACTCTGAACAGCAGCTTGGTGAAAATGAGCCTGGAAACGATTGAAATCTGGCATCGGCAAACTCACCTGACAGGACAGTCTGATATCGGATCAATACTCTGTCTGTCTGTCTGTCCGTCTGCTGCCAGGCCCTTTATCTCTGCCTCACCATGTTTCCATCCTTGCTGGCTTCATCCCAGTGTTCCCAGTAGCGTCAGGTCTCCTGGTAGCTCTCCTGTCAGCCCTGCAGAGCGGCTGCATGGAGCTGGAACCGAGCCAGTCTGGCGAATTAGAGGTGATTATAGCTGTGTGTGTGTGTGTGTGTGTGTGTGTGTGTGTGTGTTTCTGTGTGTGGCTGTAAAGCCTCTGCGACAGACTGGCATTTAGTTATATAACCAATTTTACACCAAAGCGGTCTCAGTGCTCACCAGGAGAGGAAGCGGCCTCTTATCAGCGGAAATAATCCCAACCCTCTGATTGGTCAGTCTGCCGTCCAGGTACGCCGACAGTCACCTCGATCCATTCTTTGTTCTCCTCCCAATTATGTTCTGACCAGTATTACAAAGTGGAGGACAAAGTGACCAAGTTATCTGTCAATAAAAGCTTTTGTTAAATATGTATCGTCATCAGTGACATCATCATTTATATTCCCAAGGTAGACAATGAATAAAGTTCATAACATTCCCCAAAAAGTGTGTGTGATTTAGCTTCTCAATTCCCACATATCCGCCATAAAGATTGTTGTGAACCAATTTGTTTGTGTCGTTTATTTTTAGCTGTTCATTTAGCCTCAGTGTACATCGTAGAGGGGCTTTACGGTCTGCCAGATTTGAGGAGCCGAGCACTGAGATTGCCTGGAATATGTCTGCATCGTTGTGTTTGTGGAGTATTGTATTCCCTTAAATTTAATTCTTCAACTACAAATATCCCCTCCCAAAAGTCCTATTTTTTTTAAATTCATATCAATTTCAAATCCTGGGAACTCATATTTCCACTTTTCAGTTATTTGACACATTGCTGTCATCTCTCAATGTCTTTTGTAATCTTTTTTTTTTTTATTCCAAATCTTTCCATTTAACTCTATTGCATTGGAGACAGACATCTCCTAACATGGACAAATAAAACCTGAACTACCTGCGCTGACAGATAAGTCCAATTAGGTTGAAATTACCCTTCTTATTTTCTAAAAATAAGCTTCGTTTCTCATTTCCTGAAAAGTTCTAAATACAGATTTCAGTTTTATCAGCCGGGAGCAGAGATATCAGCCCGAGTCCAGTCATGTGTGGGTGCTCGTCTCAGTTATTTAGTGTGAATGTCACCAGGGTTTTATTAAGGTCTATTTCTCTAATCCTACGGGCTCCATAAGCCCCTAACTGCCTCTCACTTAGTCTTAATTTTACACTTCTTCCTTTTTTAATTAACATTTAACCGGTGTTGATTCGACCTTGGGACCTTAATGTGTTTCTATAAGATATAAAAAGCTGCAATCATTCAGGAAAAATACGTTTTTCCACCTCATTGCTGTAACGTAATGGCGGCTGGAAACTGCTTCTCCATGGTTCATAAATGTCGTTGAGACCTTTTTGTCTCCATTTAGTTCCTCAAACTCAGACAAAAACAAACTCTTTTTTTAACTTTTAAGTTAAAGAATAGATGAATAAATAGCTTGATTGTTACTCTACACAAGAATGTGTGAAGATGATACTTTCACCAACAGTGAATCATCATTCTTGTCTTTTTCACAAATAATTTATCGATAATAAATTCTTATTTGCGCCTGCTGGAGCCAGTACATTCTACTTGGAAAATAATTTGAAAGATCAATCAAATATAAACATCATCATAGACTCTATTTCGTTTATTGACTGATTGTGTTTGCGTCACGGTTGGTTAGTTTATTAATCGAGGAAAAATGTATAATTTCTTCCTCTCAATAAATGAATTCATCAATTGAGCACATGATCTCTGGTTTCAGTCACTGTCATGTGCTTCATAAGCTTGGTCTTGTTCTCAGATGGTAGCCCACTTCCTGTTGGGGGCTTTTTGATCGGTTGTTGTTTTGTTGTCATCTCACAGAGGATAAATAAACAAAAATCAAGCTATACACATACTATTTTGAAACTGGTACAATTAACTGATTAATTAAATGCATGTTGTTAATGGAGGAGGGGGAGACAAATATACAGATAGACTTACACACACACACACACACACACACACACACACACACACACACACACACACACACACACACACACACAGAGACAGTCTAATCCTGTGCAGGCAGACAGAGTCTGATCAGGCTAATCCACCCTCACCTCCCTCTGCTCTGACCGGCAGTTTACCTCTCTCACACACTGACTACAACACACACACACACACACACACACACACACACACACACACACACACACACACACAAATGCATATACTTACTTTCAGGCGTCTCATCTGTGTTGATACTTATTATTCACTGCAGAGCTAAAATTAGGTGAAATCCCAGTGTTTGACTTAAACGGTCTCTTTAAGACGTTCACAAAATGTTTAGTCTTTCGTCTTGAGGTCGGCAGAGCATCTTGTGAGTTTTGCCTGTTTTTTTGCTGCCAAAAAAGTTTGAGATTCACTGTAGCGTTGTCTCAAATCTTTTGAAATGTGTGTTTATATATGTATTTCATGAGCACACTGAGTTATTCTGATGAACATGACAATAGGTTGTTTTATAATTCAGGACTTCAGCACAAATGTTGCTGCTCTGCTGTCAGTGGGCTTTTAAGGCCCGGATGCTCTGAGCCATGAAGATAAACTGTGTGTGTGTCGGTGTGTGTGTGTGTGTGTGTGTGTCGTCCTGTCAGCTTATCCCTCATGTTGTAAACAAATGCTCCTGTAAGTGACACATCCGTGATCTCACACACACATGTTCAGAAGAACAGTAGCTGAAGTGTCTTTGATACTGCATGTGCTACCTATAAAGTTGTGCTTTCTTTTTGTATGTTTCTTTTTTTCTTCCATTTGCACTCTACCATTGTTTTATTGCAACTGCTGAAAAACAATTTCCCTCGGGATAGAGACGTTTTTTTATCTCGTCTTATCTCATCTTGTCAAAAAGACTATACCTCTACAGCTTTGACTGATTTTACTGTATGTATTTGCATTGTCTGTCTGTGTTTTTACATTCATTCAATGTGGGGTTTTTATTACTTTGCAAAAAAAGAAAAGCTTGAGGTCTTTGGCAGCACAAGTCGACAGTCAATACAATAAACCACTGAGATGCAAGGCATAGACAGAATGAGATGAGAGGGACAATAAAAAGGCTGTAAATGCCTCTGTCTGTGTTTGTGACTGCAGTGTAAAGAAGAGGAAGGGGAAGAGGAGGAGGATGGTTTCTTCTGTCTTTAGAAGTCGTGCATTGTCTCCGTATAATGTCTTGAAAGGGATTTAAAGGCCTTAAATCCAGTTGGGTCCGTTTTTTTTGGGTTAATGTCTCCATTGCTGAATACTGTGTTCACATTCTTCTTCACTTTTAAAGTTTTCCAATATTCATCAGCATGCAGCTTACTCATCAGCTTTATTTTTAATGTAATGTCTAATATTATCCCCAGGTAGAGATGCAGAGCCCTTACATAACGGTCAAATAAAATACCTCTGCTTCTGTTGGCTTGTCTGTCGGGATCAGTCGTCTTTGACGCAAGTTATGCAGGCCTTAAAGTCTTTAAGACGTTCTTAGATCTTTTTATGGTTGCTGTAGACATCCGTTACAACTTTTTAATTGAGTCATTGATTAATAAAGTAACTATCTATCTTGTGGCTGTTGGCTAGTAAACTCAGCTAATCATTCATAATGGGTACATGTCCACATTATTAAACACTTAAAAGATCACATTGAATATTTGGAGTCTTTTGCGAGAGTTTTGTGTCTTTTAACGAAGCCGTTTAACTTGCAAACAATACATATTGACTAGTTTTTTCACAAGGAATTATTGTTGGAAACAATTAGGAAGCGCTGGCAAAAATGTGATAGACGTACTGATGGATAACAGTTAATGTTCTGTCCTTGTTTGATGGGAAGAGGGCATCAAATTGTTCTGGATGCGGTATTTTAGAGGTCTTCAATAAATATTCGGTAAATACTGCATACACTGTCGGGATTAAACTGCATCAGCACTCGAGTAAAAACAATCCCTGAGCTGTGATGACGGTCTCGCAGAGTCTGAATGTCGTGTGCCTGAACCCAAGAAAATGGAAAATATCTCAAACTCTTCTTCTTTCCTTCGCAGATCCGTTCTGAGCCTCCGACCCCTCCCCCCGCCGCGGTCGGTGCTGGTTGGTGTGATGATGATGAGGATGAGGCGACGTCACAGCTCAGCTGCACGTATTGCCGTGTGAAAGGAGGTCAAAGGTCGTCGCGACTGCAACACATGGACACGGAGAGGAATGAGTCCTGACGCCGGAAGTTTTTGAGTGAACAGAAGAAGACCATTTGAAGGTCACACAGAGGGCACAGCAGTATTTATAAAACCTTTTGGAATTCACGGGATACAGAACTCTTGGATATCCTCGGAACTTTTTCAGCCTTTTAGTGCAGTTTTTGGAATTAAAAAAAAGGCAGACGATAGAGATTAGTTCAAGTTAAAGAACATCACACCGTTCAACTAAATATTCTACTGAGGACTTAATTTGCATTCTCTTTTTTTGTTGAGCAAAACAACTTTTTTTTTCTCAAACTTTCTCGCAGTTTATTTTTGTTTCCTCCTCTTCTTCGCTCTTGTCCATTCGGTTGTTGGGAGTCTTCATCATATTCAGAGCTTCATCTTCTCCTCCGCCGGAGGACATGGCTCTGTCTCCTTCGACACGAGAACGGAAGACAGGAAGCTGACTCCTGCTAGGAGCGAGGCCGCGAGACGAGGACGAGGACGGCGAGAGAAAAGAGGAGCGAGCAGGGAAAATGTCGTGGAAGAGGAACTACTTTGCGTCAGGTGGCGGCGGGGGAGTTGCGAGCGGCGCTGGCGGCGGCAACGGTGGTGTCGGGATGCAGGGGATGTTGACGCCTCGCACCATGACGTCCATCGCTCCCAGCAAAGGGCTGAGCAACGAGCCGGGACAGAACAGCTGCTTCCTGAACAGCGCCCTGCAGGTACACCCACGCTTTCTGTCATGTCGTTCTCTCTTGACTTCCCTCTTTCACGCACATGCGTTTGTTCAAATGCACCTTTCTCTGTGACCCCTGTTGTGAAACAGGATGTCCAGTGTCCCTGTTGTAGAACACACATACTGACTTTCCCTCTCAGGACCGGTGGAAAAACAGTGTTTGAAGACATGCAATATCATTTGATTGAATCAATCAATTATGTTTTCATTCATTGATTAATCATTGATTAATCTGCCAATATCTTCCAGATTCATTGACAAATCTTTTGTTCTGTAACACCGTTTTCTTTGAGTCCTGGGTGATGTCTTTAGGCGTCTATTTCTGTCTAAAACTCAAACTTGTTCACTTTAGAGCTGAAACGATCAACATGAAATTAATCTGCAACTATTTCAATACTCACTTAAATAAATAATTGATCAAGTAAAAGTGCTTTTTGTTATTGAACTGTTGATCAAACGACGAGAGAGTTGTGTATTGCACAAGGACGCAATAAACGTGTGCTTTTCAGTTTCCTGGCCTATTGTGACATCTTTCCTTTTGGGAAAGTATGTGTTCAGTGTATGAAATGTCTCTTGAAACATGAAAATAGCCCACGTTTACAGTGGGCAAAATACTCCATCTGTCTTCGACACTTGAACAACAAGCAAACGTGTTGTTGTGCGTTTGTTTCACAGAGCTAACACAGCATAGACTCTTGATGACTTTGACGATGACTGCAGTATTGGTCCTAACAAAATGTGGACGTGCATCAGCATTACTCTGCAGTACTTTGACTGAATGCATCCAATGTCGATGCTGAAGAAGCCTCAGGTCCACCGCAGTGCCTTTTGAGCGAGTTAACGCTGTGGTTGGTAAACAGCAGTCAGACAGATGACTCCCCAATCCACCTAACAACCAGTTTGATAATCTCCTCCATACTTATGTGAGCCCGTAATGAGCCTCCTCCAGGAGCCTGTAACACCTCCCAGACTGCACATTACAGTTATTTATGACTCAGCCTTTTAAATAGGAGGTCTAGGAGGAGGTGTGTTGGATGCCTCGACACTAAGAGCCGAGACGGTGTGAGAGCAGTAATTATTGGTGTTTGAACAGAGGCTGACTCATTAACCCTGCAGGGTGGTGCTGCTGCTGAAATGACAGACTCTGCTGAAGAGGAAACACTCATTACATCGTTTAACGGAGGCTTTGTGTGAGCGCAGCAGCAATATTGCACACGACCAGAGGTCAGAGGTTTTTTTTTTACTGATGCCAGCATCAGTAAAAAAACTGTTAATCTGTAAAAAGTTGTAATTCTTAAATGGGATCTGAATTTCCAAATGGGTGATATTTTCAGGTGTCGGGGATTACTGCTGCACATGTTTTGAAAGTAGTTAAAGTCTTGTGAAGTCTGACAAATGTCCTTAAGTGACATCACTTGAGTCAGCGTTGGTTGTGTCTGAGGCCACAGGTTTGAAAAAGGAAAGACATCTTGCAGTGAGAAGACGTGAGCTCATCAGACCTCTGCGGCTCCCTGTTCCCGCATTATAACACATTCGGATGTCCAATTATACCAACGGGTGAGTTGCATTGTGGGTTATGTAGGCGCCAGGTTTTGACGAGGAGGAAGAATGTGCGGAATAAAAAGGACAACATCTCTGGTGCTGCTGCAATCTTTTATCCGCATATTAAAGAGCATACGTTGTTTCCTGTGACTGCTTCACAATAAAAGCCCCCCCTGTGTTTCAGTTAAAGTGAACTTGAAGCAGCAGCACCTGCAGGAAGTGTTGTGTTAGCATTAGCAGAAACGTAATCCGACTCTGATTCGGCTGCAGGAGGGTGATTGAAATCGGGCGAGCTGATTTCAATCAGATCAAATTACCAACACTTCCGCTGGAGTTCATGCTGCATTGTTTTCTGTCAATCCGTCATCTACTCCAACTATTAGAGAGGTAATTATAGTGCATTGATTGGCTTTTGCTCTAAAATAGAAAGTCGGACCATACAACAGCGCACTAATATTTCAGCTCCACAGATGCCTGACAAACCTCTCATGATCAGATTAATGCATGACAATAAATCACACTTCAGCGCTAAAATATCTTTATACTTGTTTTAGGTAAATGTCACAAATTGTACATTTAGTGAAGAAGTAACAGTAGACCTTGGAATGCAGCAATCACTCAGTGATGGACAGTTTCATTATTACCTAAAAAAATTATAATTCATTAATTAAAAAAAACAACTAACTATGCAAAAAACAATTTTAAATGAAAAAAAGAGGTCACTTTTTAGGACTGTGAGGGTGTGAGTTCCTAAACTTTTAGCTGTTCTGCGTTGGCGACATCACAACAAGCGGACGAGGTACTCGTCGACCACACTTTGGTGAGAGCAAATGAAACGGCGGAGCTGTAAACGGAGACTCCTTCCATTTCAGTTAGAGTTCCTTGGGATTCACAATATGAAAACACAGTCAGTGTGCCTCCAGAAAATCTGAGAAGTAGCTTTCAGCCTGAGGAGGAATCAGCCCGCTGCCCCGCGGGATCCTCCAGTCTACCGTGAACTATCGCACTTCCTCGTGACTCCTCTGCACTCTCCACCTTCGCCCCCTCCAGCTCCTCCAGCAGCCCCTCTGCTCTCCGTCCGTCTGTTCTCTTTGACTTGTCACCGTTGCCTAACGTCAGAACAAAGTGATCAAAAGGCTCGTGAGGCTGCGAGCAGCTCAGCTGAGGGGAAGTGGAGGCGGCGTGGCGGACCGAGGGTGGGGGGTGGAGGGTGGGGGGGAGAGGCTTAGCAGCTCCGACATGTGACGAAGACAAAGTGAAGAGGAAGAATATCATGGTAACAAGCTGCTGAGGGTTTTTAGTTCAGCTGTTCACACATCTTCATCTCCTCATCCTCCCTGCTGCTCAGGGCATCCAGCGTTCTCATTTTGTCCTTTTTTATTTAATCAGGCAGTAATTCAATTAATACCGCGTTAATTTAATAGAGACGGGACGCCGGTTGGTGTGTTTGCAGGTTCTACACGCATTACGTGTGAAAACTTTGAATATCCATCTGATCTATCCAAACCACTTTATAGATTGATTTACTTCCTTTTACGGCAGCGGTTGTTTTGAGGTCATTAGTATGAAAACCCACTTTTAATATAATAATAATCCTATTGATATCCCTGTTGTAATGAACTGCAATGATGTTTTTCTTCTTTCCTCCCATAATAATTATTTTAATCAAGTCGATTGCCACACAAAAAACAAACCCTTAATGCACAATATTGTAAAGAGAACTTCCTCCAACCTAAAAGCATGAAAGCCCTTTTAAAGGCCATCTGACTGTACCCAGCAGTGTAGGAATATAATCCGTCTCGGTCGAGGTTGAGAAACTTTTGAGTGTGTTTTTAAGA
>NW_027176240.1:4470142-4515142 GCF_023055335.1 Clinocottus analis
TCTTCACTTGTGTTTTTGACGAAGTCTCTTTCGCTCTCTCGCACACATGTCAGCTTGTCCTCAGGTCACTAAACTAAAAAAGCTCTCTGATTGGCCGGCTGTGTTCTCAACAGTGCGTCTGTGCTGACAGGTGATTGGCCGGTATCTCACGTCACATTGAGCCATTTAGTGGAGTCCGGGCAGCCACTGCAGCACTGAGACGCATCGATTTTCAATCTGGTCTATTCAGATGTTTAGGATTAAACTCTGATTGGACTGAATCCAATTTTCTGCTTTTAGTCTCCGTCCTTTTTTTTGAGAGGGGGCGGTGGGTGGCATTTCAAGATAGTTTTCTTGACGTGGTCGTCTGCTCTTCAGGCTTCAAATTTTACCGCAGAGTTGTGGACAGAAAGGGTTTTGGAGAATATTTTGAACTCCTAAACGAGGACTATTTCAAACTGTGAGGCCTTTATGTCCTGCTGTTTGTCTGCTGAGATTTTAGTATCAGATTTTTGGTATTTGTTGTTTTTCGGGCGGGTATAAGTGAGGGAGACTTTTATGTAGGAGTTGTCAGTTTTATCTGATCATTTTTCTTTAATCTTGAGTGGAATGTCCTATCATTCCTCCTCCTTATTGCTTTAGTTTCATCTGTTGACAACTTGAATGGTGACCTGACCAGGGTGTGTGTATGTTTATTACCTTTTTGTGTTTTTATTACTGATATATTCCCTCTGTCTTGTCTCTCAGGTTCTGTGGCACCTCGATATCTTCAGGCGTAGTTTCCGCCAGCTAACGACTCATAAGTGTATGGAGGACTCGTGCATTTTCTGCGCTCTGAAGGTGAGAATCGCCCTTCCTGATATCTGAAGCTGATCAGAAGCTGAAGCTTCCTGTTTCTAACGCTCTCCATGCGTCTGTATCCCCCCTCGTTCTTCAGAGCATCTTCGCTCAGTTTCAGTACAGCAGTGAAAGAGTTTTACCGTCCGACGCTCTTCGCAGCGCGCTCGCCAAAACCTTCCAGGACGAGCAGCGGTTTCAGCTCGGCATCATGGACGACGCCGCGGAGTGCTTTGTAAGACAGCAGACTCATCGCTGTGTTAATCGTTTCAGTAATGGGAGGACGCGGTAACTGTTGAAACGCTCGATGATCATTTCTACTTTGTGTTGGTTCTGCAGGAAAACATCCTGATGAGGATTCACTTCCACATTGCAGATGAGACTAAAGAGGACATCTGCACGGCCAGACACTGCATCCCCCACCAGAAGTTTGCCATGACGCTCTTCGAGCAGGTGAGGCTGAGACCTGGTCTGATTGTGAACAGTGTTCACCAGCCGAGTTCTTCTCCGCTGGAACAAATGACCAAAAAAGTATTCATTTAGAGGGAAGGACAGGTTCACGTGGTAACTATTCATGGAGGAAAAACTCCATCCTCTTAATTCTGTGTAAAACTAGATTGTTATCTGATGTTAAAATAAAGCTTTTGCAGCCTGACCTATTTGTCTAAAAAATAAAGTAAAGATCTTCCAAAGTTTTAGTTATTTTTAAGGATGAACTGATGCAATTTCCTTCTCTGATTTAGACTTTTTCCCTTTTTTTTTTTTAAACCTGACCTGTCTGAAAGAAAGAAATCTTTGAAAGAAAGAATCATAATGGACCAAAGTACTTTAATTAAAAAATGACTATTTTAGTACTTTAAACATGATATATAATGAAAACATTATATATTGTGTATGTAGCTCTATTACAGAGCATCAACTATCATCTTTCTAAAACTATATATATATATATATATATATATATATATATATATATATATATATATATATATATATATATATATATATATATATATATATTACAAGAATGTAAAGGTGTGTGTTTTTATATTTTAACTTCCACTCCTGTGACCATCCTCTTCCTCTTGCCTTCATCTACTGACTGCACACGGCGCAGGAGGACAGAGAAAGACCGTTTACTCTTTGCATAAGAGCCGATTACTGCAATAACTTTGAGTGGCGTGCATGTAAAAACTGTTACAATGTAATATATTTGAATATATTTCTCGCTCTTTCCCTGAATATTTAACCAAATATGTCGCTGGTTGCCGTTTTAGAAATAACGAGGCAACGAAAGTCTTCAAAGCTGCTGAATCTAGCGAGAAAGATCCCATTTTATTAATGTAACTCACAAAACTCTCATATTACCTTTTAGGTTAAAATATAGTTTTACACCGAATGAGGACTGGGGATTTTGTTTCCCATCTTTTCAGGAGGGAGCAAAACCATTTCATCTGTTGGTCCGACAAAAACATGATATTTAAAGACGTCACATTGGACTCTAACAATTTAGACATTTCTTCACGATAAATTGTCAATTGTTCAGATGACTTGACAATGACAATAATTGTAATTTGACCCTTAAACTGAGTTCATGAATTTTTAATATTATCTTGATTATATATACGATATATAATATTATATTTATCTGCCTTCCCTTCCTCAATATTATCTTGAAAATACAATATCATATTATCTGTTGAGGTGTATTTTCAATATCATATTAAACTCTTAATGTCTGCGTTACAGTGCCAGATGTGATGCTTACGTGTGTGTGTGTGTGTCAGTGTCTGTGCAGCAGCTGTGGAGCGTCCTCAGACCCTCTACCCTTCATTCAGATGGTCCACTACATCTCCACCACCTCTCTGTGGTAAGTGTGTGTGTGACTCTATGTTTAGCCCCCATCTCAGAAGAGGTTAATTGAGCCCCCCCCCCCCCCCCCACACCACCACCCTCCCACTCACTCACACACACACACACTCTGGCATGTCACTAGGTTACACTTCAGGGTCACCTAGGCAACTAACTAATCGCTCTCTCCATCACACACACACACACACACACACACACACACACACGCACACACACACGCAGGTGATTTTTGCTTTAAATACATCTTAAATATTTTTGCATTAATAATGCTGTGTTTTTGTGTGCGATAGTCATAAACTAGAGCTCTGAAATTCATTTCTCCCCCTCGCCCTCCTCAGTAACCAGGCAGTGAAGATGTTGGAGACGAGGGAGAAAGCCACTCCTGGCATGTTCGGGGAGCTGCTGCGAAACGCCAGCATGGGAGACCTGCGCAGCTGTCCTGTGAGACATTTTAATAAAACATGAATTGTTATTAATCAAATGGCCAAGCTTCTTTGATGTAAAGATGTCAATGTAAGTGTTGAACATCTTCTTCCTCCTCCTCCTCCCCCTCTTCTTCAGAGACAGTGTGGTCAGCAGCTCAGGATAGCTCGTGTCCTCCTCAACAGTCCGGAGATCATCACCATCGGTCTGGTTTGGGACTCGGAACAGTCGGACCTCGCCGAGGACGTCATACACACCCTGGGAACCTGCCTGCGTCTCGGGGATGTATGCCGCTTTTTTTTCTTAAACGAACACATGGATGTACAGCACAGTCTTCAGCACACGGTGTCAGAAAATTAGTTTGACTGCTTCTTTGAACTCTTCTTCTCTTTTGTTCTCAGTTATTTTACAGGGTGACGGAGGAGAAGGCTCGCCAGTCCGAGCTCTACCTGGTCGGCATGGTGTGTTACTACGGGAAACATTACTCCACCTTCTTTTTCCAGACAAAGATCCGACGATGGATGTACTTCGATGATGCACACGTCAAGGAGGTATATTCAGACATGCCTGGCGACATAAGGAGATGTTGGTCGGAGGGCGCAATGGGAAAGATAATTGGTCATAATGTATGTATGTATGTATTTGAGCTGGGTATTTGCAGTACCACTGTACGTCAAATGATGCCTGCACTCAATCCTTTTTGTGCCAAAATCTAGAAAGAAAATTCAATTTTTATTGTTTTGCTTGCAGCCAATCGCTGCAATTGTGGTAAATTATCCAAGATAATTGATCGGCCCACTAATGCAGCTTAAGTGAGAGTTTTTAAAGTTTGATTGATTAATTTTTACGATTGATTAAAGGTAGAGGTAATCATCAACACATTTATTGTTCAAATTTGTACAATATACCCAGCAGTATATGAAGTAATTAAAATGATTCCTAAATCCTACACAGACTTCCTTTTTAAGTATATTTGGATGTCAAAACTCTTGTTTACCTAAGAACGCTTTTGAGTGCAGTCGTTGTACTTGTAAAAGAGTATTTACACACTGTTATAGTATTACTTTTACTTAAGTAAAACCTGCCAGTAAAACATCTGAGTACGTCTTCCACCGCTGCAGTTATAGAAGCACAAATCAAAACAAGTACGTGGAGGAAATGGCCGCATGTTGTAGTCGTTGTTCTCTTTCTCTTCCTGGTCATCCTCACACCTCTCTGATCTCCCAATTTTACTTCCTTCTGCTCTTTTAACTTTACTCTCTTTTCTTTTATTGCTGTACTCCAATCATTAATGCGCTCATGAGATATCACATTCCCCCCACTCCCTCTATGTCCCTCTTTCTCTCTCCTGGTTGCAAAAACAAGGATATCCCCCTATTGTTGATCTGTCCAGCTGGACATGACCGCGGGTGTGGTCAGAGCACACACACACATTACATCACCCACACACACCCACAGCAGGCGCTTTTGCGCACACATCTCTTTTTTTCACACATTTTTCACTCTCCGAGCGCTACATGGTTGACGGACAGGTCGAAGTTTGGGGTTTTCATGACGTCCTTTTTAGATCTGACCACTGTTTTTTTGGGGGGGTTTTTTGTTTTGTTTTTTGGGTGGTTTGAAAATGGAGCAAAGGCTGAAATAACAAGCGGGAAGATTTGTTTCACAAACGGAAAAGAAAACGTCGTCTTCCTGCCTTCTGTCGAACAGCCTGACGAAACCGCCTCCAAACTTTCAGCTGCTGTCACTTTTTAGCTGCTGAGCGGGGTTTTCCAGGTGAACGGGGACGTCTGTACTGCGGCTGGTAAATGAATTTACGGCATTGGTTTGAAGTTGAAAAGCTTTATTTCTTATCATGCGGTCAGTATTGTTTGTCCCTACCGAAGTTAAACTACCTTTTTATTGTTTTTTTAAACTACAAATTGAATCTAATTAAGTTTAGCCTTCAACTCCATTTAAAAAAATAAAAATAAGAAATGCTTAAAGATTCAATCGGGATTTATCTGAAT
Source organism: Clinocottus analis (assembly GCF_023055335.1). NCBI lineage: Eukaryota > Metazoa > Chordata > Actinopteri > Perciformes > Cottidae > Clinocottus > Clinocottus analis. The sequence goes on from NW_027176240.1 coordinate 4,475,263, forward strand.
TTAATTTTTTTTTTGTCTGTGAAGGCATCGTTTTTTTTTTGTGATAATTGATCTGAAAATGAACTGAGCAGCAGAAGATATAAAATGCTTTTACAGGTTTGTACACAGAGGTCCTGGTTTCAGCTGTTTCTTTTCAGTTTTCTGAAAGGGAAAGTTCAGAATTACAAGAAGTATGCAATTAAAAGAAACCAAATAAGTAAAAGTACAGCATGTATTCATACTTTTATTTTCTACCAGAAGTTAGCAGTTCCCAGTCTGGGTTTTTGCTACCATCTCCTTGTTGACTCATCGTCTGCTGTCGCTCCCCTTCAGATCGGTCCCAAGTGGAAGGACGTGGTTTCTCGCTGCATCAAGGGCCACTACCAGCCGCTGCTGCTCCTGTACGCTGACCCGCGTGGAACGCCGGTGTCAGTCCAGGACTTGCCATCCCGCTTCGACCTCCACCACCTCACCAAGGCCTGTTACGACAGCGAAGACTCGGGTAACTACAACACAGCTAGGAGTCGTAGTAGTAGCACAACAGCAAACATTCAGGTAACTAAACCAGAAACGGCAGTACTTGTTGTTGTAGTAGTAATAGTACTATGACAGACAAGACCGACAGCTAACGGTTACAGAAAGTAGTTGTAGCAGTAGTCGTACTGTGATGTTCCAGCCTGTTTGATGTTGATGTATATATTTGTGCGTGCGTGTTTATGAGCACATCGCCACTGACGCTCCCCCAAACTTGTTTACTAAACCCGTCCCCCCCCCCTCCCTCCACCCGCTCGGCCAGGCCGCGAGCAGTCCATCTCCAGCGACACTCGCACCGATTCGTCGACGGAGAGCTACTCGTACCGACAGCCCTCCCACTCGCACCATGAGTCCCTGGCCAGTCACTACTCTTCTGACTCCCAGGGAACCGTCATCTGCACCGAGCGCCCGGACGGACCCCAGCACACCTCGCTCTGCAGCCTGGATACCGTAGGTGGGTAGCTGGAGGGTGAAGCATAGGATGGGAGAAGTTAGATGGTAGTGACGTGAAGTAATGCCTCCAGTGAAGTGTTGACGGGAAAGTTCAGCAGGTCAGATTAAAGGATGGACGAGCCTTACAATTTTTGTAAGGCAAAGAAGACAAATCGGAAAGAAAGAAAGTATTTATTAATTAATTGGTTGATTGATCTATAAGAAGATAAAAGGAAATATCCATCATACAGAATATCTATTAACACTAAATGTAAAATAATTTTCTCAGTGTGAAGGCTTTATAATGTTGTTTGATACAACTAAAAAGGCCACAGGCTATTTAGCTGTTATCCTGCAAGTTGTTAACCAACTGCAGTTCATCTCTCTGTCATTTTAATTCATGCATTTATATTTGCTTTGATCATTTTTATTATGGGCAGAATAAAGCAAAGTGTGTATTGTTTTTATGTCTGAGCTTGCAGTCATTCACGACGCTCTGCCATTCGTCTTTGCTCCTGCCGTTGTGTTGCACGATGTGGTGACCATGCTTGTAAACATCTGTCACCATGCTTCTTGTCGCTAAGGCCACGTGACGGACAGTGAGCAGCACCAGTCTCTGAGGAAGGGAGGCGGGGCCGGGGATAGGAGGCGGAGCTCTAGCCGTCACCGCCGATCTAAACTCGACAACGAAACCCCGTCGGCTGGTTACCACAGTGAGGGTAGGCAGGAGTGTTTGTGCTGATCAGGGGCCGGGGCACAGGGGCCAATCACAGGGCAGAGAGGAAGCTAAAGTTGTTGGATGAAATTCAACCAACACTGGATTTTTGTTATGTTGGTTTTTGAGAGTTTAAGAAGCCTGGTGACAACATCTCTGCTTATATATATATATTTTTTTATCATTAACTGTTTACACAAAGATCCCTTAAATTTGGTTGTTTTATGAGCCGTGTTCAATATATGTATTGCATGCGTCACATTTCACAGCTGAAAAATAAATAAACCAAACCTTTAAACACATTTAAAAAAGTAAACTTAGTGGAAAAAAAATAAAGGAATGGAAAGTAAGATTAAAACGTATTAAACTGTTCTACATCTGTCGGGCTAGATGTTGACATTAACTAAAGCAGGTGATCCAGCAGTTTTGCAGCCTATAACATGAACTAGTTATAGATCCTATAATGATACGTGGCCTCGTTTTATTTTTAATTTTTTTTCCGGCCAACAGCAGCATTTTAAGGACTGTAAGGAAACTGAGCTTTTATGGAGGCCGTAATAATTTGTTAAGACATTCCTTTGTTAGTATTTGGTCGGTATAAATGCTTCTTTTTGGGAAAAGACAGATATGAAATACAGTTTTGTGACCACAGAAGGAGAACTTTTTGTTGCTGTCATCATTTTTTTAGTTGTCACTCATATTAAACTATTTGTTCTCTCTCCCTTCATTTTAACAGTCACTAATCTTACTTTTTCCTTGTCTCTACATGTTTTTGTAACTTTTATTTTAATTCTCACAACTTCTTTCCCCTTTCCTGTTCCTCTCTTTCTCCCTCTCTCCTCTTTCCTCCCCCCAGGAGAGACGTTAAAGGAGCAACAGGTTCCTCGTCACCTCCCCAAACCTTCCTCCTCCTTCTCATCCTCCACCAGTCGCCTCAGAGACTTCAAAGAGACCATGAGCAACATCATCCACAGCCGACCCCTCTCCTCCTCGTCCTCTTCGTCTCTACCAGCGGCCGTCCTCGCCTCCGAAATCAACTCTTCCTCCAGCAACCACCAATACCCTGCCACCATTTCATCTGCCTGCCCTTCCTCAAGTAAACCCCAAGATTGGGAGGCCGACAGCACCAGCAGCGAGTCAAAGTCCAGCTGCTCGGGCGGCACAGGTTCAGGGAGATACCGGCCGTCCTGGAGGCCCCGAAGGGAGGCGCTCAACATCGACAGCATCTTCAACCGCGAGAGGCGAAGGCAGGCGGGATACAGCCCGCTCGGCGCCTCCCTGTCCGACGACTGCGGGGCTCCAGCTTCGGAGGGAGCAGATGCCTCCTTCCCGGCCCAGGAGGACGCGAGGTCCGACAGGCCGGGCTCCTCCTGGACTCTTCCCACCACCTCCAGCAGCCACAGGGGAGATGCACCTGCAAGTGGAAGGGGACGTGAAGGACGCGCAGAGCTGCCTCCTCCTCCTCCCCCTCCTCCCAGGCTGATCCAGAGGATGGAGAGCGGATATGAGAGCAGCGAGAGGAACAGCAGCAGCCCAGTCAGTCTGGATCTGAACGTGGGCGACAGGTGAGCTCACAGAAAGTCCAAAGCTGTCCGTCTACTGATTCGGGCCCAATGATTTACATATTATATTAACTGTATTTCTTCTACTAAACACAGCTGCACATAGAGCCTGATAATCTCTTCATTGACATTGTGTTCCTATTCAACTTCTTCTTTGTTTGAAATACGGTGTTATTCTGTCCCTAACGAATCAGTAGCAAGCAAACTATTTAATAGCAAAAAGTTACTTTCAAGGTAGATGAAAGGACATATCTGTGCAGTGGATGTCAATTTTAATTGACAGCAGAAGCTGTTTTACTGGTTGATAGGATCCTAGATAATTGTATCGTACTCACCAACCCATCAGTTCAAACAGACTTTGACAGAAACCAAATGAAAGACAGCAAAAATTGTTACAAAACGACTGGAAACCTTTCTCGTAATTCCCATTTACCACCAGCACGCAACATAGTCCTTCATAAGATTTACTAAGATAATCCGAAAATGCTTTGTTTCGCAAAAATGTAGTGAAATTAGGATTTGGATGGATTTCTATCAGGCCATGTATTGATTCACAATATTTGGATAATGCTCATGGTCATGAAAGTAATCAATAAATGCAGCTCTAGTTGTTCCTGTTGGACTCGTATTCTTCAGTGACCTCAAGCTGAAGGTCAACTGAATGTAGTCGGATGGCTGGTTTTCAAAATATCCAAGCAATACTACTGTATGTGCTAAAGCATGACTCTCTGTCTCGCTCTTGTCTTCAGGGACTGTGTCGTGAAGAAGCCTTCCTCCTCTTCCTCAGGACCGGCATGGAGGAACATACGGTCTAAGAGCAGTGGAGCTTTGCTGCAAGAGCTCAGCTCTGCCAACAGGGGGAGCCTCGGTACGAGTCCGACACACGCGTACCTCACCTCATGTCTCACATGCGCATCTTTTCATTGACACTTTGTGTTCTGCAGACCTGAAGGCCTGTTTAGAATTATTGCACCTGCTTGAATTGAGCTGTACACACCAGCACTTGCTGTAGAATACCTCCTTTATGTTTTAACATCTAGTAATGCAAACAGAAGAGAGGTCTTTTATTTTCTGCTGCTGCCGTTGAAAGTGTTGCTGTTTAACGGAGCTGCGGTCCAAACTGGACTAACTTTTGCATCGTTATGCTCATGGATAGCAGCATGCGCAGAGCAAAGTTTGCCTCCATTTTCTTTTTTCTTTTCAAGAACACTCAGTGTTCAATGCAGCACAGCAAGTCGGCATCAATGTCCCATTCAGAACCTCAGCACTGCAACTTAAGGAAAGGAAGCCTCAGACAATCTTCCACCTGAAGATGTTTCACTTGAACCGACACTAATTCCCATCTCGATCTTGGTCTGAGGGAAAAATCCGTCTTGCTCAACCACTCAAACTGGAATCGACTGACAGATACTGAATCGGGCTGATCCGAATGTCTCATGTGGGAACACAACGAGCTCTCCTTTTACGCTGATTTGTTGCCATAGTTCCCAGTGATGACTATTAACCAGCGTTTGTGTGTGTGTGTCGAGCAGCGCCCCCCGTTGGCCGCAGCGAGTTGGACGAGCTGCAGGAGGAGGTGCAGAGGAGAGCGAGGGAGGAGGAGCAGCACCGCCGGCAGGAGAAGGAGAGGGAGGCGGCGCTCGGCTTCAACCCCCGACCCAGCAAGTACTTGGACCTGGACCAGCTGCAGATCCAGGGTATAAACACACACACGCACACACAAACACACGTAAATATAATAATTTAAATATCTATGTCTTAACAATGCATCATGGGACATGTGGACTCAACTTTCCCTAGAGGAGGCAATATCAATAAATCAGTAAGTCAACTGAGATTCAGTCCATCACTGAACCAACGGTTGGTCATCTGTTGTAAGGTGTGTGTGTGTGTGTGTGTGTGTGTGCGTGCGTGCGTGCGTGCGTGTGTGTGTGTGTGTGGGGTCAGCATATGTGTGTGGTGTTGTACAACAGGAATGTTCCACATTGACCAACTGAAAGGGCCCGACTTAGCTTGCGCACAAAAGACAGAATGACCCACGCAGTAATAAAGTATGTGTTTGTGTACCACAGCTAACTACACAACTGCACTTCACTTCACTTCACGCTTGTATTATGTTTGTTTTATAGTTTTTCTTCAGCTGATTGCGAGGAATACTTTACTTTAAAATTCATTTCTGTCCAACACCAAACAGCCCCTCAACGTCTCTCCACAAATAGAGAGTGAATGAAGTCTTAAGTGATGTTTTGATCTGTCGTGTATGAACCGTCTTCCTCTGATGTCAGTCTGAGAGCAGATTGTCAGAATGAATGTTTCACTTACACTTGTATTCGTATGATGATGGGCTTGTACAAGTGAGCCGTCTCTGAGTCACCCGTTTATGTTGTTTTGCTGTTCGACGTGTTCATATTAATATTGTTGCATTATAACATGTATTTAAAAGCCAATTCATATTGATATTTTTAGACTATGTGACTATATTTAATATTATATAAGATTAGCGTTCAGATTGAAGAAACAAACTGGATAATGTCTATTCTAATTCTAAATGGACACTCTTTGTAATCTGGTAGTAAAAAAGCTTAGTTGCACATGACTCCTACATCAAGTCTAAAATGTGACGGTGCGTTCTGACACTGAGCTGCACATCGTCGCTTTCAGCAGGATTTGCTTCCTCGTCACAGAGCAGCGAACTCATCGCGTGTGCTTCTACCTGTGTTCGTTCTGCAGGTAAAGGTGATAACTTTGAGAGGTGTGTGTCGGAGGCGGAGCTTCTGCTGGACCAGTCGGTGCGTCTGGAGCAGGCGGGCGAGGTCGCCGCTGTGCTGTCGGCCGTCAACGAAGCCGTCTGTAAGCTCCTCCCACTCCCCCCGCCCTCTCTGTGCCTCACACGCAGACACATTCAGTATCTCGCACCAAATAAACACTGTGAATGAGGTCACCACACACACACACACACACACACACACACACACACACACACACACACACACACACACACACACACACACACACCGCCCCCCCGCCCACCAACCCTCTGCTTTGTTGCTAATGGCAACCAGAGGCAGCACAGTGGCCTGCTGATGACTGCTTGACATTAGCCAATGAGATTCCAATGGGTTTGTGTGTCACTGAGGATTGTTCTCACACACACACACACACACACCACTACACCACCTATGCTTTCTCCTTTAACCACAGACGCACTTTATTTTTCTCTCTGGACTCCACATCTCTCTCGATTAGTTTGATCTGACATTCTCACTCACACACACACACACACACACACACACACACACACACACACACACACACACACACACACACACACCTGACAGCTGGTTAAAACAACAAAAACAGATGAAGACATACAAAACTATGCTGAGACATTAAAGGACAGATTGAAAAGCATCAAACGTTAGAAATCGAAGGTATCGAGACGAGAAGCAGTCGAGCTTTAGACGATCTAGAAGTCTCCTCTCCTCTAAATGAACGACCGTCGGAGCGGCGCCCCTTTTACAAACTTGACTCACGACTTTACTTGAAAGGAATATTTCAGGTTTATTTGTAATTCCTGTCAGTAATGACAACATTATATTTACCAAGTTAATCTCTGGGAATATATCATGAAATCTTTTTTTTTTTTTTTTGTGAAGAAAATCTGCTTAAGACATGTAATGATGACAGTTAACAGTTCTGTCCGCCCTCACAACAGGATGTTGGATCTTAAATATCGAGCGTGTTTAATATTTGTGATTTGAACTCTGTGCAGCCAGGTGTGACCTTCTTATAAAGAGAGAGATTTTAAAAATCTGACAATATAATCTTTAGAACCATCAGAAAACCCTTGGATGTGTAGTGTAGACTCTCGTGTACGTACCATAACAAGAAACAGCTGATGTAATAAGACCCAAGCTGCAATAAACTGGAACGACCCTTTAAACCAGATAGCTTTGTTTAAGTTTATTTTGGCCAACGTTTCTTTATATTTTGTTAATTTAAGATTCTGAATATAATTTCACCATTTCATCATTGAGAACCAAACCACAGTTATTGATCTTCCTCATTCCCATCAAACACATGCACAACCACTCACATTACCACCATGTCCGATATTTGATTTTCTATCAGGTATATAGTTGCTTTTTTAAGATTTTCTTTTTGCATGAAATCATCATAACGAGTTATTTTCTACATCTTTTGTTTCCTTATTCATTCTTTTCTCTTTGTTTTTCTTTTTTTTTTCTTTCTGTTTTTGTATTTTCTGTTGACATGTTACCCGGCTGCAGCCAAACTGCAGCTGGTGGCAGCTGAGGGCGGAGCTAGTAGTCACAGCCGGCTGCAGCGCTGCATGAGGAGAGCCCGCAGCCTGCAGCAGCGCATGCAACTGCAGCAGCAGCAGCAGCAGGACTCAGAGGCAGTCAGACAGCCACCGCAACAACAACAACAGGAGGAGGAGGAGGAGGGGCAGCAGCTGCGGGAACAGCCCAGGTACCACCTGCAGTCCGCTCAGCCAATCAGGAGTAGCATTAGCACTCGGCAACGTCACATGTGTAAAATTACCCCAAAAAAATTCTCTATTTTGGACTCATTTAGCGACACTCTTTCTGGGATGAGATGATTGATTTCAACCTCATCTCTCTGTGTATCCATCCGTTCTACTGTATAGTGCAGGTTACCGGGTACGATTAGTGAGCGCAGGTTCTGGTCTTGACGTGCACTTGCAGTCTGTGGCAGCAGCAGCCGAGTATATTAGGCCCCATTGTTTACAACAGAAGAACATATTGCTGAGAGTCGGTGACTTCTGGTTTTCGTCTCTGTTCGAGACTTCCTGAAGCTGCACAGTCACGGCAAGAACTCACCTCACACCTCAGATTGTCACACTGTGGATGTTAAGTCCCGACAAAAGAAGCGCCCACCATACGCAAAAACGTTCCGCTGGAAAATGACGTAATCGTAAATGACGAACAAACCCCCTTTTTGTGAGATGATTGGCAGTATTCAGTATGTTTTTTTGTTTCGGTCCAACACTTTCAAGTTGTGACTGTAATGAAGTCGACTGAGAGATTGGTGAGAGATTGTCGACGCACCCCACGAAACAACCGCCGAAACACACAATGAGCCCAAGCTCTCCAGTGACACCATCTGTTCCAAACATACTGCAGGCCAACACACACATACACACACTTCCTCACCCGCCTCTCTCTCTCTCTCTATCTCTCTGCAGTGAAAAGCTTCTCTCGCTCCAAATACTTTTGACAGAGAGACACGGCGACCAGTCAGCTGTCAGTCTGGACCAACAGGCCCCGCCTCTCTCTCCCTGCCTTGTTAAGCCCCTCCCTCCCAAAACAAACTCAGTGTCTGACCCCGCCGCCAGCGCCAGGACCCACACAGGTTCACCCACAGACAACAGCAGGACCGGAGGCCCCTGCTTTCTCTTTGGGAAACCCCTCGCCAACACCAGGTCCCTCCCTGCCCTGTGCGTGGACACCTGGGAACAGAGCCCGCTGGGAGACTTGGCTCCACCCCCTCCACCGGAGGAGGCGGAGCATACTACCCAGTGGACCAGATCGTCCCCTGTCTCCATCCCAGCACCCCTACCCAAGCCATATTCTCAAACCCATTCACCTGTTAATCTGATGATGGAGGAAGTGCCTGATTACACCCGACACCCACAGACCACGCCCCCAAGCGCTAGCCCCAGGGTTGCCCCACTCCCATCCTCCTGCCCAGTCAGGAACTGGTCCTGCTTAGACCCGCGCGACGTTGTCGATTCTCCCGTTGAACCCCCAATCAGCTCCCCCCTTTACTCAACTCCAGACCCCCCTTCCCACGCCCTCCCTCCGCCGACTGTGAGCTGGCCCGAGCCGCCCTCCTCCCCGCCCCCCAGTCAGGACTACAAAGCAGCCATGCCTGTGGAGCGCTGGGCGGAAAACGTCAACAGATACTACGGCTCCCAGAATGCAAAAGGTGGAGGAGGAGGAGGAGGAGGGGGACTGGAGGTGCCTGATGAGGAGCTCTCGGAGCTGGACTCTCTGTACCAGGCCAGTTTGCTGGCTCCCAGCATGCACCGGGGCAGCCGTGGAGTCAGCCCTCAACCGACCAACAACAAACCAGGTAGTTACTGCAGAAATACAAGTTCAGTTTAGGCATCCAAAAGTCATATATTATAGTTTCAAAGTAATATCCTAAGTTAACTTAAGTCTTCCAAGTGATGCTAAGCTACTGTCAACAAAACGCGACACTGTAATAACCGTCGCACTGCAGTCAACACAACCTTTACAGTTAGTGCTCTATCCACTGTTAATAATAATGTGTCTGTGTGTAGGTGTGAGGAGAATGCTGTCGGGATCTGGACGGTCCAAAACGCCAACGGCCGAGATCGAGAGATACGCCTACAGAACACCCGTTACGACTCATAAGGTGCTTTTGTGCGTGTGTGCGAAATAATTGTACAAGTTTCGCATGAAGCAATTGCGCGACGGCTCCATGAGCTCAGTTTCTTTTGTTAATGTCTTAATATGCCTCTCTGTGGTCTCGTTGGCAATTTGTGACTTAAGTTTAATTACATTTTAGGTCTTGCCGGAGTTCTTTTCAAACGTTTTATGAGGTGTTCTTTCAAAGAACAAAGAGAAACAAAAGGGGATACATACATGCCACCCAGATGCAACACACTTACTGAAGAAAACATTTCCCAGACCTCGCTGCTGATGAAGACTCCAGACATCAGCTTCTACCATAGACTGTATTTAGGAAGCGGACAGAGGCTATTGGTTTGTGGACTGTGGTTTTGATTCCACAAGTTCGTTAGTTTGGCTGATGCCAACTTGTTTTAGTTTTTTTGCAACTAGAAGTGACATGAGATAGTGGAGCCAACTCAAAACCCCAAATAAGACACTTTTAAAGCGAGCGTAAAGGGCACAAATTAAAAACAAAACTTTTAAAAAGGGTTATACTTTCAAGACGAAAATGCTGAAAACACGCAGACCGTGCAATGACGTGGTGGCAGCCTGTCAGTCACAAGGTAGCCCTGAAGCACAAGCTGCATTATGGTCTCTGAATAATATATTATTAAATGAACATCATGCTGTATTGGAGAACATAGCAATTAAAAGATAAATGCATGCAGACAATGTTAACTGGGGTAAATCAAGTGAGAAGTAGAGTCATTTTCTCATAGACTTGCACACAACCAGAGGAGTCGCCCCCTGCTGGCTATGAACAACAAGCAAGTTTCGAGCACTTTGTCATTCATCTCTTTTAAAACTTGAAGGTTAACGCCCGGCTGAGACTAGCATAACACACCGCAATGTCCAATTGAACTGTGGGTAGTTGAGTCGCTTTGTTGATAACGTAGACGCCAGGGAGAAGAATGAATAGACTTTTTGGTGTTTTGAAGTTTTGGGGTATTTATTTATTTCTGTTTGGTTGTAATTGTCTTGTTTATGGCTGGAAGAGGGAATCCAGGAAGTGAAGTTTGTAAAAATGTTCTTCGCCGCTGTCCTCTTGCTCTGTGCAGTTGCCGCCAGGCGAAGACGAGAGCTACAGCGTGGCCAACCTGCGACGCATCGCCCGCAGCCTGAGTGGAACCGCCATCGGGTCACGACCCCAAACCCCCTCCGACAGCTGTGTAAGTTACACACTCGCGCGCACACACACACACACACACACAAACGACTGGTCGAATACTTTTCATATAAAATTTAGCTGTCGTGTTTGTACGATGGAACTGCGGACACTTTAAAAACAGCCACCTGTTGACGTTTGTTCAGAGCGACACAACAGCAAGTAGTGTTGACTTACAGTTATTTAAGGAAGCGCTCTTATGTAGTATTATGACTTCACACAGCTGTTCCATACAGTTTTACTGTTAAATGTCAACATTTTGTCAGTATGTTAATATTAAACAATCAGTGTGTTTGTTTGCTGTTTTATCAGATGAGAAGATTTATATGGAGGTTTATCTTTCAGTAGAAACATTTCAGACATTTTTTAATCATCAATTTAGCTTTTTTAAATACTAATTTAGTGGTTCTTTGTCATTTAAAAGGGCCTCTATCTTAACCGAGGAACATTTAAGAACTCATCTTTTTTATTGTGTTCGGTAATAAAATGGTGATTAACAATCCACCTGTCTGCTGCCGGAGCGCTGTACCTGTTTTATAAATGTCTCTACAGCAGTAAAACTTGCCTGTGTTAACACATAAACCTCTGCGCAGCCCGTGCTGCTCTGCAGAACCTCTTCCTCTCCGAGTGCCTTCCTCTCCGTTGCCGCTGGCGTTCAGCCATCCTGTATTCAGCCCTCAGGAATCGCCTCGGGCCAGCGCATTAAAGATTGATCGCCGATTTAGTTTTCCATTAAGCTTTTAACCTCGCCGGCTCGCCGCGAGGCGAAGCCCGGCCTGATCCGAACCGACAACTGAGGTTTGACTCCAGATATCCAAACGTCAAATCCTCCCCGTCTGTGGGAGGAATCCTGATGTTTCACTCGGGCCGGAGGGTTTTTTTCTTTTTTTTTTATTCCTCCGTGTTTGAGGGTCGATCGTATCTGCGATAGGCCCGCTGCGACACTGAACTCACACGGGTGGAGTGTTCAACTGGAAACACGTTGAACTCTGACCTGCAGTCAGAGAGCCTCATAAATGATTCAACCGCTGACATGAAGAAAAATCTGCTCTGCTCGGGAATTTTTTTTTTTTACCGTTTCTTTATCGCAGCTTTGACCAGTTGGACAGAATTTAAGCTCTCTCTTATCACCTTTTTTTTTTTTTTTACTGCTGACGCCACATAAAGTGGCCCGTCAGTCACCCCTTCCATCTCACTCTTATTAAGATGCTTTCATTCCCATCATACCAGACGAGCCAGCCACAAAAATGACTTCATTTTAGAGGTGTGTGAAATTTAAAAACCGGTAAAAGAACCAAAAGAAAGAAACCTTAGAGCTCCAGTTTTCATCATCATATTATTATTATTGAAGTTTTTCTGAAAGTATAATATAAATATAACAATATATTTAGAATATAATTATATAATATCATATGTCCTAGCGCTGTGTTCTGGGGCAAAGCTGTAAAAAGCCAAAACAAAGTGGACAAATCAGTAAAATAACTCCTTCACCTTTTTTGTTTTCCATTTCTGAAACTTGCATCTCAGAGATACAAGGTTTTCTCAGTTGTCTGGATTTAATTTTGTGTCATTTTTCACAGTTTTCCCTCCATCATGTTAACTTGTTCACATGTTTTATTCCCCATTCTATTCCTCGATTCCCCGCCATTTTTTTTAAAAAACATTTTGTACTTCTCTCCATTACTTTTCACTTTTCATTCTATGCATTTCTTTTTCTTAATTTCTTTGTGTCCTGTTTCATCTTCATACCATTTTTTTTTCTGACCTCATTTCCTTCCTATTTTTCCCCCATATTTTACCTTCTGCTCCATCTTTCTTCAATTAATTTTCCCATTCTTTGTTCGCCCTCCATCATTTTTCGTTTATCGTCTTTTTCCCTGAAGGAGCCCCCCGTGGCCAGGCCCCCCCTCAGACACTCGTACTCATCCTCCTCCCTCCCTCGCCACCCAAGCACCTCCTTTTTGCATGCCCCCTCCTCTTCCTCCTCCTCCTCCTCCACCTCCTTCACTACAGACCCATCCTACCACCACCATCTCCAACACCACCAACCCCGACACCACGGCCCCCCAGCTCCTGCACCTCCTCCACAGCACCCTCCCTTGCAGACATCACGGCCCCCGAACTCGGGCCTCTCCTCCTGGGGACACTCAGGTAACATACTGGCCCTGCACCTTCACCTCCACGCTCCACCAGCACCACCATAAACCACTACAACCACCAAATAATAGTCATGTCCAAGCATTAAAACATCAACTCGCTTATTTCTTTATTCTTTTTTTTTTTTATAATGTGGGGATTTATTCAGCAGGAAAAGTTGAAAGTCAATGTCATTACCTTTTTTTGTTTTTGTCATTTTAGCACCCCAAGGGTAAATTAATTAATAAATAATTCACTATTTATTCCGCAGAACTTTTAGTCCTGGCTTTGGGAGATTATTTATGTTTGGAAGATGAAGTTTAATCTCATCTAAAGATATAGTCTGAGTCATTTCCAGAATAGTTTCCTGGAAATAACAGTTGATTATCATGAGTTAATTATTATTATTAATTACTAATCAATAAGCTATAGTTCAAATATGGTTTTGTAACACTTATTTAGAGTTCAAGCTCAGGAGCAGTTGGATGTCCTTGAAATTAAATTTCTATTTAAAAAGAGAAAACAAACTGCAGCAGCAAGTTGAACAAGCCTCAGGACATGTGACTGTTTCATTTTGTTTCCAATACAGATTGTCAACATTGTTTTCTAATTTCTCCTGCTCCTCTCCCTCCTCCTCTTCCTCCTCAGGAGCTGGGCCGAGCGTCCAGCGGCAGTTTCTGGCTGTGTCTGACCGGCATCCGGCTCTCTCGGGTCAAAGCCTCCACAGCGTCGCGTTGAGTTACGGCACTTTGCCCCGGGCTCCTCGGCGAGCGCCTCCTCCCTCCTCCTCCTCCTCCACCGCCTCCCTCCCCAGGCCCAGAGCGGGCTCCGGTCCCGCCCCCCCGCTGCCGGGTCCGCAGACTCACTACGCCACCCTCTGCCACCCTCGCCGTTCCGCCAACGCCGCCGCTAACGTCCACTACCGGCAGCCCTCGCTGCCAATCAACGTCAACGGGTCCGCCCGTTACGCGCCGCACCACCTCAGGGGGCCCGGGGAGGCCCCGCCCTCCGCCCAGCCGCTCCGCCTGGACGTGCCCCCAGAGACCGACTGGCGTCGCGACATCGACCGCAGGGCCGCCGGCTCCTCCCGGGACCCCCGCGCCGCCCGCCAACACCAGCCTCTCCAGCGGGTCGCCTCCCACCAGCCTCCGCGGCCCCGCAGGGACCCCCAGCTCTGCTCGCTCTGCCAGCAGCTTCCCGCCGAGCCGTCGCGCCCCTACTGTCAGTCCTGCGGCACGTACGTGGCTCGGTTCCGCCCGGTCAGCTGATTCAGGCCTCAGGTCCACGCCCCTCCCTGCCGACGCCACAGCAGAAGAGTCCTGTTCCACACGTCTTGTATCCATCAAGATGAAGATTCTTTTTATTTCATTTCAAATGTGCCAATGTTTCTTTAAATCCAATGCTGCTCATGGTCTGGTCACAACCTCGGTGGATATCTCACTTTGGAGTAAACCTCAGCATCATGTGGAGAAGCAAACCGGCTCACTTGCAGACATTTGAGACTTTTAAGAACTTTTTCACAACACTCTCTCGTATAGTTTCATCCGTTTCCCCTCCCGAGAAAGCAGCTACTTCACACCAGTTCAACTAATATCCTCCATGTTTTGTTCCTGGCCACGCCCACCACAAGGCCACGAAATGAATCGTGAATCACACGGACAGATCTCCCTTTTTTATATATATATATATATATATATATATATATATATATATGATCTATGAATGTCTGCTGGATTTTAAGCACATATTAGATTTCTAATCAAGACTAAGCACCGTGATGCAGACCAGGACCACGAGAAGGAAGGCCGGCCGAGGAGGACGAAGGACAAAACTGAAGGAAAAGCAGAGTGATGATGAAGACGTTGCTGCGAACCCACGGTCTGTTCAGACCGACGAGGGTTTGATCAAAATATGAGGAAAAACTCACATCAATACTCACTAAACGGATTAGAGTTATTCGTCTGGTTGTCAGATTGATAATATACACTTACGGCTTGTTTATTTAATTATGAGAGAAAAACAACAACGTTGAGATTTATAGTTCAAGAAATAATGGCTTAATTCATCTAAAACCATTTCGATAATTAATTAACCACTTTTAAGTTATTTTCCCAGTAAAAATACCAAAACGACTCATTCCAGGTTCTCAATTGAGAGTTTGCTGCTTTTTTTTTTTGGTCTCATACGATCATAAATTGGAATTTTTTTTTATTTTTAGCATTAACTACTTTTTAATTTGTATTAACTCATAACTAAATTGAGTGACTCTAAAATCTGCACAACACACTTAATTATCAGTTGTGCATTAGATTCAGTTCCTATTTTAAAGGTGCCAAAACATTTATTTTGAAAGGTTTGTGGGCATGTCGAAAAAAAAACTGATGACATTTCTTTACATTCATCAAGATTTTTATAAAACAGAAAACTGTAATAAATGCTTCAGAACTTTGATGAAGAGTTGAAAGTTTGTTGGTTTCAGTTGATGAAGAACTTCAACAAACACTTTCATTATTAATTTAATTATTCTCTCAATTAATCGGTTCATTGAGTCTGTAAAATGTCAGAAAACTATCACATAAACATCAGTGCATCTGGAACAAGACAACATTTGGACATTTTTCTGTTTTCTAAAAACGACCCAAAATATAATTATGAAGGGATTACCACATTACCGCCGCTTTATTTTTGTCGGATTGATGTCGTGAAATTGCAGATAATGAACAGTGTGGGATCATTCAGTTGGAGATGTGTCTGTTTCTGTGATATTCTGATGGTTCACGCAGCTGAACAGACGTCAGGTTTTTAAAAAAGGACACCGAGGAACTAAAGGAAGTTGAAAAGCTGCCGTTTGTGTCTCAGAATATAAATCTACTCTACTTATATTACTCTATTTATTTTTGTAGGCTTGTCAGACTGAGTTGTGCATAGATGAAACTATCCTACCTGAATATACTCTCCTACTATAGTCTAATTTTCTAAAGGTAGCTAGTCGCCTTGTTTGGGATGTGGAGCCTTATACTGTACACAAGGCTGTTAGTGATTAATAACTAAAGCTTTTATTTTGACAGCTAATATTTAGCATGACGTTTTATTATATAGCCTTGAGAGACTTTGGTGTACATTTATCGGCACAACAGAATATATGCAGATCTTTTCTTAGCGCAGCAACTGGACTGCAGTTAACTCTTCTTGACTCTTTAGTGCACTTCAGAAGTGACCGTAGATTTCTTTCCCGTGCTTGTCGCTGGTTTCTGTTGACGCGCTCCCGTTGTTCAGGGAGACGCTCCGCGTTGCGTTCATGGGCTTGTTTTTGTACTCCGATGACTTTTTAGATCGGTGTGATTTTTCGATTAATGGAGAAACACCTTCACACGCGTGTGCCGTTTGAATAACTTCTGCAGAGCTAATATGTCCTACTGCCAAGAACCCAGCCCGAGAAATACATAAAACTTTGGTCATTCTAATTTAAAAATGACGGAAAGAACTATGGAGCTAAATATTGATTGGTTATTTAGTCCTGATTTATTGATTCTGCATCAACGATCATCTGTTGTTGGACTGACAGGATCTCTAGTTTACAGAATAAAATGTTTAATTAGACTTCGGACCAATCCTGAGTTCATGATAATAGTCATAAAGTTATTTTTTCACCATGTCAAAGTTGATGGGCTGTTGTTGTTTTTTTTTTTTTGCTTTGCCAGATTTTATTTTGTTGGTTTTTTTGGTATATTTTTTATGCTTATTTTTCTACATTGTAGACTTAACAGAGATGAAACGATGATTAAAATGTTTAAAATGTAAAATGATGTCTGGGGGATTTTATTTCAGGAGGAAATCGTCATCTGTCACACCTGAAACACACGATTGTCTATGTTGTAAATGATTATCTGTCAGAACATTAATGTACAGTTCACTTGACCTTAATGAAGTCACATCAAAGCCTCTTGAAAAAGTCTTAATAAAGTATGACGTAAAAAAATATAAAATGCCATGCTGTGTATGGCCACAATGAGCATTGTATAGTAAAAATGTCTTAGTATATGTGGAAAAAGGTTTGTGTAGCTTTTTAAATCATACTGTGCTGAAAAAAAAGCAACATTTTTACATAATTTACTTTTTCATGAATTGTTTTGACAAACTATCCAACAACTATGGCATACTACACCACAACATGTTTTATCTTTCTTGACATACTATAAGACTTTTATGACTTAACTTGTTTGTGACTATCAACAAACACTAAAAATAACTTATAGAACAAATTAAAATGCTCTAGTGCGAGATTTGTTTTTTATTAGGTCCTCTATGCTATGACATTTTTTATGACGCACTATAGGATATTTGTTTTGCCTACTATACTTTTACATATTTTGTCAAACTTAACTATGACTTTTTTTTGTCATACCATGACTTTTTATTTCAATATTTATGACACACCTTTTGAAGGCATACCATAACATTTTTAAACATTTTTACTGCTGACTTTTCCATTTTTGTGTTTTCTTACTACATACAATACGGTGTCATTGTTGACTTTATGACATCGTACAGTGTGTATCATATTTTTACTAAACAACTATACAGAAAAGGTATCTTAAGTTTTTTTTATTTTTTTTTATCAGCTACAGATCAGGGATGCTCAAGTTAAATGTAGTGTCTCTAAGCATTGTCATCTCATGTTTTTCTCTTCATGTATCATAGATAATAGATCAAGTTCTGTAGATAAAACATTTTTATTAAGTTACACACAGTTTAGATTAGACTGTTCCATCATCTGACTTTTCTAAAAACACATTCATGACTGTTAACAGCAACAAGCGACTCAGCTGTTCCTTTATTTAAATATATGTATATATATATATATATATCGTATTCTGCTTTGTGCTTCCTTACTATATCGGTACTTTACAAACATTACACATACAGGTGACTTTAGATACAAACATGTCTTTATGTCAAATAAAAAAATCCCTTAAAAAGACACAGGTGATGTGATGACGGAGAGAAACTGTCAGCAGAAGCTGATCTGTGGTCAGGTTGTGTTTCTGAAGATGAAGATGAGCCGATGAAGATGAATCAGGACTTCAGGTTGACGTGACGCTGCAGGGTCGAGTGTGACGGCAAGCGGACGCCAACCAGATAAATGAAACACTTCTGACTTCTGTTATCCTCAACCGTCTGACGCACATTAAGCAGCGGCATTGTTTTGGAGCTTGAGTCGCGATGTGGTTAGCCTAGCTTAGCATAAACACTGAAAGCAGGGGGAAACAACTACCTGAAAATCTAAGGATGATATGTTGTTGTTTTTTTTATCTTGTTTTGTGCAACACAACCAAAAACTGTCTTGTCTCGTTTTCTGACTCGTTGTGGTCGTTTTGAGTCCGTTAGTAGTAATTTTGAGTCTCTTTGTCGTCATTTTATGTCTTTGTAGTCAATTTGAATCTCTTTGAAGTCATTTTGAATCTTTTTAAAGTCATTTGGAGTCTCTTTGTAGTCATTTTCAGTCTCTTTCTAGTAATTTTGAGTCTCTTTAAAGTCATTTTCAGTCTCTTTGTTGTCAATTTGAATCTCTTTGAAGTCACTTTCAATCTTTTTGTAGCCATATTGAAGTTCTTTGTTGTCAATTTGAATCTCTTTGTAGTCATTTTCAGTCTTTGTGGTTATTTTGACTCACTTTGTCAAATAATTGCATGTAAAAAAAAAAACGCGTAAAAAGCAGTTTGTCGTTTTGTGCTGGAACAATTTCTCGTACAATTTGTGTTTTGTTTTTTTTACATTACAAACATTTTACGTTTGGGTCCTCATTTAACAAACAAAATCTAACATGTTTTAATCCGGTTCAGAGGTGCTGAGGTCTTTTCAAACTTTAGGACACAGCCAGGCTGTTTTCTACCTGCTTTTAGTCTCCATGCTGAGCTGAGCTGGCAATTGGCGCGAGTTGGAAGACACAAACAAGGAAACTGAAAACTAGCATTTATATCTCAGATCATCTCTTTCAGACCTTTTCTAGTTTGATACGTTGCAGGTAAGGCTATCAATGTTAGCCCGCAGACAGAGTATGAGAACTGAGTGGTGGTTTAAGAGTTGAGGGGGCTTTGGAATAAACTGGAATAAGTCTGAATAAGTCTGAACTCCCAGAGTCTCTGATCAGTGTCTTTCCTCCAGCCGTCAGTCGGTCCGGTGCAGCAGCAGCACGGTGAACACATTGTCCTCCGACTCCGTCCATGCGGCTCCCTTCAGTTCCAGCCTCACCTCTTCGCCCTCCCTCAGCGGCAGGAGGCCCACATGGGTGACCGGCCCGGCCGCCGCCGCCGCCTCCTCCTCCCGGCGGTGTAGGGACACCGGAGCGCCGCCCGCCGCCCTCCTCAGGACCACGCGGGCGGGGCCGGGCCTCAGGTCCAAGGTGAGGACGAACAGGTAGATCCCGTCCAGCGGAGCCGCGAAGGCGCCGGTGTCGGAGTAAAAGCGACCGCGGTTCAGTGACGCTTCGAACGAGACGACGCCGTTGGAGACGCTCAAAGGGGAAGCGGCCACGAGCAGCAGGGAGTCTCCCGATAGGCCGAGCGGGACGGGAGCGACACCTGGAGAGGAGAGGAGCGCCGGGAGTCTGTCAGAGGTTTCTCCTGATGAACCACGAGCAAAAACAACAAGATGACTCGTCCTGAAAGATTTGTTCTTCATTGAAAAGCTTATACCTCTGTGGTTTTTACTTTTTTTTAGTTTTTCGATTTTTTGATGACATACTATGACTATTTAATGCAACTTTTAATACATTTTCATGGCTTGCTATATTATTATAGTAGTAGTACGTTTTTGTAAAACGTCAGAAAATGTCAATTTCATAGCTTTTTTTCACATTTGTGTGACTTTATGACATTTATGTGGCACACGATACTATGACTTTTTAGAGACAGCATGACATTTTTGTTAATTAAGATGCGAAATTGTTATGACATATTTTAAGATCACTTAAAAATAAATTATGTAGTTTTTAGTTTTTATGACATACTATGACTTTTTAATGCAACTTTTAGTACATGTTCATGGCATGTTGTATTACAATAGTAGTATGTTTTGTAAAACGTCATAAAATGTCAATTTCAAAGCTTTTTGTTACATTTGTGTGACTTTTTATGACATTTATATGGCACATGCCTCTTTAAAGACAGCATGACATTTTTCTTAATTATGATGTGAAATCGTTATGACATATTTTACGATCACTTGAAAACAAAATTATGTACAAGAAAACACAAGTCTCCACTCACCGGATGTCTCCCTCCTGCTCCGATGGTGTTCTCCTCTTCCTCCTCCTCCTCCTCCTCTCTTCTTCTCCTTCTTTCCGTCTTTATTCTTCACCATCTGCCACAGCTTGTCGAGCTCCAGCGTGGCGTCCGACCCCGCCAGCACGTCGGCGTTACTGAAGACGTTCTTGAACACCCTCAGGTGTTCCTCCAGCCCCCTCTTCAGCCTCATCACCTCCACCTGCAGCTTGGCCTCCACGTCAGCGGGCGGAGGAGCCTCCCTCTCCTTTGAAGCGTTGCGGGACGTCTCCTCCAGCCGGAGCACCTTCAGCCTCAGTTCCTCCACGGTTTTCTCCAGATTCCACAGATCGCCGCCGTCCCCTCTGTGCGCCGGACGCCTCCCGTCGGGGTGGAGGAGCAGCTGGCGCTCGCGGGCCGGAACTCCATCGACGCTCCTCCTCGTGCCTCCAGGGAGCCAGTCGTCAAAGAGAAGATGGGAGGAGGAGGAGGAGGAGGAGGAGGAGGGCTGGTCAGCAGATGGCATCTCCTCTTTACCTCCTGGGCAGCAGAAACAGAAAGAAATGAGTCATTGTGTTAAAAAGAGACGGAGTCGGTGGTCTTAAGGTTTAAGGTGCTGACAGTGTATCACAGCACCCTTTTCTAATGCACTTCCTCCACTCTGCTGTATAGAAGAAAGGCAAAAATACTCCTTAAATACTGTCTCGTTGTAGTGCAGATTTGTGTAACTTGTATTTTAAATACTTCAGTGTTTCTATTTTAATAAAGCTTATGAACTTGCAGGTCGTATACAACATGAAAAAGACATAAAACATGAGGAAAGCTGACTGTGGGTCAGCGTGTGAAGGAGTTTCTCCCAGCCGCCACTAGAGGTCGCTACAAAGCTGTACTGGACTCAGACAAAACACAATACTCACATCATGTATATTACAATATGGTTGAGAAGAGACAGTTTATGTATTTAGTTTATTTATATGTGTCATGTATGTATATGCTTGTATCACGCTGTGGGTTTTGTCACCCATCATTTTTAGTGTAGTGTTAATGTAAATTCTTTAAGGATAGAAATGTCTTTTGAATATGTCAAAACACTTTCACACCTTCATGGAGCAACCTGAATAAATAAAGAAATAGAAAGAAAAATAAATTCTCAAACTAATAAAGTCTGATTTGTTAAGTGGCGTACAGTGGAAGTCCTCAAGTAAAGTACTTCTATATTGTACTTCAGTGAATGTACCACCAAAATAAACTCCTTGTAGGTTGTATAGTACACACTAAGGCTTCCTCCGGGTGTGTCCTACCTTTGTTGCCCAGCAGGAAGCTGATGTTTCGGCCGTGTGCTCTCAGTTGCTCCTGCAGGAGCCTCTGCTGCTCCTTCAGAGACGGGATGGAGTGGGCCTCCTGATCCTGGACGGGCCACTCCAGGAACTCCAGCACCTCCTCCCCCAGCAGCAGCTCCAGCACGTCGCTGTGCCGTATGGCGTCCGTCAGCAGGGACTTGAAGGAGGCCGACAGGTGGTGCATCTCCGCCAGCAGCTTCCCGTCCGCCTCCTTCAGGCCGGAGACCTCGGCCACGGCGAGCGTCACCGAGCCGCTCAGCCGGGCCAGGCTTTGATGCAGAGTCTTGGTCCGGTTGTGCTCTGAGGCCAGAGACGCCTTCACCTGCAGGATGACGGAGAGAAGAACACAGTTACATGATTGGTATTATGGTTGTTGGCCTTTACCAGTGGTTCTCAATTTTTTTTTTTTTTGTCACGCCCCACTTTGGAGGAAGCAAAATGTTCGGGCCCCAACAACATGGCAACAAAATGGTCCAACTTCTTGAGACTCCTCCATCTGTGCTTTTTAAATTAATAGATGAAAGAAAATTGAAAACCAGATTGCTCCATCTGACAAAAACTGATAACATGTGCAACCACTTTGTTAAAACAATGCAAATAAAGTTATATATGTGCAAAAAAAAATCATATTTGTCAAAAAAAGATGACCAAGGAAGCCGGTTGGGTCCCTGTTTTCTCCCCATAGTTTCATGTTGAAGTGCCCTTGAGCAAGCCACTGAAGCCCCAGAGCATCACAGCAGCACAAAGCTCCTTAATTGCTACGGATGATGGGTAAAATGCAGAGAATAATCACCCCCACTGTGGGATTAATAAAGGATTCTTAAAAAAGAAAAAGAAAATTTTTTTTTTTTTCAAGAATCTGCATTTCCCCCTGCGCCCCACCTGTAATACCTTGGCGTCCCACTAGAGGGTCACGCCCCACAGTTTAAGAACCACTGCTATAAACGATGAACTCAATATAAAGCTGATAGTAAATTTACTTCAGTAAAAAACCATCAAAATCTTGTATGTTTCATACCTGCAGGAGGTCGTGTTGGAGCGCCTCCACCGACGGCTCCCAGTATCCCGCTTCGCTCCACTGCCCCGCCACCCCGTCGCTCTCCTCGTCCAGGGCGAGCCTGTTCTCGTTGGCCAGCTCCGTCACGTTAGCCACGCCCCTCTCCAGTCCGGCGATGGCGGCCTTCAGCGCCTTGCAGTCGCAGTCCATGGTGGAGTTGTGCTTGTAGAAGGCTTCGTACAAATAGTCCACGTCCACGTCCAACTCGTGCAGCCGCTCGCCCTGCCGGCTGAGGTTCCCCGCCAGCTCGCCCACCCGCCTCAGCACCGCCACCCTCGCCGCCTCCACCTCCAGCCCCGTCTCCATGAACTGCACCTGACTGGTGCGGGCCGTCTGGTTGATGTGCTTCTCCAGCTTGTTGAAGTCTCGCCGCAGCTGCTGGACGTCCATCGAGGTCAGATCCATGTCCTCCATCAGGCCGTCCACCTGCACAGCAACACATCCATTGAACTCTTCTCATTTCTTTAGCTTGTCATGCGTTTGGTTGATTTCATTGTATCATAAATATCATATAAGCAAAAACCAACCAGATATGGTTGATATTTACTGCTGCGTTCAAGCACCTCTGTCTAGAGATAAATATGTTTTTGTGCCACTGAATGTTGGCTTCAGTCATATTGTGGCTGTCTAGAAGATGTTCATAAGATGATTTATAAGGACTCAAGCACAGCAAATGAGTATCTTGAGCACACAATGTATTATTTAATAATATAAATATAGGCATCTATCTAAGAAAATAGCTTTTCAGAACGTTCAACGCTATCATTGATCCCATGATCTTTTCTCTAGCACCACCCTGAGGACAAACTCGCCATCTTTAGATCCAGTGCTGCGGCATCGGGATGTTATTTGTTCAGTGAAACACTTTCTTGTGGTGACCATAATGCGCACTGCAGCCTGCTGGAGTGTGTCGATGGATCATGGCTGACAGCGACTGTGAACAGAAATATGGGGAACATAAATATATATATACCTTCACCGTGTTGTTGACCACCATGTTGTCCAGCCGCTCGATGGCCTCCCAGAGCGCCGCGGTGTGTGAGGCCTGCAGCGGGGGGCGGGGCGTATGCAGGGAGGGGGGAGGGGTCTGATCCTGCAGCTGAACTTGAACCTGATCTTCATCCTGATCCTGGTCCTGGTCCTGGTCCTGATCCTGGTCCAGCTTCAGTTCAGTTAGTGTAGTATTCATGGCCTGTAGACTGACCTGGGATCAGAGACAGCGGTTACATGGCTGTGATGGTGTGTAATCATCCTTTACACCTTCATGAGCATGAAAATACCAGATTGTTTCTTTCAAAATACAATTTTCTTTGAAATAATATTACATTGAGGTTTTCTTGTCCGCTAACCAGGGAAAGATAGAATAGAGGGTCCAGTGCTGCCCCTGTTGTCCACCGACCTGCAGCATCTTCTGGTGGCGCTTCAGCTTCATGTCGATGTCCATCTTGAAGCTGGTGAGGTTGTAGTGCAGCATTGCATGCTGGGAGTGCAGCCGGTTCTCCATGTCTGCCCTCTGGCGCTCCATATGACTCTGGACGTCCCTGACGTGCTGAAACACTTTGTCCAGTTTGGCCTCCAGGCGCTCCTCCGCCGCCTCGTCGACCTCGGGGCCGGCCGGGGGCCCCGACTGCATCTCGGCGTCCCGCTGGCCGCTCTTCAGCTCGGCCACGTCGCGGACCAGCTCCCCGACCTGCCGGCTCAGGTGCTCCAGTGAGCGGTTGAAGCCCTGCAGGACCGGCTGCAGCTGGGACATGACCAGGGCCATCACGTGGGGGACGGGGAGGCCGGTGGGGGGTTCTGGGTACGGGACGGCGTGAGAATCCACCTCATCCACTGGAGGAAAAAAAAAATACAAATTAGAGACCGCTCACCAAAAACTATCCACTGATCACTAAAAATCATCCTATGCTCAGATCCCCAGGCTCCAAAATGCTCTCATTCTTCGTTAACAAGCTAGTTAACAATTATATATTCTAATGAAACAAAGGCATTGAATCACAGCAATGCCACATTTGCAATATTTTAATATTTAGAGGAATCAATGATACAGGCAAGTGCCTGCATCATTTCAAGTGTTGATTGTAAAAAAAAAAAAAAAAAAATGTTACCGGACCAATAATGGTGTGTGTGTCGCCAGAATGATGCATACAGTTAGCATGGTAGCATGCTATTTTAGCATTAAACGTCTTGGTGTCGCAACATAGTGAAGATCACGTATATTGGGATTCATCCTCTGGGAACATTTGAACCAGACTTCAGCATTTTTAGAAAAGCTAAAGTAAAAAAAAAAATGCTTTTCTTGTAACCACCCACACTCACAAAAACCCAAAGCTAATCTTAACAAGGGAGAACACACACACACACACACACACACACGCACGCTGTCTGGTTATTCATGGCTCTCTGGGGACATGTATCTGGTTGGCTTCGCTCTAAAATGGAACCAGTTTTTCTTTCCAAACTGGAATATAAACACAGTAAACCCATCCGCCTGGAAACGGCTCCAGCGGGGAAACAAAAACACCTTAAAAAGAAAAAAACGACTCCGAGGCCTCCGAAAAAACACCGACGGTGTCACGCAGAAGAGCTGTCGGAGATTGGAGTCCGACGTGACACGAGAAGAGTTTCCAGCAAAGGTGGGGAGAGATGCTCGGAGATGAGATGACTTTTCACCGTTTGTTTCTGTTGGTTCAGAGGAGGCCGGCCGAGCGAGAGCCAGAACACACACTGACCGCGGGACGCTGCCGGCCCTCCAGCTGGACCTCATTCATCGGAGGGCCCCCGAGCCGCCTCGGGGGCCCTCCGTGGATCCATTTGATCCTGAGTTGTTGTTGTTATTTCTGGAGTTTGAAACAAACCCAACTGTGCTTACATTTCCTGCTATTTATCTGTATCCTGATGTTTGAATCTAAGAGCCGCATTAATCTCCTCCCAGTGGATTAGCCGCCAGATTTCTATCACATCTACTGTTCCTTGCAAAGCGAGAAGCGGGCCTTCAGCTTGCTGGTATTAATATTCAGGTATCTTTGTTTTCACAACCACCAGCGGACAATAATTGTGACCAAAGTGAATAAAAAAGTTATGTCACGTTATAAAAAACATGTTAAAATAGTTGCCTTTTGTCTCAATAGACGTGTTCCAACATCAGGGGACAGAAAACATAATGTTTCATGTATATATATATATATATATATATATATATATATATATATATATATATATATATATATATGGATAAAAACATTGAGAATCCAATTAAAACTGTTTAAAGGCGGTGGTGGAATGTGATAAAGTACATTTACTCATGTATTGTTCTTGAGTATATACGTTTGATATTCTTGAACTTAACTTGAATATTTCAATTGTATACTATTCCTATACATAATATATTGTATACAGTATATTATGGAGCGAATACACCCGAGTGGAGGACACAAAGATGTCCCCTTCTTGCTCTCCCAGACGTCCTACTGCTCACAAAAGATCCTAAAACAGCCTCCAACAAGCTTTCACCAAAAAAGGGAGATGCCGCACGTCCTTCACAAGCGATACCGATATAGCTTCAGCATCACGCTTGCATCATAACACGAGCCACCGTGAGACGTCTTCCTTAAGGCCGTGACACTGGGGCCAATCTAATCCTCCTAAAATAAGATGAAGTCAGACCAGTGGGCTCCAGCACACATGCAACTTCTGCTGACAGAGTGTGATGCAGGCAGTCCCAGCAGATGGCCGCCCACCCAGAGGCACCGTTTCTGCCCTTTGAAGGGGAGCTTTTTGCTTGCCGCTGTCGCTCATCGGCAAATGTTGGATATTTATGAATGTATGTAAATAAAGCGTCTCGACACGCCATATATATTATACCGACAAAAGCTCGGAAAAGTATGTATATTTAGAGTTATTTTAGAGGCTGTAGGAGGACTCGCTCGATCTTTTTGGTTTAACCGAATGTCAGATTTTTGTTTTTGTTTTTCGGCAAATATTACATACAAAGCATTTTGGGTCAAAAGTGAGCAAAAAAAAGGGGAAAAAGCGGTCTATATATATATATATATATATATATATACATATATATATATATATATATATATATATATACATATACACATATATATATATATATATATATATATATATATATATATATATATATATATATATATATATATATATATATATATATATATATATATATAAAATGTAATGATCCTTCCTTCCTGCTGCTGTCAGGCTGCATAACCAACTGAGCTCACAGTAAAACATTAAATAACACTTCAATCACTTTGGTCACTTTAATTACTTTTAACTGGTGCAATATAAATATATTTTAAACACTGTATTACTTATTTATTCCGTCTGTATATACAATATTGCTGTTGTGGATTATTTTTTCTTCTTTACTGTTTTTATTACTGTCTTACTGTCTATTTGAAATGACTTGTTTTTAACTTTGCTACGTGTCTCTGGTGTGCACCGCTGCTGTAATCCTGCAATCTCCCCACTGCGGGACTAATAAAGGATTATCTTGTTTTATCTTATTTGACTGACAAAAGAAGAAACTATAACGTGACAAATTAGTGATTGTCAAATTAGGAATTTATTATTAAAAGTGAGGATATTTAAGTTCTGCAAAGGGCTGTTTGACTTCAGGTTTAGGTTCAGTTTCGGGCGGGGGGGCATGGGGGGGGGGGGGTCAGGAATGCATATCATGGCAATGAGGGTCCCCACATGTATAGAAATACAAACACCAGTGTGTGTTTGCCTTGGGTCACTGCTGTCGCTGTCCTCTGGAGACACAGTCCAGACACAACCTCCTCAAACACACACACACACACACACACACACACACACACGCTATCGTCACAACCTGTTTTCATTACAACAGACCCAACTCAACCACATGCAGAAGGGTCCTGAGAGGTCAAAGGTCACAGTACAGTGAGGCCACGCTGCGACAGGAAGTTCCAGGTCACCTCCAGCTTGGAGTGGAGGGCGACGGGGGAGGGGAGGAGGCGGGTTTGGAGGTTGAAAAGCAACACGCCCAGGTCAGCTGGCAGCGTTTCTATCTAATGATTGTGTGATTTATGGACCCGGAGACGAGTCGACTTCCCGTCCCGACCAAAACAAACCGTGGTTCTGTTTTCTCCTTCTGACGTTTTTGTTGTAAATGTCACAATTAAAAAGGTAAGGCGATACTTTAATGAGGCATGTGGGGAAACGGAGACGACACAGCCGCTGACTGAGCACGAGAAAACTGAAGAGAGTGGAAACATGGAAACCTCTGTGTTCATCAGCTGGTGCGTTGGCCTCATGTTTAAAATAGACCTCTGCTTTTATAACAATCTGTTGAAAATCATGCGGCTCATTGTCTCGCAGCAAAATGTTTGTGTTGAGTCAAATCTCAACACACATATTTTTAGACTCCAAAATTACAGTCCCAAAACATATTATTATGTCTGATATCCAAGTGAATAAACATCCAAGAATCTGCTTGGAAATCAAAGTTTTTTTCTTCTTAGAATTGCAGAACTTGCGTGAGAATCATAATGTTTTTAGGCTTTCTTCAGGATTAAAGTAATCCGGTGATAGTTGTCAGTACATCCGAGGGTGCATCGTAAATATGAGCTGCTAACAGGTAGTTCGGCATACTTAATAATAAGCTTTATATTGCAACACACACATTGAAGTACATTATTATCCTACAATAATCATAAGTGGAGGGTTTTCCGAACAGTCCTGCCAGGAAGGAAGGATATAAATCTAAAAAAACTGACGTAGGATTTGATGGCGCTGCAGAATGTTCCTTTAAGGATGATGTCATGCTTGCCAGTGCGAGGTCAAAGGTCGGAGATAACTGAACACTGTTGGAACCTGAGAGCGAGGCCCATCCCCAAACAAGCTCCACACAGGACGGAGCAAGTGTGTGCGTGTGTGTGTGTGTGTGTGTGTGTGTGCGTGTGTGTGTGTGTGTGTGTGTGTGTGTGACGTAATGCACATGCTGGTCTGGTGACACAGGAGGTGTAATATAGTGTCATCTTTTTAGTCCACACGCACACAATGTATGGGAGACAGAAGAAAGGGAGGATTTCCTGTGGAGGAAGTGTGTGCATGTGTGTCTTTATGTGTATTGTGTGTGTGTGTGTGTGTGTGTGTGTGTGTGTGTGTGTGTGTGTGTGTGTGTGTGTGTGTGTGTGTGTGTGTGGTTACCGGAAGTGTCATTTGCAGAGGAATGAAGCTCAGCGTTTTAAATCACTCATAGGATATGAATGAGACATGAGGATTATCACACACACACACACACACACACACACACACACACACACACACACACACACACACACACACACACACATACACCTTAATAATCATAGTCGTTGGATCATCTGACAGCCATCATATTTTCATACGATCCAAAATATTCCCTTTTAACGTCGTGTTCCTCGGACTGATCACCAAAAATCAACAGCGAGAACTTTTCTCCTCCAGCAGACATTCTGATTGGTCAAAGCGGGCAAAGTGTCACGTAAAACATGCTACAGGTCACAGTTTTAGAGTCACATTCCATCAAAACTCACCAGGAAGATGGTGTTTCTGCTCCCCGTGGTGCTGATGGTGCTGGTGGGGCAGGACGGGCTGGACTCGTGGATGTGGGTGGTGGGGCTGATGGGGGAGGGGCTGGTGGGGCTGATGGGGCTGATGGGGCTGAGGTAGGATGGGCTGGTGGGGGAGGGGCTGGTGGGGCTGATGGGGCTGGGGTAGGATGGGCTGGTGGGTGTGATGGTCGTACATGTCCTTGGTGTGATGAGGAGTGGGACGGGGCTTGGGGTTGTGGTGGTGGTCCAGGTCTGGGTCTTGGTCTGGGTTTGGGTCAAGAGCCGGGTCTGTGGCGTTGTGCTGGTTGTCCTGGTAGCCGGCGTCATACGGCGTCTGATGGTCGTTCTGTTCGCTGTTCGGGTCGGCGCGCTGCTGCTGCAAACCTGAAACACACGCAGGTGGATGGATACGTCAAGAAAGGAACCTTCTCCTTCTACTCCACTACATCTCAAAAGGGAAATATTGTACGGGTTCACTACATTTATCTGACAGTTTCAGTTACTTTACGAATTAGAAACAGTAAATATTGACACATAAATGTGGTCTGGCGGTGATAAAACCTGCCGCTCAATAACAATTGAATCAATAAGGACGTTTTCTATGTTTGCCATCGGGCTGCGCGGTGGTGTAGCGGCTAGCACTGCCACCTCGCAGCCGGAGGGTTCGACCCCCGATCCCCACAATCTGTGAGGAGTTTGCACGTTTTCATGCTTCCTCCTCACATTCTGAGGTTAATTAGAAATGGACGCCCGTTGGCGTGAATAGTTATCTGTCTCTTTTTGTGCCCTGCGATAACCCGGCCTGGCCCAACGTCAGCTGGGATCGGCTCCAGCACCGCCGTGACCCAGATTAGGATAAGCGTCTGGGTGATGGAGTGGAATGGTGAATATCACAACATGAATACAAGTAAACACAATTATAAACAAGTTATCATGAAAATATAATGAACACTGGAGTGTTCCTGTGTTTCCCACAGGATTAATTTAATTAGATGATACATTTAGTATTTATAGCAGCTTACTTCTTGGAATCCTTTTGTATTCATTATTCATGTTTTTTTTTTGATAACAGTAAAGCGAAATTAACAGAGAGCGTGAGATCGACAGGAAGTCAGACAGACGTCGAGAGAGTGAGACACAGAGGTGGCTGATGGGAAACAGGCTGATGTGTTTGGGGATTTCTGAGTTCATTGTTCAAACGTTCAGTGAGAGCGACAGCAGGAACTCGGAGCTGCATAGGAGTGACCTGCAGTCCGCGTGGAGGGCAGAAATACCCACGCTGCCTCTGCAACACTGGAGATGAAACAAACAGAGGAGGAAGTCCTGCAGAGTCATCAACTATGTTTCAGCTGAGACCAAAACCTTCTTTTAGTTTTTCAACTTCAGACACAAATTCGTTTTTATTTCTTATCGTCAATTTTAGTTTTTTTTACAGCCACAAAAACCCATTTGGACTTTTCAAATGTTTTAACTGCAAACTTCAGCAGTATGTTTCTGTACTCTCTCGGCGTGCATGTGGGTGGACACAATAACAGAAACACATCCATTGTGTGAACGGGTTGTAAAGTTGATTGTGATGACTCACCTCCGAGGTGTTTGTATTTTAAGGTGTTCCTGTTATTGTGTCCAGTCTGTTTCTGCCGGGCCGCCGGTCTGTTGATGATTTAATTACGTTGACTTCAGCTCGCAGGAAGTCGGTTGAATCGGAGGCGTGGTGGGAGCGGACTGTACCATTGGAGGTGTGTGTGTGTGTGTGTGACCGCCTCTTTGTTTGTCTTTCTTTGTTAAATCAAGCCTCCAAAGGCCAAAGGTCTATTTTAGTCTGAATTCTTTCCGAAAGCATACTGTTTTGATTCTCAGAGTCCTCGGTGCTACGAATAGTGCAAATATCTCATGTTATGTACACTGGTAATGTTATTTGGTTCATGGACGACAAAACGCTGCACAATAGTTCAACCAGACTGACAAAGGAAACGACAGAAACAGACAAAGATCTCTTGGAGCAACAGCTCAAGAAGAAAAGAAGAAATCACCAGTCGGAGGTTCATGAAACTTTTAGTTTAGCATCAAAATGTGTGTGTGTGCTGGTAGTTCGGTTAGCTGTTAGCGTTAGCTGTTAGCACTATCCTCAAACAAGCCTTTGTATGATATCTTGAGATCTGGTGATAATTTTGGGCGTTTTCCGACAAAAAGCCGGCAACGCGTGTGAATTTCCTCTCGTTACTCGCAACACACGGTCTTTTCAATAATAAACCTCCATTTCCAATCCAAAAGCACGAAAGGCCGTTAAATATAGCGGCCACATATAGCGGCCATCTGACGATCGAAAGGTCAACGTACACAAGCGCTGTTCGTCATCCGCTCCGCCGCAACATCCGACACGTCCTTCAGCGGGTTCATGAGCACCGAGCGGTCATCTGACTCCCACCCCGCTGGGCTGAGCTGAAGTTAAAACAAACAAACCTCCTGTCCGCTCTCGCTTCCTTTACTTCACCAGGTCACGCAGTGACATTCATCCACTGTCAAGCAGCGGTGACCTCTGACCTCTCTGTCGTGTACAGTGTTTAACAGTATTGGGGCACTCTCACACTCTTTTACTGTGTGTGTGTGTGTGTGTGTGTGTGTGTGTGTGTGTGTGTGTGTGTGTGTGTGTGTGTGTGTGTGTGTGAGTCACTGTGTGTTACAGGCTGAGGATGGAAGGAGTGGGTGGAGGGGGGAAAGCATAACTCTACTGTTTCACAGCTTCCTCACTTTGTTAAAGAAGCAGGAATGAGTCAGACCGCTCTGACACTGTTAACTAAGTGTGTGTGTGTGTGTGTGTGTGTGTGTCTGTGTGTGTGTGTGTGTGTGTGTGTGTGTTTGTGTGCGTGGAAGGTGAGCGGTGTCATCGTACCTCGAGCGAGGAGCTCCGTTCTCACGTTTTCAGATCCTTCAATCAGAGCTGAGCTCCCAGAATCCAGCTGTGCATCTGCCAGAGTCCAACACAACACGCTTTAAACACACTGGAAACGCACACATGTTTATGTATATATATGTATACACATACATATATGAAGGAAAGACTTTTGTATTTTCATTCGTGCTCAATGCAAACAAAAGGCTGAGAATAGAAGAGAGGACGTCCTTCTTTAGATAACTGTTAAACACTGCTGTTTCCCACACTAAAACACTCACACAAACACATCCAAAAGCTGGACTGAATTATATTAAAGCGATACCAAAGTTTAGCTGTTTTTTTGTAATAGACTCCTGCAGAGAAAATTAGAACAGGGAGAACGAGAGGTCTCTGAAACCAGACTTTGGATCTTTTCCCACACAAGTATCTGTATTTATGGCATGAAAGCTGATTCCTGGACGTTCACCACTGTAACAGAGTATTCCTACTACACCGTGGTATTCCTGCTTTTGCTGAGGTGCCGGATCTGATCTGAGAGCTTCTTCCTTCACAGGTAACAGCGACGCGACGCTCGCGCTGACCCACCTGCGTCCTCACAGTTGTGTCCTCCGTGTCCGGGACAGCAGCGCCACAGCAGAGCGGTGGTGATCTGCTGCTTCTGCCTGTAGACCGGCCGGGTGGACAGCTTATACCTACACACCCACACACACACACACACACACACACACATAGAGAGAGACAAGTATGCTGAAGCCAAAACTCACATTTGAAACTGAAAAACACCTGAAATTGAATCAAATCTCAACACTGTAAGACAGAAAGCAGCTGGAACAAGAGGACAGAGATCTGATCTCAGATCTGCCGCTGCTGCCGGGGAAGAAATGAAAACCTCTGAAACTTTCCAGGACCTGGAATCTGTCTGCCAGTGTGGATGAATCATCTAAAGGGGCTTTCAACGGGGTTCCCCTAAGTGCAAATAGTTTGTATAAACTTTGCGTCGTGTCCATCTGATCCTTCAGCTGAAGTGGACACATGAAAAAAAAATGGCATTTTAAGTTTTTTAATGAAATGTTGTGACTGTGGATCAGGTTTCAGGAAACGTCTCGTTGGTCGTTGTATTAACTGTTCCTGTCAGTTTTAATGTCTTATTATCTTCTCCTGTGCATTAGCTTTGTTTATACGTCACCACATTACAACTTATGGATAATCGGCGATGGAAGAAATATTCAGTAAAAGTACCCACACAGGGAAAGTACTCACAACTATACTGTATATGAATCTCTGAGTAGTAGTGGAGTAGAAGTATAAAGTAGCATAACATGGAAATGCTCAAAGTACAATCACCTTGCATGTGGACTTAAGTAAATGCACTTGAGATAAACTACATATTAAGGGTGAAATGATCTGATCTGATGGTTATGTATCTGAACACATTCGTTCTGTTCAGTCCTCATTTCTAAATGAGGACTTATTCCTCTGCATAAAAAGGCTTCGGGTCTAATTCCTCAGTCCACTGGATTGTATTTATTCCTAAAAAACAGGATTTACTAAGAATCATTATCGTAATAATATGAATTTCAATGAAAGGAGAGACGTGTACAGCCGGCTGAGGAACAGGAACAAGTCTGCATCCTGTTGTTTTGTACGTTTGGCATCTTTGCTTAACGGTGATAAAATCACCTCACTGCTCATGTTGTGATTTCATGTTTTCATTTTATTTCACGAAGCAAAACATGAAGAATAATTTAACAGCCACTGACTGACTTATAGGACGCGTCCATTTAATATTCTCTGCCCTATTTCATGTCTTGAATTCTCATTTTTACTTTCTGTTTGTGCATTTTGCATTGATCCGGCCTGTAACTATAAACTCATCTGTTTGTTTAGTTGCACAGGATGTGAGGTCCACTTTGGGCTTTTGGCAATTATGATGGAATTTCTCAATATGTTCACTATTTTTACAAACCAATCAATCAATTAATGGCGACTAAATGCATTAATAATAATAATCTGATGATATAATGTATATTTGTATGTACAACAGTCATATGGGACAATTTTCTTCTACTTCTAATATACTTTAACAACATTTTATCGATTATAATTACCGAAGTAACATTTTCAATGCAGGACTTCAACTTGTAACAGAGTATATTTATGGTGTGGTAAAAGTACTTTTACTGAAGTGAAGCATCTGAATACTTCTTAGCTGCTGGCAAACACACACACACACACACACACACACTAAAATACTCTGATAATAACCGGGATACTACTGTGCCTGTACACAATACATACATTCATACATAGGACGACTCTCGTGACCCCCTTCAGGTCTTTTCCTCTACTACTTCCTCACTTCCCCACCGACACTGATTCTTGTGTACTCACATGATCAGCTGACAGTCGGGCGTCCCACTCGGACATGGACTCTGAGACTTGATGGTGTACTTCTCGGTTCCACACGCCACCGCCTTGGTCACCACACGCCGCTGCACGAACGCACACCAGTTCCTGCACAAGGAGTCAGAGTCAGGACGCTGACTCATCATTCGGAGGGAGAATTTGCTTGTTTGCACTTTGTTGTTGCCGCCTTCCTGTTTGGGGTCAGGGGGTCAAACATGGTGTCCTCTCCTCACAGACCACCAATATTTAAGTTGAGGAAATAATGTGCATGCTGTGCTAGCCAGGCTAGCTGTTTCCCCCTATTTCCTGACTTCATGCTAAGCTAACCCGTTGCTGGCTGTAGCCTCACATTTTAGCTCGATGCACTTTGAGGTCTGAACATGAACCTTAATGACAGGAGGTTACCCTTAAATTTAAATGTAATGAATTCAGACACACACACACACACACACACACACACACACACAAACACACACACACACACACACACACACACACGCAAACACACACGGTGTGGTTTCAATCAGAGTCAATGAGCAGCTGTGGTGAATGAAGCCGACTATCAACATGTGTGTGTGATGAGGTCATAGGGTTAGTGTGCGATAAGGTGTGTTTAGGGTCACCACAGACCACCCCTGTGTGTGTGTGTGTGTGTGTGCGTGTGTGTGTGTGTGTGTGCGTGCGTGTGTGTGTTGTGGTACAGAAACACACGGCATTAAGTCACAAAGAAGAACCCAGAGGGGTTTTTCCTTCATGGGTTCAGAACGTTCAACATAATCACAAAAGATAAATTCACCACTTAAAAACTCGTTAGATTATCTGGAAAAAACATTGCCACCAAACAAGAGAGCCCGTCAGCGTTGGCAAATCCTGGGGGCCCCTGTTGGAAAGTCACATGACTACTAAGAAACAAAGAGAAACGACTTTAAAGAGACGCAAAACGACTAAGAGATGCAAAATGACTACAAAGAGATACAAAAGAACTACAAAGTGATGCACCACACTTACAAAGAGACGCAAAAGGATTAAAAAAAGATATAAAACAACGACAAAGTGATGCAAAACAACTACAAAGTTGTTTTGCGTATAACTACAAAGAGATACGAAGAGATACCAAACGACTACAAAGTGATGCAAAACAACTACAAAGGGACGCAAAATGACTACAAAGAGATGCAAAACTAAGAAGAGACACAAAATGACTACAAAGAGACGTAAAACGACTTCAAAGAGAGGCGAAACGACTAATATGGGATGCCAAACAACTACAGCGATACCGAGCTACTACAAAGAGATACACAATTACTACAAAGAGATGCAAAATGACTAGGGATGCCAAACAACTGAGACCTCTGAACGACTACAGAGATGCAAATCAGCTACAAAGAGACACAAAACAATTACAAAGAGCTGCCAAATATAAAAAAGAGGGACACAAAATGTGCACAAAGAGACGAAAAGACAGGTTGTTACTCATATCTTGTTGCCTCGTAATCATCAAAACCACGGTTGTAGAACATTCAAAGATTTTATTATTTCATGTAAGAATATTTAAAGTTGTTTACTTGTCTTTTGTTTATTAGCAGGGCTTCTGTTTGTGTTGTTTTGTTCCTCACACAGCCTCCGTCTGATCTGCTGTGCGTGGTGGTGATGTGTGTTTACTGTGATGTTGTAATGTTAATGTCGAGCTGTTTGTCTCATCACTTCCTGTCTGCTTCTCTCTGGTTGACGGTGTCACCGTCAGCTCCACTTTCATGTTGCGCAATCACTCCTTTTTCTGGAAGTGACTCTTTATACAAACACACTCATTCGGTAAACAAACTCATTTTTCATTTATAGATCAACATCCCTCTGTTCTGTTCCTGTTGAACCAGCGTGTGTTGACATTTTTGTCTTTAGATTAGATATGAAACCATTAATGTTCCCAAAGAGCTTAGTTGTGCTCTCGTTTCTACACCCGGGACCTCCTCGTCTAACTGAGTGGGTTGACCACGCAGGGGTTTTTTTCATGGACAATGGGGACGCTCGACCTTTAGAAGTTTATTTGTTCTCCACATATTATCAGTACACTGCAGGATAAAGTCTCCCAATAATCTGTTTGCAGGTTGTTAAACCATAAAAGCTTTGTTTTTCCCCCCACTGACAAACAACAAGGTCTTAAAATGGGGGGGGGGGGGGAGCTTACTCAAGACAAAACAAAATAAATGATAGAAATACACAAACCCCTCAGCAGTGTCTCTGTGCAAAGACTTCATGTCCTGCTGGATGCTGAGAGCCGATGATGATATGTACTGTTACTTTAATTAAAGCTCATCATATTGTGTTTGGAAGTGATGAGGACACATTTATTCAAACTTTATGTAATCAGGTAGATTCACTGAGATCATTTTTTTACCAAGAGCGAAACATCAAATGCATCAAAGGACCTGCGTCCCTCCACCGCTGTGAATGACAACACGTGAAAACACACACAAGTGCATCACCCAGAATAACCTGAATATTGTACGTTCAATTTTGTTGTGGCCTGTCGCCTTTCGGGGGAAAGTGTTAGTTGAGTGTCCGATGTTCCTTTACCGAAGTTGCGAGCCGGGCAACACGTGACCTCAGTCCCCAGCTGTAGCATTGTGTCGGCTCAAAATGATATCTGAACCGTGTCAGATAGCTGGCGTTACTCAGGGATCTAATTGTAAATCCATTGTTTCGACATCGGAACAAAACCTTCTGACTCGGAAAAGCCTCATGTCACTTCCTGCGGAGAGCTATGACATCACCGAAGACACACACATGCCCCCCCTCCCTCCGCTGCCTGACAGGAAATTCCTCCATATCCCGAGCTGATATTACACACACAGACGCATACCAAAGAATACACACTTTGAAATACATACAAACATACGCCAATTAATGATTAACTAACTAGCAGAGACACTTCACACGTTGTCATTTAATACAGCACATATATTATAAAGCTTCTGCTGTTGCCTGGGTCCTCACCTTTGTTCTGTCTGATATATGGCAACTTATCCGGCACCATTGGGGGAAAACACATCCAGATCTTTTACTTCAGTAAAACTAGTGACACTTTGTTACTGCCGGGCCACGCCGTCCACCTGAGCGGAGCGTACGCATCGCTGAACCTCTTGCTTTGTTTTAGTGGCTGCATAATGTTGCCTGCAGGCCCGACTCAACTGCGACACATCGAGAGTCTCGCCTATTTTTTCCTTGTGTGACGGGTGTGGCTCACAGCAAAAATAGACCGAAAAGATCTGGCTCACGCAGGCGGTGAGGCTGCTCGAACCTGCTAACATGGGCGCCGGTGTGTGTGTGTGTGTGTGTGTGTGTGTGTGTGTGTGTGTGTGAAGGTTTGGTCTCATTTTGAACAGGAGCGTCTGCAAATGAATTCCATACCCTAAATGTTCTTATCCTCAAGACAAGATGGTTGAGGTGAGGAGCTGACCTCAAATGGTTGAGGTGAGAATGGGTCCTTTTTGTCAAAGTCAGTTTTATTTGTCAATTCTTCAATTTGTACAAACATACAGAAGGTTTGCAATTGTGTTTCTCTTCTGTCCGACATAAAGTGAATGTAATAAAGTGCAAAAACAGTTAAATTTTGTTTTTCAAATAGAACAAACAATACATACAAACAACATAAATTAGGCAACTATAAAAACTATATTAGACTATAAGTATGTGTCATCTTCTGTTTCTGCAACTTGTGGGTGACCATCGACACATAAGCGTGAGATTCAACTCTTCTTTGTTTGGGAGGAGAGAGGGGTGGACACACACACACACACACACACACACACACACACACACACACACACACACACACACACACACACACACACACAGACACACACACACACACGCCTGGTGGAGATCTGCACTTGACAGAGTGCCCTTTCCATAGCTGTCAGATTCATGTACTTCAGTAAAAAGTACAATATTTACATTTGCACTGTATCATCCATCCACCTTAACCTTTGACCTGTGACCAGTGTGCAGTATAGATACATATTAATACAGGGTATATCAGAAGGCCGTAGACAGACTGCTTTGTAGCCACAGGTGAGTCTGAAGACATCAACAGGAGTGGAAATGTAGAGATTTGAGGAGGCTGGACCAACATCAGAGAATAAATCTTTAATCTTAATCTTACATTTTTCGTGTCAGACTGAACTCACATCAACTGAAGCCTCTCTTTCTTGTTTCTTTTCTTCTTCACATGATGCAGCTTAAATCTCAGATATTATTATCTAACATATCTGTCCTCGTTTAGCCTGCGACTCCTTGTTTGTACAAGCACAAGTTTCACAATAAAATGTGTTTAGACATTTAAACTACTGGTGTTGAGTGAATGCCAAAATACCTGTAAATACTCAAATATCCAATCACATCAATAACTAGCTGCTGATTGTGACTCCAAATATCCAAATATTCAGCTGTGGACAGATTATGAGACGACAGAGTCCTTCTTCAAGAGCAAGCAGTGTTCGAATTACACCGTTTTTAAGAGGAGCCCTTTTTTTGGGCGGCTAGGGTACAATACACATGCGCGCGCACGCACACACACACACACACACACACACACACACACACACACACACACACACACACATTATAGAGCCCACCTTTTTATGCAAAGGGACTATCAATACATCAATACGTAGAAAAAATGGTCTGGTCCAAGAAATAAACAGAAACAACATTGTTTGTTATAGAAATATTGTTTGTCACACACAATTGTAACATCTTTTTAAATAGTATTTTTCATATTGTGATCTGATTGAGGGGAAAGCTGGCAATGGTGTATAAAAGGTCTGTTATGTCTTTCATGGACTCTCAACACCCTTTTTAATTGTTTTTAATTTAGTTTATTTGTATATATGTATATAGGTGGACGGCTGCAGCAGCAATTATTAGACACAAAATGATTAGAAAT
This sequence comes from Clinocottus analis, assembly GCF_023055335.1. Lineage (NCBI taxonomy): Eukaryota > Metazoa > Chordata > Actinopteri > Perciformes > Cottidae > Clinocottus > Clinocottus analis. The sequence continues at coordinate 4,514,746 of NW_027176240.1, forward strand.
TGTGATGCACAAATAAACACGCACGTCGACAAAGCATGTAATTTATATATTTATATAGAAACAAAACAGTCGCACCACCAATTTAGCTATTTGAGAGCTGCCACTAAATTTCTCAAACAAGGTTTTTAGAGAAATTTAAGAAATTTAAACCTCGGGAGTTTGGAGCAGGATCCTCAGACTGAAGGTTGTGTCGCTGTGTCAAGTCTCTTTGCAGCTTCTATTGTCAATCGAACTTTTGCAATTAAAAGTACACTAAATTAACCAGATGGGACCTTTCCAACACAAACAGTCATCTAATTTAATTCCGTTGCCGTCACTCGTGTCTAACGAGGGTTCAGCCCCGTTATTTGGGGCTGAACCCTCAAAGTGTCACAGGAGTGCAGCTGCAACGTGTAAA
>NW_027176240.1:4520142-4835142 GCF_023055335.1 Clinocottus analis
CAAAAGCCCCCCCCCCCCCCCCCCCCCAACGCTGCGTGAAACAACATGCGTGTTGAATATGGAAAATTGACAAAGATTTGGATTGTGCAATAAAGCGAGTGTGTTTGGCTCTTTGGGGGAACGGTTGAAGACGTCCAAAGGATGCGTTCAAGAAGACTCTCGTGCTTGATGTTGATATCTTGTTACGAGGGTTCTGTTGTCACTCAGAGTTGATTTGTTTTCTTTTGCAGGGATTCAACCATTTTAATGGCAAAATGTTGCACCAACAAGTTCCCTCCCGACACATCGTTTCGCCCAAGACGACTGTGATTGGCTGAAAGGTATTAGTAGAATTACCACTAAGTGGTTGTTTGCCTCCGCCAACTAGTCAAGTTGTAGTTTACACGTGTGCCTCTTTAAAAATGTCACCATTTCATCAGTTTATCCCGTGAGACGTTTGTGTAAAATCATCATAATTAGCATTCAAATTCTCGCGCGATGGCCAGAAACGTGTTATGTGAGGTCACAGTGACCGCTGACCACCAAATATGAAGAAGTACACGCTCAAGGTATAGCTCACATATCACGTGCACGAGAATGGGATGCACATGTGAGGTCACAGTAACCTTGACCTTTGACATGATGCCTTCAGCCATAGGACAATGAAAATCAGCAAGTTCCCATTTGAGACCCTCGAGGTGTTTAAAGTTTGACTTTGATGATGAATCGATTATTGAAAGAGTGACAGATTAATTTTCATCAACCTATTGATGAACTGACTTGGCTTTCTCCGTTCAAAGGAACTTTCTCAGCAAGATAAATGCCAAAAGCAGAGAAAACATATGAATAAGTGATGGTTTGGACTCACCCGGTTCGGGCTGGGTAGTTCCCTCTCCCTCCCAGAGGGGGGGTCTCTGTCGCCCTGGGGTGAAGCCTCTCGAGGTGGTCGAAAGACACTGATCCACCTCCACCTCTTCCTCCACCTCCCCCCCCTCCCCTTGCTCCCAGATCCTCCTCATCCTCCTCTACCTCAGGGTCTCGTGCTCTCACCTCACAGTGAGCGCTCACCAGTAAGCCCAGTACCAGCACCAGTCCTCTCACTGCCGTCATGTCTGCTCCCCTCCACATCACTGAGTGGACGCTCGCACGACCACCAGCTGCTTTTAAACGGCTGGGACGGAAGAGGTGGGGGAGGTGGAGGGATGAGGCCACGCCTCCTGTTTCCTCTGCTCCCCCTCTCCATTCCCTCTCAACAGGCTTCTTCTTCTCTGTCTCCTCTACATTTTATAAATCATCTATAACTCTGTCACTTAATGTCACTACTGGTAAAGGTGGGGCTAATACCAACGACTCTATATATACTGCTGCTTAATCTCTCATAATGTGTTAGCTGATTACATTTTCTATCTATACATCTGCAAATTAATTTAAGTATTTCAATATTTGAAGAAGAAAAATATTTCCCCTCTTTTGTAATAAACTCCTTTACTCTGTCAGTTTTCATGTTTATCCTGTGGAAGTGATAAGAACAGAGGAAATCCACCGAGCTGCAGGAGAAATTACCTCCTTCCTTTCTCTGTGTGTGTGTGTGTGTGTGTGTGTGTGTGTGTGTGTGTGTGTGTGTGTGTGTGTGTGTGTGTGTGTGCGCGTGTGTGTGTGTGTGTGTGTGTGTGTGTGTGCTGCTGTGACCGTCATTCTTCAAAGGGCTGTGAGGGTTAAGACTTGGTTTGACGGGTTAAAGCATGTCACAATTCATTGTGCAACAAAAAAAGTAAGTTTATATTAGAGATGGAAAAAACCCACACCAACACTAATCTACATTTCCGCTGCTATAAGGCGTCAAACAGAAGAAGGATGGCGACGAAAACAAAACAGAGCCAGCGAGATCATGTCAGCTTCACTCGAGGAGAATTGCAATGAAACAAGAACCTCGCTGACGAGCAGAGATCTGACCCCGTAACATCGTCTCATGCTTTTCATCTTTACATTGTGTCATCACTTTCACCAAATACGGGTAAGAAGTCTCACACCGGCTCACAACAGAGAGGCGGATTACGTTGAGTTGAAGGGAACCGAAGAGGAGGAGGGAGAGTCGGGAGGGAGAGAGGAAGGCCGGCGGTTCCTGTCCCGGCTGAGAGAGACCGGGACTTTTCCACTGGGAGAAGCGGGGGTTGGTTGGTTGGTTGGTTGGTTGGTTGGTTGGTTCGTTGGTTGGTTGGATGGATGGATGGATGGATGGGGGTCATTTCCGAGGATTGTTTCAGAGCAGTTTGGAGATGGAGGAGGGTTGAAAAGTACGGAAAAGAAAGAGAAAGTCAAGAAGGACACTGAAGACTGAAACGAAAGTCACTTTGAGGGGTTTTGAATGAATAGTTTTGATCAGATTTGTGGATATTAATCAAACTTGTGGTGTGCATGGCAAACATACCAACAAGACAGCATCAGTGTAAAGTAACTAAGTATTTGATCAAGTGCTTTACTTGTGTAAAATTATAAGGTACCTTAGTAGCACTTTATAATAACTACACTCTATTTAGCATTAGTAAAGCATGAGTAAACACTTAATTCATAATTTATAAGGCATGCATTGCATTCTAATGAGTTATTAATGAGTGTTCATGTTGGATCAATGCTTTATAAATGATGAATTAAGTGTTTGCTCGTGCTTTACTAATGCTAAATAGTTGTTTTAATGTGCTACCGGTATATTTTTACTCTACTTACTCCACTCCATCGCTAAGCGAAATATTGTACTTTTTAACTGCGCTATATTTGTGGAACAGCTTCAATTGCAATTCAGATAGTGATTATTCATTCAACAAAATAGGTTAATAAACTAATAAAACTACCCAGCAATATATAAAATGATAATTAAAATGAGCTCCAACTTTACCAGCTGCATCTAGTTCAGTGTGCCATCAATAATTATAATATAATATAGATTGTCCTAACATGGGACATTCTGCGTGATGCATAATTCAACTTTTTGTAGTTACATTGCTATACATATAATGTATATTTTGATGCTCATACTTTAAAATGCAAATTGCGTGTTACTTCTACTACCACTGTGTTTATTCACTTCATAAGGTAGACAGGAAGAGCTCAGTGATTTGTTGAATATGTGAAGATACATAAGCAGACTGGCTTCATGGAGAGAATAGAAGTAAAGGAACAAAAACAACACTGATGTTCTGGAAGGAAAAAAGTGGAGACAAATACTGACGGGTGATTAGGGAATGAGGAACAGGTGAGGAAAGAGAGTCTGGCGACTAATTCAGACGACATCTTGTGGACAGATGGAGAATTGCACTCAGGAGGCTTCACATATGAATATTCATCACATATATAAAATGTATAATCTTGACACTTTAATCATCACATTAATTCTCAAAAATCACAGGTCCACCATCCCTCAACTTTCAGTGAAAAGTAATAAAGTTAATAGTTTATTAAATAAACTGACACACACAAGACACATTGTACATGCTTAATGTTTATTAATACATAATTATGCTCACAATACGTTGCCCCTCCTGGTGGGAGGAGACTACAACCTCAAAGTGATCGTCTTGGCTCTTAAAACATAGTTCAGCTTGATCACCAGTTTGAGTCTGTTATAACAGAATTGGCCACCAGGGGGAGACAAATACCAATCAACGACTGTCGATGACGAGCGGCTTCTTATCTGGTCGTAACATTAGATTTTAAAAAAATACATGAAGCTCAAATTGTTAAATCTGTTATTAGATAGACTTAAGAATCAAAATTAATTAACACATTAAGAATAATGTCGCTTATAACGGAAATGAAGGCTGCAAAGTTAGTAAAACTAAATGGGTTCTTGGATCAATTTATTGAAATTTAGAACCTGTCGCTTTAATAAAAAAAGGGATTTAAAAAAGTATTTATTGCGAAACAAGTGTCAGTATTCTACACTTTAATTCTTATCCTTTCATTTGTTGTTAAAGGAACAACTGAGCAATATTCAGAGAAACTCCTTTTTCAATAACTACTGTCTGGGAACAAACTTGAGTTTTATTGGCTGTTTCGGTTGGAGCATCCAATTAAACTCCAATGGAATCTGAAAGGGAGAAATACATGTGAATTAAGGGACATGGCAACAGAGTAGCATGACTGAATGCACATGGATGTGTGTGTTATCCTAACCCTCAACCCTAACGCTCAACCCTAACGCTCAACCCTAACGCCTAGCCCTCAACCCTGACCCTTTTTGCCACGGGGACGATTGCCCTTACCACAGTTTCTTTGCATGTTTCCACGGTGTAACTCTGCAGGAGACGGACAAGAACCGTCTTCATGGTGAGGACGGCGTAGCGCATCCCGACGCAGTTACGAGGACCGAGCCCGAACGGCATGTACGCGTACGGGTTCACCTCCTCTCCGCCGTTTTTACTGAACCTGCATGTACAAGGGGTGGAGAGTGGGGAAAGAGGGGGGCACAAGGGATCAGGAACAGGAGAGCATGGAGGATGAGCGAGTCAGGTGACATTAGGGAAAGTCACAGGACATCTAGTGGACAGATGGAGAACTGCACTCCGGAGGCATCTGTCCTCAGACAAGGAAATGATAAGATAAAAAAAGTCAAGTGACGTTTCCTACAGACTCCCCGGAACCACAACGTTGATTAACTTCATTTAAACTTCTGAAATACAGCAAAGCATTGTGGGAAGAGTTCTATCCAAACTGAAGAAAAAAAAATACCGTTAAGTTTATGTAATTCCATAAACCCCGTAACCACAAAAACCTTGCCGTCACTTTTCTTTTTCCACCTTTGTGTAACTCTCGAGCTTGTAGGAATCTAACAAGGTATGTTAGATTCTTGAGGGTTGTATATTAGCACCTGAAAAATCCAAGCTTAGTGCGGTGCATGTTTACCTCTCGGGTCTGAAAAGCTCGGGTGAGCTCCAAAAGCGTGGGTCCTTGTGTAAAAGGTACACTGGAATCGTAACCATTGTTCCTTCAGCGATGGTGAGGCCGTGCAACTCTGTAGTTTTTTTGCACATCCTCTCGAGCCGAGGTGCGGTGGGAATCAAACGCTGTGACTCGGACAACACCTGGTCCAGGTATTCCAGACCGACCACATCCTCGTATCGAAGTGGAGCCTTCGGGCAAAAGAGAAACAGGCGAGGATTAGAATAATGTACAAAGTGTATCTTACCCATGGCAACGGATCACATGCAAAGTGACATGTACGTCTCGCGGCATGTTGGCATCAATTTCCTCATGCAGGGTCTTCAGCGCTTCAGGGTTGGTGGCCAGATTGTAAAGGAGGTAAGTGAGAGTGACGCTGGTGGTCTCATAGCCGCCAAAGATAAAAATGAAAGCCTGGGAGAGGATCTCGTGCTCGGTCAAACCTACAACGATATAAAGAGAAATGTTCAGCAAGAAAACTTTCACGAGCGGAGACTTTGACATTCAGCTTTACGCATCACACAGACAGACATTTACTCATAAACTAAGCCTGTGCAGAACAATTCAAATGTCAATGAAGAACATGAAGGTATCACCTCGACCTTCATGAGTAACTGTTGCGGCGCTAACACACCTTTACTCGGCTGATCTTGTTCACTCTTTATGTCCGATTCTGGGATCTCGCTCTGAGTCATCACCTGCAGGAAGTCTGCTCGACTCTGGATCACAGAACATTCGTCACAAATTGGAGGGTGGTATCAATCGGCCCGTTTAACTCTCATGAGCGAATAAATGCAAAAAGGTTTGAGATATGCCTTTTAACGTGATTTTCACTTCGTAGAGAGGACATGCTTACAGATTCATCTGCCCCATGCTGGTCTTTAAAGCTCTTGATGATGTTGTAGAAATAATCCACACTGAGACTGGGCATCATCTCAAGTTTCAGGAGCTTCGCCAAACGGGCGCCAAAGGGAAATACCACTGAAAGAAGACCAAAGGTTTGTTAACCAATATGTGCAAATGATTCCAAGGTACTGACACAATTAAATGATCTCTGACAATAACAGAGACTAAGGAAGGACATACTTAGTAGAAAAAAAGGCCACAGTCGGAAGTTAAGGATCTTCTTGAGATGAGTAACAAGAGGGTCATCGGGGTCGTTTATGGCGTTTGCCTCAACACTGAAGGAGGCACTTGTCACAACATCTAAACTATAAGGGGCCACGAATCTAGGCAGAAAAAAGAAAGAGGTTGTTTCTTTGAGGAATTAACATGGATTGAAAACCACAATTTGTTATTTACTTCATGACAATATTAAAAGAGTGACCATTCTTTGTCGATCTGTGGATTAGTCAGCCATTTTGGTCTCAGTCGACTAACATTTCTTGAGTTGATTTTTTCATTTTTTATGAATAACTTTTTCCCCCCAAGAAAGTGATGATCACATGATTAAACAAACTAATAGGTTAGTTGACAAATTGTTTGATTGTTAACCTCTCTGGTCGAGGACAGCCCTACAATGTAAATATGCTGCCATAAAGCAGATTATCAACATACGTTTTGACATCCAGAGGTTCATCCACATGTCCGAGTTTTGCAGTGAGTCGGTCTGCATACCGAGCCACGATGGGAAAAACCTTTCAAAGAAAGTTGTTCAATGTTGATAAGGTATGTATTCATGTATTTCTCTCACTTTTCGTGTGTTTTGCACAACGTGAAAGTTGGTCAGCTGTTTTTCAGCTTTTTCAGGTCACGTGGGAACCCTGACTCGGTCAAAGGAAGCAGACTGGAGAAGAGGTTATTGAGGCCAGAAAGGAAACCAACCTGTTTCAGTCTTCCACTGGTGAAGCACGGTGATAAAGTGCTCCGCATTCTTTTCCACCTCTCATCTTTAACGGTTGTAATTGCATCAGTCAAAGGTCCTGCAACTGGAGTATCCTGTGAACATGACATCAGTTCAACTGAATGTTTAGAAGAGTTCCTCCAACATTTCTCCTCATTTTTTTGTCTGCCCCAATAATGTAACTTCTCTCTTAGCTGATATATCACACTGTGCAGAAATTGAACTTTCTTTCTTTATTTGGATTTTTGGAGGTAATATTTAAGCAATAAGGTACTCGAGGCAGTACTGTATCGTCAATACGACGATACAGTAGATAGATACAGTACTGTACCTACAGCACAATATAATTGTAGCCACGAAACGTTGTGTATCACATTTCAGTAGCCAAGAGAATAGTCCCGTCAGCAGGAACGGGGACCACGAACACATTATTCACCGCTGCCAGTCTCATCAAAAGTCATTCCCCCTAAAATGTCAACGTTTACACAAAACCTGTGTACGCTAATATATTGTGTATGCTTTTATTGTGGAGGGGAAAACAGAAGGAAAAGAGAGGAGGATTTTTTCGCGTGAAAAGGGAGACAAGAATAAAGTGGTTGTCGCCTTGTCTGACCTGACGGAGCAGCCTGTTGTTATTTCATTATTATTTAACAAGTATAGGCGCAAGAGAAACCCTCGGCTACACATGTTTGTAACTGTCAAGCTTGAAATGACAACCAACGGTCGCACAATTTAAATCTACCTGTTATTTTGAGAGTGCACTGATATGGAACACTGGTTATTGTAAACAGGTTGTACAGTACTTGATGGTACCCTGTGACTCACTCTCAACCAATCAGAATGCTTGATTTAATCTACCTGTATTATAAAAAAGGATAACAAGTATCTAAATACAAAATAAAACTATATCAATCGTGACACATGTGTTAACAGAGATGTTATGAGCTAAAAGGGATTTGTCAGCCGGATTAGTCTAAGTCTTACATTTTTACTAAAACCCCAGCTGTGTCTTACTGCTCACTTGTACAGTTAGGAATGTTGTGAGAGTCGTTTCTTTCAGTTGCATAAGAAGTTGTGTGGTCTGATGTGATCCTCAAGCATTAACCTCTGACTCTCTGTGTAAACTCCAGGCTATTACGACATATCCAAACTTCCTCTGGACTTGAATGAGTCATACTTAGCACCATTTTGTCAGCCTTTTGTTTGAGCTTCGAACTTGCCTGATAAGGATGCTATGATAAGATTATCCTAACTATGTTGGTCTAAGAACAGAACATTTGCCAAACCATTATAAGCATATTTCTTTTCCTTTTTTAATCTTTCTTCCCAGGCTCTTCCCAGTGTTATGTAATTTGATAAATAATAAACACAAGGACATGAGTTATAGAAGACTGACTCCAAATGTTACGATGTCACTTAACATGAATGCTGAATTTCCATGTTCTCTGGTGTACAATAACTAAACATGCTGCAACACGATGAGTCTCTTACCCTGCGGTTGGTAAACGTAGAGTAGCATTCCTTCACCAGCACAGTTTTAATAATCTCAGGGTCTGCTACCATTAAAACTGGTAATCGTGCATCAAACAACCTGCACAAGAAAGAAAAAATACAATGTCACGTACAATTTAAATGAGCTATAAACATGAACATTTTAAAAAGCATCCATGTGAGCTCCTCGGCAGAATAAAATATAAGATGATCAAAGTTTTAGCCAATTTCTTCAAGAAAAGAAATAAGAAATATCTTTATTTTTCTTTCGCATGTTTTTCCTTCACAGCAAACTATGCCATCCGGTGGTGGAAAGTTACAACTTACTTTATTATCACAATTTCCGCAACTGTAACTTTGTCCACTCGTTGACAGATTAAGTTACCGGTTTCATCAAAGGTTAATATTCTACATTATTCCGATAGTTTACATTGACATGCTTTGAGAAAGATTAAACCTGTTGTTCCCAATGTTTTGGAGCTTGTGACACCTTATTACAAAAACATCATATGGTCTGAAAAATGCACTTTTTTGTGATTTTATTTTATTTATTTTTTTGCAGAATGCTATTTGTTAATGATACCCGTGTTGGGTATGTATTATAATACAAAATAATAAAAAATATAAATAAAAAAGAGAATCGCGCAGTGCGGATAGGAGGGGTTTCCCCACTTTTCCTGGATCATTTTTGCAGATATGGAGGTTTTGCACTTTGGCCATCTATATACCAATTACCCTTTGATTTGTTAAAGGAGTTGAACGGCTACTTGGTTGTACTTTTACTTCCTATTCAAATAAAGGATATGAGTACTTGTTCTACAACTGACGTCACCTGTAAGAGGAGAGAAGATGAGACAACAACTCACCCCCAAATGTCCCCGTACTTGGCTTGGCATTCTCGGTCAAAAACAACTAATCCCTACAAGAAATGTCATTGCAAAGTGTGAAAAGATTCAAGACTCTAAGCTTCCAACAGGTTCAACAGATCATCGACAAGTCAAGCGATCAGTGCCAAACTCATTTTCAATGCTCAGGTAGCAAAACAATGCATGTCCGTTATAAGGTTTGCGTTTGTTCACGTGCCATTACCTTTTTAAAGGATAGAAGTGTTCCAACAAACGGCAGGGGTCTTGGTCCCGGTATGTTCAGTTTTTTGAAAAATCCATATGGCCAAATGCCATACCTACATTATTACAAACACAGAGTTATAGTTCACGAACATGGATCAACGATGCAACAGTTTAACAGCAAATCGTACGACTAAAACCAAAATAAGACTCTAAAATGAATCTACTGAGACAGTTCAAGACACTACTCACAGCAAGAAAAGGGCGAAAAAGAGAGCCAGCAAAGTCCAAGTGGTTGCTGAAAACAAGTTAAAGAAAAACATGTTGCTTCTCGCAGAGGCAGAGCTTGACGGCTGAGAGATGAGGAAATACTGAAACAAGTTAACTTAAATGTCCGGCGGTGGGTGGATCCCTCAGACAAAAGAGCCCCAGGCCGTATAGTATTTGTATTTGTGCAGAAAGGACTCCGGTGAGATATCTATCAATAAATTCTCAGAGTACTGCAATGTGTCCTCCTTAAACTTATCACTACACTTTTGATCCCACTCCTTAAAAAGATTGTTAAAAGTATTACTTTCTCTGACGATAAGCTACAATGACAAACGCGTATGCAACACGTTTGAGCTTCCTCGCGCACCGTAGATAACCCGGGAACGTAATCAGTGACGTCATGCCTGCGCCGGCACTCTCACGTCGCTCTTCTCCTTTTTAAATTGTCTAAACTGCGGCGTTTGTCCACCTTGTAGTCGGAAGGTAAACAACATTTGTCGTAGTTAGAAGGCAAGGTAAGAAACGAAGCATATATGGCCGTTCAGTTTTTATAGCCGTGTGAATATTGGAATTTGTGACATTATGAATATCATTATTTCATTGAAGCTGACTTTGAAGTCACTTTTGTCCAAAACTGTACAGTAAAATCTCACGGCCATGTACATGTGCATGACAGAGGTCAGCTTGAACAAGGCTGCATTGTAATCTTACTTTACAAATGTAAGGATCTGTTTTCATAGCGGTTTGAATATTGGAATTTGTGACATTACGATTATCATTATGTCATTAAAGCTGAATTCACTTTTGCCGTTTATCTCGATGCATGATTCTTAAAAAGGGCTAAAGCTAAATTAGATCAAATGAAATGGGTGCTTGGATCAATGTATTGAACATTAAAGGAACCTGCTCCTTACAAAAAGGGGATATAAAAAATGATTTAATGTGACAGAAACAAGAGAAGTTGTTCATGCATATTATATTCCATTGTAGTCCCCCTACAATGTTACACACTTCCTTTAAATAATGAAATACGTTTGATCTATCACATATTTTAGGTGGATTAAAATATGAGTGTCAGTATTCTAAACACTTGAAAAACTTTAATTCTTATCCTTTCATCAGTTGTTAAAGGAACAACTGAGCAATATTCAGAGCAACTCCTTTTTCTATAACTACTGTCTGGGAACAAACTTGAGTTTTATTGGCTGTTTCGCTTGGAGCATCTAATTAAACTCCAACGGAATCTGAAAGGGAGAAATACATGTGAATTAAGGGACATGGCAACAGAGTAGCATGACTGAATGCACATGGATGTGTGTGTTGTCTTTACCACGGTTTCTTCGCACGTTTCCACGGTGTAACTCTGCAGGAGACGGACAAGAACCATCTTCATGGTGAGGACGGCGTAGCGCATCCCGACGCAGTTACGAGGACCGAGCCCGAACGGCATGTACGCGTACGGGTTCACCTCCTCTCCGCCGTCTTTACTGGACCTGCACGTACAAGGGAGGCACAAAGACGCTATTTAGATCATTACATCACCACTGAGAGGGCACAGCTATATATATATATATATATATATATATATATATATATATATATATATATATATATATATATATATATATATATATATATATATATATATATATATATATATATATATATATATATAGACGAATAAATTCTCAGAGTACTGCAATGTGTCCTGCTTGTACTTTTCACCACACTATTTGATTCCACTCCTTAAAACGATAGTTAAAAGTATTACTTTCTCTGACGATAAGCGACAATGACAAACGCGTTTGCAACACTTTTGTGCTTCCTCCCGCACCGTAGATAACCCGGAACTGTAAGCCAATACGCTAACAACCAACAGCCCTTTCATGACAGCACCGGCTAACTCTCACGTCGGTCTGCGCCTTTTTAAATTTGTCTAAACTGCGGCGTTTGTCCAACTTGTCGTCGGAAGGTGAACTACATTTGTCGTAGTTAGAAAGCAAGGTAAGAAACGAAGCATATATGTCTAACGAGTATTCAATGACGCTATTGTCAAGCTGCCCTTGGTCTGTAACACACACATACACACGCACACGTGCTTTGTCGCTGTGTTTACGTAGGGGTCATATGTTGACTTTGTACTAACATAGCACCTCACAGAGGTAATGTTAACAAAGCGTCTGCGGCCTCACGTTAATGATGACAGTTTGAATGGAGCAAAAAAGTTGACACGAGTCAGGAGCGATCCGTGATCAATAACCCTTTGATTATGGTATACGTATTGTGCACTATATTTTGGTTGCTTGTGTATTCAAATCCTCACCAATTGCTTATTTTTCACCTGGATTAGTTGGACATTTTTATTCAACATCAAGGTTTTAACGTGTATTGTTGCATGTTTTACAGTAATCGGATTAATTGCAAATGAATCCTTATTTTACCCCAACGAAGAATCCATATTTTCCGTATTTCTGCTGTAATTTGAATCTATTCTATCTGTATTTATTGATATTTCTACTTAGTTGTAATATTAGTTTGGTTTATTGGCAATTTGTATTGGTGTATGTTTAGATTTTGAGTCACAGGGTTGATCTGATTCTCCCGAAGGTTGTTATGAAAACATTTGCCACTGCTATTATGAGGTATTTGCAAAAACATAAAATATCTTTTTAATCATCTGGTTAAACATATGTTGTCAGTTAAACAATCCAATATATCTGATTGGTTGATTCTGGTTCCCAAATTGCAGGATAAGCACAGATGCAATTAAAGAGTTCGAGCTCCAGGACTCAGATATTGTGCAAGAGTCCTCACTGACACGGTTGACACCTTAAGAAACCAATATTGTTATCATTTACACCTGCGGTTTTCCTGCTATTTTAAGCCTGTATCAGTAAATCACGGCATCTACTGAAAGAAAAAATGATTTAAAAAATTGACATTGAGAAATCCAATCGTTATCGATGAAGGGGTCTCTGAACACTCGTCCCCTCCTAATCCTTACATTGACGCTGTCCTAACGCTGCCAGTGTCGGAGTAGCTATCGTGCAGCGTTACACATCTCGAGTGTCACCGCAGTATTTACATGTAATCAGAATGATTGCTTCCAAAATCACTTTGGCAATCAGCGGTATCCACCACCAGTGATTGTGCGAGAGCGGTCACTGGCTTCATTTCCCGACACAATCCTTGCAGGTGGTGAAGATTTGCCAGATGACTGGAGAAGTTAGATTGCGTGACAGTCACCATGATGACTCCAGTGAGCTCTGATACTCCCATCCGAGAGCTGTTTTTAGTTTTTCTGTGTTCACTATGCGGCGGACACAGAAAAACTGATTATTATGAAACCATGAATGATTTAAAGTGGTGTTCACTGCAGCAATTTTAACTCTCATAAACTATATGAAATCCAATTTCTGTGGCAAACCCCCCCCCCCCCCAAAAAAAAAGTTGCTGTGATTCTTCGCAGAGAGCCATTGATCAGCAGCTCATTTTAATGCAACATTCGGTGCTTTGCATTGATCGTTTATGGTTTAATGTGGGCGGATGTGAGTGTGAACCAGCAGCGAATATTTACAGATAGATTTGGGGTTTATAAAAGAAAATTGCGCACAGGAATGCGCTCGCAAGGTTTTATAAATTTGAATTTTCTTTGGAGTACGTGTATATCCTTCTTTGAACGCACTCACATATTTAGTGTGGATTCTACGCACAGTTTTGTATTGAAAACCCATGACCTTTTTAAGCCCTTACGCTGAAAACAGCTGCCTGCTGTGGCCGATATTGAGTGACGAGAGTGAGCCAAAAGTTGTAGGCCATAAAACCAAAATAATGCGCGCCTGAGGGTTTGTTACTGCCGGCGAAATACTGATTATTGCAGCTTTAAACCGGTTTTACTGTCACACATTTGACTTGTTACACAATAACCCATGCAACCCCGGGAAGATAAAGCTGTGTGTGAAGTGATGTCATGCACTACTGTAAAACTGCCACATTCCATGACTCATCATACTTTAAAACCATTAGGTAACTAATTGTTTATCTTTGTTGTGTACATAAGTTCAATAGTGGAGATACAATTCGCAACTCTAACATTAGTTTTTCATTCATTTTCTTTCTATTTGGTTTCTTTTCACTTGTCCATAGCCGTGTATTTTATTTACTGTATCTTATCTGACTTGCCACAATCCAAAAATCTTTTCATTTCGACGACGTGGAGGTTTCTTAAAGCATCTAAACTGATGATCCACCCCCACAGGTTTCTTCTCTTGCTGCTCTGACCTCCTTCCCATAGCTATGTGGGCGTAAGCAGACCTTTCGCCTTTTGTCGCTCTCAAAGGTGCCGACTGAAACTCGCCTTTCCAGTTTGCAGGGCCAGACGTCAATAGGGTTGTAAAGGTACCCAGCCCCAAGTTCAATCTCAAGCCCCAGGGGATTCGGCGGTCACGTTTCTAACTATTTGTTTGTTCCAATCCAGCCGTGAACCTTTGTTGCTTTGCGGTCCTTCCTATAATGTTGTTCGTAACACCTGTTCTTTTTACGATGATAAGCAGTGAAGTCGTTGTGGTTGTTCTTGTGATATGTCCGGTGCATAATACCTCTTTTTAAACCGTTTTTTTTTTCTCTTCCCTTATTTCAGAAACAACTTGCCACCATGTTCCTCACCCTCACCCTGCTGCGGAAAGGCATCCCTGGGAAGCAGTGGATCGGAAAGTACCGTCGCCCGCGACAGATTACGTGGCAAATGAAACGCAACACGCTGACGCACCTGGAGCGCGAGGCCGAGAACGAGTACTGGATCAGTCGGCCGTACATGACGCCGGAGCAGGAGTACGGCCACGCCGCCGAGCGCAGAGCCCAGAACTGGCTCCAGATAAAGGAGGCCAAATTCGTCAATTTCCCGAAACACAAGCACATCACAGACCACCTGAGTCACCTCAAGATCACCAAGACGTGGTAGAGTTAATGCGAGCACGCAAGGACTGTCTTCATAATGTGACAACGTCACGTTTATTTGTGCAAAAACAACAACAAAAAAGCTCTGTTTTGGCAACACTTTGTATGTCAGCTGAAATGAAAAGTTGTGAACAGAATCCATAATTGACTGTTTTTAACTCCAGGCCTCCGTAAAACAAATGTGTAAACTGTTTGTTTGTTGTACTGTATCCCAGACTGAATCCACACCACTAAAACCTACTTAACATTCTCCAGTTGATCTGTGGGTCCTTATTTTAGCTCTCATTAAGAAAACACACTTTCAAGTTGAGAACACCAGGCACCGGTTATACAATCTCTATAATGATGTGCTCTTTGAGGAAAATGTTGGAGGAATTATATAAATAGTCTAGGGAGGTTGGGACGGAATGATGTAATGTTGTGGCAGGTTAATGTCTCTGTAATATGCATTTAGCTGTTTTACATTTAATGTATTAAAGGGGTGTGACTGTCAGTAAACCCAATAGCTAAAACTAGACCGTTTAATCCCTTTGAAGTTCGATAATCCTCGAAGGTTTGTGGAAAGCGCTTTCACTTAATGGATTCTCATGAAATGTGACGTTTGATTCTCTTAACTGTGCACTGTGATTCTCTTAAATCTCAGTAAGTTGCTTCTGTTTGGGGTCAAATAGGTGCTGCTGTTGTTATATTACCTTTTTATTATTTAGCTAATTGACCTTCAATGGATGTGTTCACATGAGAGCCCACTGTGGAGCTGATAACAGTTATTGCCGTTACATCATCCCTTTTCATTCCAACACTGCGTAACTACAGGAAGAGCCAGCAGGTGATAGTCATCAACTGAACTTGAGTTTCATTATATTTTAGCGTTATTAGAAAGCTAAAACGTGTTTTTCCCATAGAACACACAGCAAACACCGACTCAGCGATCATCAGCCCTGAGAGATCCGTGAACACGAAGCTCTTTTGTCTTATGGCCTTGAACCAAAGTGTGCTCGACTACTTTGTGTTACTGGTCTTGCATTGAACTGCACTGTGCTTCTGTGCAGCACACACAGCCCAATTAACAAAAACAGAGAAACCATGGGTGTGATGAATTTTTAAAAACTTTATTTAAACCTGTTTTTTTTACTGTGTATTTGTTGGATTGTTTGCGGGGTATGTTCATTGTCACCAGGAGCATTATGTGAGGTCTGTCGTAATGTGGGCACTGCGGGGTCCAAAGTAATTGACCAGGATTAATGAGCCGGAGGGGAAAATGCAGTCTTTGAAAGAGACTATTCTACTGCAGGAGGCGACGAGAGAACACAATACACATCGTGTTATTGCCGCTCTTTTGGGAAACCTATTTCAAACACCAGTCCGTGTAGAGATAAATCCATGAAAAACTTTCCAATAATCTTCCTGGGTCAACTGGGAAGCTTTCCCAACTCTTTATTTGTCTTTGTTACTCACTCCAAACTGATATTAGCTCTTTAGCACAGTTCACAGCTGTAATTTGTTCAAAAATACCTGCCTGAATTCTTTAAAAACAAAAGAATGAAAACATATATATATATATATATATATATATATATATATATATATATATATATATATATATATATATATATATATATATATATATATATATATATATACACACACACACACACACACACACACACACACACACACACACACACACAGAACAATTTGAATAAATAGAGGCTGATCTTGTTAACAAGCAGAATAAGATCATTTACATGAACAATTCGTACACCATCTTAATCTTTGTCTCCAGCATTAAAGACCTCAATCAAATATATCAGAAAAAATGTACTTAAATTATCAGTTAAGTTAATAGAAAAATGGATGTTGACAGAAAAACATCTGAAAAGGCTTAAAAATGCCTTTCCTAATCGTATCAGAGGCCCATGCTTTTATTTAAAATGTGTTTAATCTGCTAAACTACATCTGTTAGATGATTACAGTGGAGAATAATCCACAAAATCCCATTCTGAATTGAGTAGAGGTGTAATTTGACAGAACAGGACATCAACATTGTACAGGTGCAGTGACTGCCATGTGCGGCCACCACCGCTGAACTGTCGGCGGGCGTCCAGCAGATGGCGCTGCGGCTCCTGTTCGCGCTACATGCGGAGCGGCGGAGCTCCGGCCCCTCCTGCGCGGTTTTACCCAGGCGCTGTTTTCGTCTCCTGGAGGATGAGGTGCGTATACAGAGGCGCCAACGCACCTCAACGCACCGCACCGGGGCTGAGACGGGCAGTTCACGAGCAGAGCAAGACACACACACACACACAAACGAGCTCCTCTCCCGAGACGTCCACGCCGCGTGCCAGCCGGAGCCGCAGACAACCATGAAGACCCACGGCAGGTGGAGGAGTAAAGATTCACCCGCAGACCAGACGACTGAGTGAAGAGGCGGGATGGCGGGGGGTCGGAGGGGACTTGTGGCCCCGCAGAATACTTTTTTGGAGAATATTGTCAGACGGTCGAACGGTAAGGATGGAGATGCTTTTACAGTGCATTGGACCGGCTTGTTTTAACGTTAGAGAGAGAGAGAGAGACACACATCTGTCTTTGTATCCTGTCTCATCAAAGCCAATCAACTAATTAGCGAAATCGGAAAACATGAAGGAGGCCAATTAGTGACGGATCCCTCACCTTCCCGTGCATGAAAAAGTTAGTTTTTTTTTCATAGAGACACGTAGAAAGAGAGAGAAACTGGAGTGGCGGAGGAAAATAAATCTGTTAATTATTGTTTAAAAAACAAACAATTTAGATGGATTTGAGCTCCTGTTACGAAACTGCGCATACATGGAGAGCGAAAAAGACAGCAGGTTACGACCATTAATGTTCTACGGCCTTTTCATTACATAAGGCCACTGGAAGTCCTAATTGTAAACAATATGGACCAGAAACATCGTGCCTGGGTTTTTTCTACAGTGTTAATGTGAACGTAATAAAGGCCTAGTAATCAATGTCTAAAGACATTTAGGATTATATCAGTCTAATGCCTTTGATTTCACCACGATTCCCCTTTAAGCTATATTGGTTTGACAACAAACTATATCAGGCTTTTGTCTTCACCTTTTAAGAAAACATTTCATGCATCAAAACCAACATATTCGGAATAAGTGTTAACAGGATGCCAACCAAACCTCAAGCTGGGTCTGTAATTAGGATAAAAGAGACTCAAATTATTTAAACTGAAATTCTGTGCACGGTTTTTCCTTTTTTCAATGTGAGGATAATAACCACTGAAACTATATTGAGCCCTGAAAGACTTTGCTCCATCTTTTGATTTCCAGTGAGAACACACATGACCCAAAGGAGAGGAGTTTGGTGTAATATGGAAACAATTGATGGTTGCATAGTTGTCTTGACTATAATGGCTTTCATCTCACCTTGTTTAAGAGATAAACGTATATTTAAAACAATAGGCCTTACCAAAAATGAGCAAATATCACTATTAAAGGGAAAGTCCTTTGAGGAAATTTGTAGACTAGTTATTTATCTTTCCTTTATTGTTTTGCGGCTTAATTAGCAAAAGCTTTAAGTTAAATGAGATTTGTTTTAACCAATTATGTGTGCAGTTGTGAAGACGATTAACCCCGTTTGAAAGCTGAAAGTTGCTGAACGCTGATGGAGGTCTTACAGTATCTCGGGGCCTTCGGCGGGACAGTAGTCCTTCAGCCTCTCTGTATTATTAGATCCAATAGAAAGTGACAGGTCAGACTGACACTGGACAGCTAACTGTGAAACAGAGCAAGCAGCACTGTGTTTTTGTCACGAACCTCACATGGGGCCAAACACCAGCTAATTGGTTTGAGCTATAATTACCTCTTCTTTGGGGTTTGGTTAAAATTAGGTTTGGAGTTAACTTGTGTAATATATGGTCATATCCCCCCAAAGGAGTGCTTTGTGTCTGTCTTCCACACTGTCAGTCTGCCCCAGTAGCACATTAAAATGTGTTATGACGGAAGGGAACAACGTGTTCGGAAAGGATGAATAAATCTTTCCAGGGAGACGTTGTCTTCAGACGAACACTGACAGAATATGGATCGCTTTTAGTATATGATATATTATGAAAAAAAAAGGATAATCCAAAACTTTTTCCAAACAATAGAACATGCGTATGTTTTTCTTATGACCTTGGGCGGTCTGTGGATTAGCGAGCAGTAAATCTCTCCCAAACTAGAGACAAAAGAGCAAAGTCTATAATCTGCAGGATGAGACACAATGGAGCGACTCGTGAGAGAGAGAGAGACACTGCTAGTGGGTGGGCGTTCACAAACAATGAGATGTTCCTTTGGTTGTAAATTTCAAAGTTCAGGATTAGAGTGTTTACTTTTTTGGTCTCTATTTCAGATATTCATGCTCTTGTCTAGACGTCGCCACCTAAATTTAACTTTCAATATAAGTAACATCATCTGCTTTTTCTCTGAACTTTGGTTTGATGATGGTCTCTGTTCTATTTGATAGTCGGTGACTAACACCAGAGAGCCAATGAGCAGATAAAACACCAAGGAGACCCTCAAAATACAACCTTTGGTGGATCTCATGCATTAAATAGTCATGGACTATGTATCTGTAACACAAAGTTCAGCTGCATGCTGATATTTCACGAGCTAAGCAGCAGCAAAGTGAATGCAAGCAGGTGAGGCACAGTCACTCTGACTGGTGAAACGCATGAATAGCAGTTCAGCAACACTGCTGCATGTTTGAAAAAGCTCATTCAAAGTCTTTCAACCAACAATAACTGTTCTTCTTTGGCCACTTTGGGAGCAGAGGAAAGACTGGCACGTCATGACCTTATGAATTGACATGTCGAACTTGGATTATTTACACATTCAGCAGTTATGGAGCAGCATTATCATTTGAAGTTGGGTTTCTGGCTGTAAGTCCCAATATCACTCTATTTTAGCTCTGTTCTTTTTTTTAAATGTCTCTTTTAGCTGATTAATGCTCCGTTACGTTCACCAGCCAGTCGATGGTGTCTTGTCTGCTGTTTGGTGCTAAGCAGGTGGTGTAACTTGCAGTGGGTTTTTAGAGCTTTTTCATTAAAAACAGCTGCGTTAATCAATAATATTTATATTTACATTGACTTGAACAGCTACATTTTCTTGTACTTTGAACTCTTTAACTCCATAGATATTTTTATTCACGTTTCACCATGATTATGTTTTGCTTTGGGGCTTTTGCTAACATTTAAATGTTAGCAAAAGCCCCAAAGCAAAACGTAATCATGCAAAATATGTGAAATATGATAATTATTGTACTTCCTTTTCCATGAAATTTCAAAATCGATGACTGCAGATATACGTGCCAACAGGGAATACTATTTCATTAATATCCATAGCGAGAAATTGGACCATATAATGAGAAACACAATGACTCTCACAGTTTCCCTCACACACACATCTGAAACAGCAACGTCTGTTTAATATTCAACACACAAAAAAGACAAGATGCTCTTGTAAAGTAAACTATTAACGAGCAACTACTAATAAAAAAGTCAAGGGAGCAAATATATTTGGGTGCTTTCTACATAAGCAAAGCACTTGTGTTTGGCCTACAGTTGTGTATAAATACCATATGTAAGTGTGTGTGCTTGGCCGTAGAACATCATGGACACTAATGCAAATCTTTAAAGTTGGTTAGCTCTTGAAGGCAGGGGTACTCAGTCTTTTTTAAAGATAATTACAAAAAAACACACCATTTTAGTCAAGAAATATTTCAATAAACATTTTAAGTAAACAAATGAAATGACTGCTAATTCTCAGGTTTTGTGGCCAATATATCCTCAGTATGACCTCTGAAGCACTTTAATACTATGAAAAAAAGTCTACAAACAATGAAAGGCCTTATCATACAGATGTTCAAGGTTTGACACACGTTTTATTTCAAATATACTTCAGACTTCGTAGCTCTAAAGGGATTTTTAGCTGAATTTAACTCATTATTTTGGCCTGCACATCTAACATAGCACCAAATGGCGGACAAAGTTAGCGGCTAACGTTCGCTGAAGCTAAATCTATTAGCAGCTTAAGATCTAAATATATAACTAAAAGTAGGCTGATTATCAAACTTCCATACATCAGATGGACACACACATGAAGACACGTGACTCCAAATGAATGGTAAGTTGCTCCAAGGCTGCTGCATGTGTAAGTAAGCAAACAACTGCATGTTAGCATTACCAGTGATGGCTAGCGGTGTCTGTCAGCCTGTTTCTGACTTTATCAGTTCATATATTGGCTCAAAAAATGATAAACACAGCTTTAACATAGGTCTACAGTAGGCTAATGTTGAAGCCTGTTTCTGTATTATGTTACAAATACTAGTTTTTAGCGTGTAGCATTCAGGTTAGCAACAGTGAGGATTGCTGAATTCACATTGTTGTGTTGTCTCTTATTTTGGTTGACACGTCCCATCTTTTTTGTCTGACGTCCAACAGATGTTTCTCCCTGTAATCTGTTAACCTTCTTTCCTTTTCACACATTTCAGTTTGGACACTGTCACATAGACAGACAGGTACTATACAGTTTAGTTTGGTGTGCTGCTTATGTTTTCTTTACGGTATATCTCTTTGTAATGCACCACAAAATGTTCTATACCAAATGCTGTTAATTTACAAAGCAATTGACTCATTAGACATGTTGAGATTTACTGAAAATGTGCTGCAAACATCAGCAAATCTAAGGCTAATAACAGTAATGGAGCTTTGGACTTTCTTTATATCGCAAGATCAACATTCATGTGATCATTGTAAAATAACACGTTGGCATGGAACGTCTCGTGCATCGTATTCAGTGTTCTCATGCTTGTAGCTGTCTGTTCAATGTGGTTTTATTTTGACATGTTCAAAGATTGTTTTCTCCGTCGGTGTGTTCCCGTGTGGTATAAATAAGGAAAATGTTGTACGTGTTTTGTGGCAGGTAGTTTTTTTTCTTCGTCCTCCTGTCTTTTCACCCCCGTGTTGTCACATTGTTGTAGTCTGTGTTCATAGCAGGGCCGTTTGCTTTGAGATTTTCCATAAACATTTTTAATTTTGGGAAGTTTTATCCCCAGTTATCATCACTTCTCCTGTGCCATTTAAAACTATTGCATCTGCTCTTTTTTATTTTACTTTTTTTCCAAAATGATGTGAATGGATTTGAGATTGTTTACTTTAAAGAATTTATTTTTTAATAATATGTCAAAAATAAATGAAAACAATGGTTGGCAATATCTAAGTTTTTGATCTCAGCTATCAACAAAATGTTGTTGTTTTTTACAAACACATTTTATTCACATTATTTTGCACATTGATATTTTATTTTATATGGAATGTCAAAATGATAACATGCACAGATGCACAAAAGAGTAATGTCAATACAGATAATTGTCATTAGAATATGAATATGGTTATTTTGAGTATGACACTTTATTTCTTTAAAAAAAAAGACAATGATGGCCTTGTTTACATGTTCAAATCATTCTCATAATCAGCTCAATAATTGTAATGTATGTCCTCGCCAGGTATTTGAAACAAACATTTGTAGCCATTTGTTTTTAGCCCAAGCAAAATTTTCACATTTTTCCATGGCAAATACTACATGGCGTGATCATTTGCACGTTTGTTTCGATCATCCTTAGTCCAAAAATCCAGCTGCGAGAAGAAAAACATTAGCCGTATACTTAAATGTAAAATGGTAAGTGAAAGTTTTAGGTGCAGTGTAGAATTTGGCCGTCATCTAGTGTGAAGGGAAACTACGGTGGCCGACGCAAAAATGCAAACGTCCCTGTCGTTTGGTCTGGTCCGCTCTGGGTTACAGCAGAAACATGGCGGTGCAACTTGGCTCCATAAAGAGGACTCAGTCAATATGTAGAAATAACCGTTTCACTCAAAGGTAATGAAAACAAATGTGTCTTATGTTGAGTTCATTATACACTAAAGAAAACATCTTTGTTAATATTCAATTTCTGCCAATTGATCCCCCTCAATGGGTTCCTTTAATTTTTTAAATTGCTAAGATTTAAAAATAGGGCTGAAGCAAACTAGGTAGTTAAAAATGGACATGCAACTAAATATTTGCTTTTATTTATTAAGCTTTTGACCTTGAGTCAGTTTTGCTTGGAGGCTTTGCCAACATATGAATATGCAAAATCAGAATTAACGTCGTCCGTTTTCCTTGACATTTGAAAATCGATGACCGTGGATAATAGTATTGGTAAAGGTTGCGTGCCTATAAGGAATAGCTCAATTGGACCAATTAATTGATGACAAACACTAGTACCGTTTTCCCCTGAAAAAAAATATATAACCGCTAACTAAGCAACAAACAAATGGACACCACAAGATGTTCTTGTGAAAATGTCTACTTACGAGCTACTACTGATAAAAAAAGAGTCAGGGGTCCAGATATTTGGATGTTTTCTACATAAGCAAAGCATTTGTGTTTGGCCTACATGTTGGTATAAGCACAATGTGTGGAGTGTGTGATGGACACTAATGCACATCTTTAAAGTGTAATCACTCTTAAAGGAATATTTTAAATATACATTGGCCCTGACATTTGCTTTGTAGTTGTGTAATAACTTACCACTTTGCTATTTGTTTTAAATTGCAGCTCCACCAAATACTTCAACTTATATCAAATGGAATAGACCTCAACTGTTTCCCAACCCAGACGATAGTTTAAGCTTTACTATACTGCTGTTTTGTTTTAATACTGAAACCTTTTGAGTTCATTTGCCTCCTCTTCCCTTTTCATTTTCAAACAGATACCAACTTTGTCCTGGGAAACGCCCAGATAGTAGACTGGCCCATCGTCTACAGCAATGATGGTTTCTGCAAGTTGTCGGGGTACCACAGAGCAGAAGTGATGCAGAAAAGCAGCACCTGCAGGTAGGCCGGAGGCGCCGAGCGTCTGAGATGTGTTGGGATTAACGTTTACAAACACCAACGAAATGAGATGCAGAAAAGCAGCATTTTTGTTTAACTCATCCAAACTGATTTTTTAAGATAATATAACAAGTCATTCTTTTTGTAATCGGCATATTTCTCTGTATTAGATCCACGTTCAAGATCAGCCAGTGCCATTGCAATAAATTGCTACAGCTATCTTGTTAATCTGGATGAGCTTCATCTTGGCAAAGCTAAAATACTCATGCTGCAGTTTTAGAGCAGTCAGGGAGAGGATGACTTTCTCTACAAGGCTTTTTCTTTCTTTTTTTTATGTCAAAAGTGCCTGCAGTAAAAGGTTTTGTGGAGCTCTCGCTGAGAGTCCGAGTTTAATATAGCCATTCTCTCTTAAATGAATCCGTTTATTTGTATTTACCACCGGGCAGAGCATCCTTATTTTGAGGGATTTACTAATTAATGAGCTGCAGGTCTATACAGTATCCCGGTGTTTGTGCTCATGTTTGTGGTTTGGAACTCTCTATGGAACATTTTGGCTTATTTTTAGAGAAAAGGGAAACAGTGTTGCAAATCCTCATCATCATGTTTTCAATTTTTATTTTTATTTTGCATGAATCCTGATAGATTACTGTAGCAGGTTGAGAGGAAGAGTTAATGCATCAGACATATTGTAACTATTTTCATATAAAACAGTGAGATTTGATTTTCGTTAGCAGCAGGAGCTGCTGTCATGAATCCGTCCGTTGTGATTATGTATAAATAGGGTCATAGCAGCTCCGTGAGGCTAAACTTGGAAGGTATTTTATTACGTTAACAACGTTCATCATCTTAGTTTAGTGTGTTTTAGATGGTAATATTTGCTATTTTCAAATGGCACTTAACACAAAACACATCTCAGGCTGATGTGAAGGTGTTCAGTCTTCCAGCTAGATGCTAATTATAACAATTTACATTGAGCGGATTGATTGATTTAATCATAAAACAAAAATGTTGTAGAAATGGACGTGTTGATGATGAAGATGTTCTGATAAAGTCAAGGGATCACCAAAGCTATTTCAATTCATCCTGAGGGGGGATATTAATATATTTAACACATTTTATGAAGAATCCATTCAATAGCCGCCGAGACATTTTATTTAAAAACACAGATTTCAACGTCATGGTAGCACGAGAGGAAAAGTCAGACGATCCCGAAAATCATGTGGTTGCATCCTCTGGTGACTATGGATGTCTGTAAAAAATTTGACGGTGATTCATCGTGTCGTCGTTGAGATGTTTGGACTAAAGTGCTAGACCAACCAACTGATGTATAGCAATGCTGCTCGCACGGCTTCAAGGTTATGAGGAACAGCTAAGCATTTTATTTTTGATGGGTCTTCATTTCAAACATCAAATAAAGTTATTAGCTCTGAGTAGCAACCATAAAGATGAAAGTGTGACCACAGGTGAGGTTACTTCACGGTCAATGTATTGTGACAGAGAAAGTTGAATCACAATATATTCGGCTATGTTGAAGTGAACGAGAATACCGCTCACAATTAAAATGAATATAACGTTCCCATAATTTAAGACAAAGATAGAAACCAGATCAAAGACAAATCCGTGATGTAATCAGGTTGTAACGACTGCAACGATGAAGCCTTGGACGGTGTCTACGGGGCGCTGGCTCCAAAACTGTTCGCATAAAGGAATAAAGAAGAACTCTTAACTCATTTCTGGTGTTTGTTGTAGAATAAGCGTGCCAGTAAGCACTATATTAATAGAGTCACATGAACACAGTTGCTGCTGCCAGGTTTTCAAAACCATGGGAGATTTCTTCTGTTGTGGGAGATGCTGTTTGTCACAGCCAGCACCGAGGCCATTACTGATTTAGACCCTCGGGTCCCTGAGCATAAGCTTAAGAACACTTGCCAATACAAATATTGAACTGTGGGCACGACGATTTGTAATTGGTCTATTTTTAGTCATGTGTTTGTAACAATCAAGACAAAACTTTACGCAAGTGTTTTAATGTGTAGAACTATTACCATACTCAGTCAATTAACTATAACGCAAGCGGATATTTGTGTTGTATTTACTGGACGCAAGAGATAGACCCAAAGGTATTGTGAAAATAACAATGAAAGGTCAGTTGTGGAACACAGTAATCAATCAAGTAAACATGCCCATTCTGAGTCCACAAGAGCTAAAAGAATACAATACTTAACAGTAAATTACATGTAAGATTGAATTATTTCATTATTGCAGCTTATTAGTAGGGGTGGGACTCGCCGCAGGTCCCACGATACAATGTTGTGACGATACTTAAGTCCCGATACGATATTATCGCAATACATTAAGTATTGCGATATAATGCGATTCATTAAAAAAAAAATTCAAGCGCAAATTTTCCCCAAAGGAAAACTTTGTCAATGGAATTATTTCAACTTTGGCACAAACGTCCACTTGGACGCGAGGATGAACTGATTTTGGTGGACGTGTTAATCAACCCGATAAATACATTTTAAAGATGTCACAAACACAAAACACTGTGCCTTCACAAAGAAAAACATTTTGGGCCATAACTCCATGATTTTAACTGCTAATTATAACAATTTACATGAAAGTTTCCAAGGATAAAATGATGAAGCCGCGACATTTAGGACAGACGTGGATGTAAACTGCGACTTGACTGGCTGGCCGAGGTAAACAACCCTGAGACGGTAATTCTAGTTTTACATGAGTTGTAACTCTGCGACTATGAATCATACACACGCTCAACATCACATTGGGCTTCTCTGTCTTAAAAACAATTGTTTACTTTCAGATAAAGGTTTATTTTTGACATTATACAAGATGTGTACCGTACTAAAATGTGGGTACATGATAAGTAGTTTCAATAGGTATTTGTGCCCCCCCCCCTCCGCCTCGTCATTAATATTCATACCTCTTATGTCTTTTAAACGTTTGGTCTTTTTTCTGTCTAACATCTCCTTGAGTCTGATAATGAGGCCATAAAACATTCACAGAGTTTGGATGTGTGATGTTTTTGAGGATGACTCAAACATAAAGTGTATGCTTATCTCCTCTGAGTGTTTACGTCTAATATCGGAGCCTCTTTTGCTCCAGATGTGTGCGGATCAAAGCGGTTATTTCCATCTCAGCCTCTTTTCCTGTGTTCTGTCTTCTATGATGTACATGTTGTTTTGTTTCGATACTGGATCCTTTAAACGTACAGCGACAAACCTGTGGGAATCTTTTCACGCATGACCGGACTCGGTTGAGGAATTGTTTTTCTTTGAAGCGAGTCACATTTCTCCTGTCTCGGAGGATGAGAGAAGAAAAGAAAGAGAGGACATTCATCCGTGGTGTTACATCAAGCGCTGGTCTGAAAAAGTCTCTGCAGCGTCAGGATGTAGTCTCATTAAATTTAGCCTTCCTTTTTTTTTTTTTTTTTATTTCATAACAAACTCCGAGTTATATTTAGATCATGCCGGAGCAGGCTGCTACTGAGTGTGGCAGTAACAAGGAAGGTGAGATGAATGTCTCTGCAGCGGGGTTTAAAGTGCCCATGGTTGCTTGACCCATCTTCAGGTTTAATTTGTTCTTGAGAGGTACTTTGCATTTGGCCAATTAAACAGTGGGATGCATTTATCTTTTGTTTTAATGCTTTCATGATACATTTCAATGAGTTTTAATCTACTTTTATATTATGTTAGATCCAGCTTAATTTTGCAGTATGTGCACCTAGAGGTTTCTAAACAGCAATGCTGTCTGCACAGGTCAGGTGTAAACCTGATAAACTGCATCTGCTTT
This sequence comes from Clinocottus analis, assembly GCF_023055335.1. Taxonomy (NCBI): domain Eukaryota; kingdom Metazoa; phylum Chordata; class Actinopteri; order Perciformes; family Cottidae; genus Clinocottus; species Clinocottus analis. The sequence continues at coordinate 4,547,390 of NW_027176240.1, forward strand.
TTTTTTGTTGTTGCTTGAAAATCGTTAAGTTGAAAAGAGAAAACACGGATAACGCATAAAAAAAATTGCCATCTAAAAAATCAGAAAACAGGACCAGTCGCCAAAACCAGCAAATACTGCCGACTGTGGCTCACTGGTGAGCAGGATTGACGCTTAATCAGAGGATCGGCGGTTCGAGCCCCGCTAGCTCTATGTCAATGTGTCCTTGAGCAAGACACTTCACCCTAAATTGCTCCCGTAGATGCGCCTACGGAGTATGAATGGTTGATAATACTGATGTGGCACCTTGCATGGTGGCGCCTCCCATCAGTGTGTGAATGGGTGAATGATGTCACGTCGTGTTAAAGCGCTTTGAGTAATCGGAAGACTAGAAAAGCGCTGTACAAGTGCAGGTCCATTTACACTATGATCACACGTTCAAAGCCTTTCCTCGTCGCAACAGGTCAAGAAGTGTGCTCGCTCTTTCCAAAGGGCCTGTGCCTATTAAATATTGTTTCCTCCTCTTGTGTTTTCCAGCTTCATGTACGGGGAGCTCACCGACAAGGACACGACGGAAAAAGTGCGACTAACGTTCGAGAATTACGAGATGAACTCGTTTGAAATCCTGATGTATAAGAAAAACCGTAAGTAGCGACTCTCACGTGAGGATAAGAGGAAGATTTGTTTCCCCCTCTCTTGTCATGCAAATGTATTCAGAGATCCTGTAACATACAGTCGAGTTCAAAGGCAGCCGAGAACATTTCTACCTCCGTAGAAATGTGCTAATTATTTGAGAGCCAGACATGAAAAAACCTTCCTCAGAAACAGGTTTTAGTTTCCACTAGCAGGTGTACATACCCTCTGCTTGCAGGTGTTACAGGAAAACAAGTCCAGAACATCTCAGTTTACACCACGCGATCAAGATTTCTGCTCTATGTGCACTTGTTGTCATTTCCTCTAAAAATAAGCCGATGATGCAGCAGCTAAATATGAGTGCGTTGTTCTTTTTATACACTTTCAGGGACGCCTGTTTGGTTCTTTGTGAAGATTGCTCCCATTCGAAACGAGCAAGAGAAAGTGGTCCTGTTTCTTTGCACGTTCAGTGACATCACAGCCTTTAAACAGCCCATCGAAGACGATTCCTCCAAAGGTGAGTGTCAGCGAATGACGTTGGTTCAACCAGGATGTCTTTCACGCCGCCGCCGCTGATGAAAGTTAGTTCCTTAAAAACAATGGGTTGCGCATTGCGTGGCAGTCTAAAATGTACACAGAGATTATAAAGACAGAGAGCCAGAGGTATCGTTGCTCTGCCAGCGATCAGCATCCGACCCTGTGCATTGTGCATCTGCTCTGGCAAACACCCACTCGGTCGAACACCCGTCATGATGTGTATCGGCACACAACACAACAGATGATTCATGGGCCTGTACGGCTGCTGGAGACGAGCCAAAATAGAAACCGGCAAACAGTGCGACTCCGAACGAGCACCAGTGACGAAAACAGGATGGGGAATTATCGTGAAATGGAGATTGTAGTCGCGCCTCAACAGGTAGCGCGCCGATGTCGAGCGCGTTGCTCGAGTAAAGATTTAGCTTTGAGCCCTCTTTCTCACTCTCAATCAATAAGCAGCATTGATGTGTGCTGTCTTTGTAGGAGAAAGGGACCGAAGGCAAAGACTCCGACAAAGATACAAGCCCACATAAGCTTTAGGTTAGGATTGTCCTCACTGTTTACTCACACCCAGTCTCTTTTTAAACCTCAACCAAGTATTTTAAACCTACAATGATGTGTTGGGGCCACAGACACAAGCTGTATCCAGAACATTGACATACTATCACCTTTCATGGTGACTCTTTTAGCAAAATAGTTGCTTTTTTTCCCCCCCCCGCAACCAGCTGAGATGGGTCCGACATTCATTCCCCCTTCAGCTCTGTTTTTCGATTCCACCAACTCTTGTGTGAAAATCTGGATATAGTCACTAACGTTGATGCTCAGTCGATAGCATGCACCTTTTTTTAAACAGAATTGTTTTCACGGAAAAAAGAAAAGAAAAAAAACAGCTGCCCGCTGCAGCCAAGAACGATGAGCAGTGAGAGTGAAGTAAAGCACAAAAGCTGCGGCCCAGAAAACAAAAACCTCAGCTGATAGATGCTATAAAGCTCAGTAGAGTTGAAGGGAAACGGCTTTGAAATGCCCTAAAAACAAATAACATGTGTTTGGAATAAAAAGAGGACATCTCTGGCCCTGCTGCATCGATTTTGATCCTTTCTTTTTTTGAACTGATAATCAGAATATTACCGGAAGGTAATGTGTAGTTGGTTGAGTGTTTTATTTAATATAGTGCTTCGTTAACGATTGTTATTCTTTATGGATCTGTAGTCAACAGTTCAAAGTTCCTGAATCCACCAGAAAGATGAATTTGAGAGCGAGATAAAAATGCGGAAACGGTTGTGGAGTAGAATATAAATGAGATTTCTCACAACAAGCGGCGCATAACATGTTTTTAATGGCTCAATACTGCTCGACAAAACATTTACATGAATAAAGTAATTAGCCCAAATGTAAAGTTAAGTATGCTTTTTTCCGGAACGCCGTATTCAAAGTATTTTCATACCCTCCCACAAACTGTAAAAACGTGGCAAAGCCCCAGAAAATATACAGTACCGGTTCTCTGAGGTGGAGCGGGTCGTTCACTCATCAGAAGGATTGGCGGTTCGATTCCCCGTCTCCTCCAGTCAGCATGTCGAAGTGTCCTTGGGGCGAGATACTGAACCCCACGTTGCTCTTGAAGGCTATGCTAATGGCGCGCGCGGGCGTGTGTGTGTGTGTGTGTGTGTGTGTTTGTGTGTGTGTGTGTGTGTGTGTCAATGATTACTATAGATCCTGATAAGCAGGTGGCACCTTGCCTGGCAGTCTTTGCCTAATGTGCAGCTTTGAAGACTTTCAAAAAAAGAGGCGCTGCACAAATGCAAAACACCACCAGAAAGCATCTTGAAAAGCATCTTGTGTGAAGATTGTGCATACTGTTTGCGATCCTCAGGCTGGGGGAAGTTTGCCCGGCTGACTCGAGCGCTAACAAGCAGCAGAGGAGTCTTACAGCAGCTGCAGCCCACAGTCCACAAAGGAGAGAACGTCCACAAGCACTCGCGCTTAGCTGAGGTACGAAGGAATACATCTGACTTATATTTCAAGAGTTATAAGCACACACTGTGGACAGAGGCACAGAGGGGTGTTTTAGATCAGGTCAAGTTCTTAGCGGTGGTCTATAGTTTCAGGACGCCATCGTTTCAGTGTTGTCTGGCCTCCTGCTGTGTTTATTTATTCATCCATCTGGGTTTCCTGGGTTTAGCTGACTGGCTCTTTTTGTTAGGTACTGCAGCTCGGCTCAGATATCCTACCTCAGTACAAACAGGAGACCCCCAAGACCCCTCCCCACATCATCCTGCACTACTGCCTCTTCAAGACCACGTGGGACTGGGTCATCCTCATCCTCACCTTCTACACCGCCATCATGGTGCCCTACAACGTGTCCTTCAAGACCAAGCAGAACAACGTGACGTGGCTGGTGGTGGACAGCATCGTGGACGTCATCTTCCTGGTGGACATCGTTTTGAACTTCCACACCACGTTCGTGGGGCCCGCCGGCGAGGTCATCTCCGACCCCAAGCTGATCCGGATGAACTACCTGAAGACCTGGTTTGTTATCGACCTGCTGTCCTGCCTGCCGTACGACGTCATCAACGCCTTCGAGAATGTGGATGAGGTGAGCGCGGCGGTCTGCTTTCTCCTTCGTCTGAGGTGATTGTAAATGAATGCTTTGAGGGGTTTTGGACTCTTGTTGGTTCTCTCTTGGTTTGGGACGTTTTGACAGGACATTTTGAAGTAGATTAGTTGATATGAAGCTGAGATAACTAGTCAATTACCTCATGTAAAATACTTTTCTAGTACCCCCTGACCAGAAAAAAACAAGTAATACACAGCACTGTGCCATCGGTGTCTGATTTAATAAAGAATACATACAATTCAGTTGATGAACTTTTTATGTTCATTTGATTGAATAGTTATTAAATAACAATGATATGTTACTTTTACATATATTACATATATTTAAAAATCAACCACCAACCACTGGCTTAGTTGATTGACACAAAATAATCAGCAAATTGTTTAACAAATCAATTATTGATACTGATCGAAACTTCTTAATCTGCTTTACATTTTTCTTTGGTCTCGTTGTAATTTTATTTAATATCTTTGGGGTTTAAACGGCTGCTCAGACAAAACAAGCAATTTGGTAAATCCGATTATGTCAACTTGAGCTCCGTGAAATTGTTAATGGATTTCTTTTCCAGTTTTTGATCTTTTTATTGACGTAGAGGTGCGACGTGTAATGCCGTGCCACCTTCGAAGAATTGAGCGGCAGCATTTTGCTTCTACTCCTGGGTCCGTACAAGCTAAATTTCAAAAGATGCATTTGTGCTTTTGGCCATTAAATGGGGCAAAAATCCAAGAGATGATCATCCCCAAGGTGCTTGACAGGTTATTAGGTTATTTATCATGTGTAATGTACATGACGGTGACAATCAGATCGCAGGTTGTTGTTTTGCATATAGTGACGGCTCAAAAGCCAAAGTTGGAATGAGCGACGTAATAATATGCTTGTTTGTGAATTCATGAATGTTTGACCGTAATGAGGAGTGCTGGCTGGAGAGCTATCGCAGGATCTCGAGATAATTGGCACATTTTAATTGGGGAAGGAGTGTTACATTATTAAACTGATGCACTCTTCAGAGCTCGGCTGTGTCACTGATGGCCTGAAACCAATAACACCTAATGACAGCTGACAAAAGGGCTGCATCCTGTGCTGTGATTAAAAGGCGTGTCGCTTTACCAAACGACCATTTTGAGTCGTTAGATTGTATCGCGGTGTTGGAAGATTCACGCAAAGTCTCCGTTTTGTTGTACAGTAGAGAAGAAAAAAAAAAGAATCGTTTGTTTATTTGTTGACCAGTTATGACATAACTTTGCTTGCAGATACAATCTATTTGCAGCAAATTATACCTCTGGCTTTAACTGAGATCAAATATGTTTTATGTTTTATAACCACAGCTTGTGAATCGGCTCCAAATGTTCACACACACATTGATTAAATGGAGCCTCGAGGTCCTGCACTTGCCAGGTTTTTATTCTAATAATGCATCATCGTGTGTGTTTGTGTGTGCCTGCGCTTAAGCGTGTCACGTCTCATGATGTGTGTGTGTGTGTGTGTGTGTGTGTGTGTGTGTGTGTGTGTGTGTGATATTGCGACTGTAAACTGCTGTGAAAGCATTAAAACGGCGTGGTGCGTCACAGCGAGCACAGTGTATGTCGGCTCTCGGGGGTTGTCGGGCGGCACACACAGTGCGAGGTGATGAAATGCTTTTGGTACGGCTTTACAACAACAACAACAACAAAAACGGCTTGTTGCTGGGCTGCGAGCACAGAGTTGTATCTGCAGGTCCAGCATTTTGTTCCCTTTCTAGTGTTTCAACATTTCAGCAGGTTTCAGTGGCTAAACTACGGGAAGCGAAAACTACAACCTTTTGTGATTTTAAAAGAAAAAGCTGGTGTAATTTGGTCTTTTTAGTATTGTCCAAAAAAAAAAGAATACATTTTGATGACAAGTATTGTCTGTGTTTGTTGGACAACTATTAAAAAGAGACACATTCTCGGAAGACACAATTCTGCTGGTTCGCTGGTGTCTTTGATAGAAAAGTGAATATATTTGTGTTTCGAACTGTGCATTGTGACGTCTAATGAAATCCTTAAGTTGAGAAGCAAAAGCATTTCCCCTCAGGAAACATTTGCAAAGCTGATCTTCTTAAACTATATTGTTTACATATATGTTTACCTCCTAATAGTCCTGTTCTTTACTGCCTTTGCAGGACCATTACATCCTGGTGTGTTATGCTACCTGGAGATTAGTGAGATAGAGTGAAAATATTGCTGATAGATAGATAGATAGATAGATAGACAGATAGATAGATAGATAGATAGACAGATAGATAGATAGACAGACAGACAGACAGACAGACAGACAGACAGACAGACAGACAGACAGACAGACAGACAGACAGACAGACAGATAGATAGACAGATAGATAGATAGATAGATAGATAGATAGATAGCTTTATTAATCACGAGTAGGGAGACTAATTTGTCACCATAGACAACAACATACAGACAGCAACAGACAAGGTTCACAGTCCACAACAGACAAAAAAACACATTACAAGTACAAACACCAGAACATGCCGTATGAAACAAGACAACAAGACACATAACCAACATAAAAATACGCTACATTTAAATTATTTTGGAAAACGTCAACCATCCATTCGAAGTCACCCAAAGAGCACCTGATTGGACAACACCCCTTCATTTCCAGCCCCGTCTGCAATAACTCTCCAAAATAACGGCTCCAGTTACACTGCACATGCGTTCGAACCGGCAGCGCGAGACTCGGCCTCGTCCGTCTTCAAAACACGGAAACGCTCGTTTCTGAGCATGCTTGTTTCGTGTCTGCCGGAGAAGGAGCTACCAGTCAGAAGATGACAGCGCAGCCACGGCATTGTTTCAGAGTTGGAAAATATGGTCATTACAATTATAATGAAATAACATGTCACAGAGTCCGACAGTGTGGCACTGAAATGGGTTTTTGGAGAGTATGACACAGGAGATTAAGCAATATGAGGCTTTGGCTGCACAGATGCGACACGACACGTTTTCTCAGTTTGATATAAATGTACATTGAGTATTTGGGCTTTTTTTGGGGCTTTTTTTTTTCGATGTCACCTAAGACGTTTTTCACTATAATTTTGGAAATTGTGTAAAAAAAAAATTGAGACTACATGAAAAGAAAGTCAACCAAAGTGATTTTTAGTTGCATGCCGTCACTTTGCAGTTCAGCTTTCTGTGAGGTTCAAGTGTACATTTAGCCTCTGACAACACTATGGACCCACTGGGTGTAAGGCAACATGAAAGATGAGCATCCACTCCCAGGATCATCTTCCACTGTGTCTCTGCAACAACTCAGTGACTCCAATTTGCTTCAAATTGCTTTGAGGCAATCCATAGCGAGGGTAAACGAGAGCGGGTAAACAATCGCCTGTGTTATTAAAGCCAGGGCCGAAACATCCTGCTGCTGCTGCTGCGGACCTTAACGACTGACGTGAATAACTCTGATGGCGGTTTTCCACCCCACAAGTTTCCAAATAGGAAGGGTAAGATCATTAACCAGAAGTGGCTGTGAAAGTTGTTCTTGTCAATCTTAACGTGGCGTCCGTGACATCGAGACTGACTGAGCCATCGACATTGTGTCATTTCAGTTTCTGATGACTGATAACCCCCGAAAACAGAAGCCATGAAACCACCTCATGTCGCTGCGAAACGTTAATGGCGCATGCTTTTTGGTCATACTGCACATTGCTTTACGAACCCAGACGTTGTTTTTTTTACGTTTCCTTATCATTTGAAGCCTTTGTTGAGTATTGATTTTGTCATATGTTTACTCATCGCTTCCGACTGATCAAGTGTCTTCTCTCTTACTTGTGCTTCGTTTTTGTTTTTTCTTCTTTTTCATCTGTTCTGTTTGCATGGCCTTCTCCCTCTCCCTCTTCTGCCTGTATTCATGCATGGGACGTGATGGGAAGAATTGGAACCACCAAGCTGTCACTCAAGTAGGCTTCAGTTTGATTAGAATATGATGATATTACAGTTTTTGTGTTTTATTTTTTTTACGTGGACACACCCACACACACACACACACACACACACACACATACGCACACACTTGACGAACAGGCTTCCACGGCAACAGCCACACACACACGCTCAACGTTTCCTGTGGCGTTTATTTTGCGCACCAACATATCAGCAGTGGCGCTCAGTGGGAGTACGACAGTAGAAGCATCAATGCGTGACATAAATGTCACAGGAAACAAGTAAAGATTTGTGCTGCTTGCTTTTTTTTTTTGTTCTTTCTTGCTAAAGCTTTTCAGTGCCAGGAGATAACATCCATCAGATTATGTTCTACAGTACAATTTGGAAATGGACAGCAGCGTCATTAAAGCTGCATGAGAGCCGATTCTGTCCTCACGTCGGCAGTAACAAACATGTCATTTTGTGACAAATTGACTGCAGCGATGAGATTAAAGTCAGCCTGGCATGGAAAATATGCTTTAATAGTGTGAGTTTTGAACATGGTGTGCTTTGCATTATACCACGTCTTTCTTTAAGCCGTTTTTAACGGCATCTTTTCCCAAAGTCCCTATTTAGCAACTTTACCAAATCAGTTGTAAGAAGCTTTAACGTACGGCTTTTCGTTATAATTTAATATTTAACATTGTCATACGTGTTAGCTTATGAAACATAAAAGAGTTGCTACCAAGTTCACAATTCACAATTTATTATGGCCGAGTATCATCTTACCAAATAAAAGGTTTGAGGAACGAAATGTTGTTAATGAAGTGATTTAGTTCTTCAAAAAACTAAAATAGTCTAAAGTTGCTCCTAATATCTAACTGCTTTTCAACATTTTATAATCGTGAAAGTTATTATTAGTTTATTAAACACAAAATGAACATTTTACACCTTCTACTACTGCGTCTGAAATAATTTTATAGTGAATAAAAATGAACATTCTTAACTTTTGACCTTTTAAAACAGTAGTTGATAAAACAATCTCACCACGAGGTCCATTTAGTTGCTTTTCGAGCACTCTCATGTTTAGTTGTCTCCATGATACGTTTAATTAGACTCAAAAAAGTTATGGTGAGTTGTAATTGGTAATTAAACTATTTTTTTACAAAGTGATGACTCATGAAGGAATATGTCATTATTTTGTCAAGATGCTTTATTTTCCTTTCTTGCTAAAAGTAAGATGAAAAGGGCACTTTTTTACGCCCGTGTGATATCCGTGTGATTTTCACAATAAATAGTGTATCAGGATCATGAGGAAAAAATAAACAATCAAAATACATTGTGTTCATTAGTGAGATATCGAGGTGCGTGTATTTGATATTTCTATGTATTTGGTGAGAAGCTAGCTGTTTCTTCTTGCCTCCTGCGGTCTTTATGCTAGGCTAGGCTAAGCTAACCGTCTCATGGCCATGGCTCCAACACACAGAGAGGATTGTGGTGTTGGGTTGATCTTATTGAACCTTTAATTAACTTTATTCACAGCCTCACGACTCTTTCCATTAGCAGTTTCAGCAGGAAGGCGAATAACATCGCCTCCGCTTTGCTCCATTTAGCACAAAGGCTGTTAGCGGGAAGGAGCAGCTAGCATGTAACCTAACTTCCTGTAAAACCACGAATGTTTCCCTTCTTCCTCTCAGTTTGTGTCTTGATTAAACAAAGAATCTGTGAGCTCCAGAGTTGTTGATGGATGTGTTTTAGTCCTTTTACTAACCTGAGCTAATCTACTGCTGGCTTTTGCTTCACATTTAAAGCACAGGGATTTTTCTTTTCTCCCAACTTGTGTTTGCAGAGTTTGCAGCAAAAACTCCAAAACACACGATTGCACTGATTATCGAGTTCTGTTGGAGCTCAGGCCTGTAAAATGATTTGAGGGAAGCCGAGGTGTCTGGCAGGCAGCTAGATCAGATCAAGTGACAGCTAGCGCTGCAGTGGTACTCGCATTGCAGACCACAGCACATTAGCAAATCAATAACTCTGCCAGCGCGCACACACACACGCACACACACACACACACACACACACACACACACACACAAACACAGTACCAGCAGCAAACTGATGGGACTGCAATTGTCTGTTTGAGTGGGTGTTTCAATATATACAGTTAAGCTGAGTATATTTAGCTGCTGGTTATGTAACGGCTAGAAGTTGTAAAATGTCATCACACTGTACAGGAATGTTTTTTTTAAAATCAAGTCAGCGTATGCTTACTCTTTGAATCTTGTGTGTTTTTTCCCCGTCTTGTTTGTGTTTTCTTCTTCATATCACATTTGCTGTCGGTTCATACACTTTATATTGATTGCTTGAAATGATTTCAAGTGTTCTGGTGTAATGTGTTTTTGGTTCAATATCTGATGTGGAAGTAAGACCCTGAGCAAACACTGAGGTACATAACTTAATCACATTTAATGTTCACAGTTTCATTGATACTTTTATATGATGAATACAAAAGTTTAAAGTGAAAGCAGATCAAGGCAGATCGTTTGTGTGACATTCAACTGAGGATATATATATATATATATATATATATATATATATATATATATATACTGCACATTAAATGTCTTCATGTAGCTACATACAACTACAGGGTGTTATAAAGAGTTTAATAACTTATTATAGTGCGTATAAATGCTGAATAACGAGGACTTTAAGTGTTACTATGTATCAAATCAGCGTGAGCTTGGTATTAAATCATTTCAGGTGTTGGGTAACATTCAATTTAAATTCAAAATAGAAAGTTAACACTTCCAGTATTTTCACTTTTCAATAAATATATCAATTATACCTTTTGTCTTGAATAAATATTGTCTCTCTTCCTCTCTTTGTGTCTCTCTCCTGTTTCACTCCTATTTTAGGGGATCAGCAGTCTGTTCAGCTCACTCAAGGTGGTCCGGCTTCTCCGTCTGGGTCGGGTTGCCCGTAAACTGGATCACTACATTGAGTACGGGGCGGCTGTGCTGGTCCTGCTGGTGTGTGTTTTCGGACTGGCCGCCCACTGGCTGGCATGCATTTGGTATGTTCAAGACATTTCTTTTTTTTATATATTGGTGGCAATAGACAATTTTTTTTGCTATAACTTGAAACTATGAAGTAAATGTTGACGGCACACTGTGATGGCTAAAGAATAAAGCAACAATCTGCATTTGGATCTCCGTGAGACTTGTTTTCACTTTGTAATTCTGTGTTCGACTCCGGAGAAATGAAGACTAGACTTAAGGAACAAAGGAAATGCGTCAACCATTGCGCAACCGAAACAGGAAGAGGATAGCTTTAGAAGTACTGAAAGTACAGAATGACTCATTCTAGAACAATATTTCTCATAAAACCAGCATAAATGATGCAGTTATTGGTCACTTATTCTTATAAGTGGTGTATTAATAAGTGGGTAGCTTATTATTATACCCCAAATATCAACAAGGTCTCATATTAACCTATAATACATAGAATACTTATAATACATTATTATTTATTTGTTGATTAATCTTATTCCCCAAATGATTAAATAACGTTCAATATTTGCCTCTAAATTGTAGCAGTGAAGAAGTATAAAGTAGCAGAAAATGGAAATACCCAAGTATAAGTACCTTAAAATTGTACTTATGTACGGTACTTGAGTAAATGGACGTAGTTATGGATTACATAACAGATTCTGCCACATAGACTGCCTTCACTAAGATTAACTAATAGAGGAACCAGTTAATCTAATGGATCCATTGATTAAGCTAATTACTGCATTAATTAAAATTTTTAGCCAACATGCTTGCTTCCACTCATCAAAACTATATTTGTATTATCTTTAAAGCCTGTAAGAGTAGTAGTGGTTTCCAGAGAATTATATTTTCTCATTAATATGTAAATTTATGGCGGGCAGGCCTCTAAAGTCTAATCAGATATCCTCCTCTACAGGGGGCACGTAGAGGTGGAAACATTGAGTTTCCATCATGTATTGATTTATTATATTCATGAGAACACACACGCACAGATCCTATCATATCAATTTAATGTCCTGCTTCCATTAAAAACAAATAACATGTCTGGCATTAAGACTTTTATGATGTTTTATGTATTGTGATGCACTTCCAACGACGCGCACATATTCACGTCCCGACAGACACTGAACCCGCACCTCGTGAATCAGGATTACGAGACATCATTGGAGTAATACATTCATAAGCACAGCGCTGTGTTTGTCTGCAGGACTTCAAACAGTGTTAATATGCAAGAATTCATGTTAGCTTATTCTTTTGGTTCACAAGCGAGCATCCCACAAGAGGCTTTGGCCAATATCATAAACATTGTTTATTGGTATAATCAAACTTGAATAAGTGCAGCAAACCTCAGACGCCATTAGATTGCCACACATTTGCAGTTCCTCGCTGCAATTCTTTTTGATAAATCCACCCCATTACCAGTGATGTGATTACGTGTTGCTGACTATTCCCCCCCCCCCCCCCCATTTCCTCGCCTCCAGGTTCAGCATCGGTGATTACGAGGTCATCGACGAAGAAACCAACTTTGTGCGCATGGACAGCTGGCTCTACATCCTGGCCGAGACGCTGGGCACGCCGTACCGCTTCAACGCCAGCGGTACGGGGAAGTGGGACGGCGGGCCGAACAAAGACTCGGTCTACATCACCTCGCTGTACTTCACCATGACCAGCCTGACGAGCATCGGCTTCGGGAACATCGCGCCGACCACGGACGGGGAGAAAATCTTCGCAGTGGCCATGATGATGATCGGATGTGAGTGGAGGCGTTTTATCTTTCATCCAATGGAGCAGATACATGATACATGAGAAGTTAAATATGCTCTTTAAAGCCACAGTCCACAGAGGTAGGTGAATAAATGAATTATGAATGGAGCCCTCGAAGTTCAGAAAACATAACTTTACAGATGATTAGCTGAACAATATTTCTAACTCTACTGTCACCCAGCATATGCTGCTCGGCTGGAAAGTAGATCAGTGCCAGAACTACAGACGGCAGTTTTTCTTTGATATCCATTATCATAGGCCTTTGTTGACTTTCACTGCCGGCTACATACTGTACAGTATATTCCTTGAACAAAAAGTCCCACTGTAAACCCTTTTTCAAGCCCAGTTTCAGGCTTTTTCATGTCGCTTTTATCCATTGATGCAGGGATTTGCATGGGTCTTAACAGGAACATGGCGTTTTCTATTCTTAAAAGGGGTGCGGGAAAAATTCGATACAGCATTGTATCGCGATATTTTGCGCGGCAATATTGTATCGGGACACGGAAGCCGAGTATCCATCTTTTATTTAATCAATTCTAAATGTTTTGGTCCTAGAATAACAAAATCAATTTATTTCATGTTGACAAAGTTTTCCTTTGGGGACAATTTGCGGTTGAAAAAAATGTAATGAATTGCATTATATCGCAATACTCGATGTATCGCGATAATATCGTATCGGCACTTAAGTATCGTGACGATATTGTATAGTGGGACCTCTAGTGATTCCCACCCCTAATTCCCACACAGAGACAGTATAACATTGTATGGGACGTTTAAACAATGAGGAAATAAGAAAGCTTCCCGATTGTTTCCATAAGACGAGCTGTAGCTTCCTCCAGTTTATTTTCCAGTCTCGTCAACACTGCTGCCAACTCCAGTCCGTCCACTTTATCACTGTGACACGCGCAGTACAGCAGGAGCTGTGTTATTCTTGCCTTCATTAGACTCATTACCTCAGTCTTCTGTGTGATGTTGTGCTGAATTATTCAGCTTTTCTGGAGCGTGATGCATTTACGCACAAGTTTCCTGTCTGAAAAGCAGCTGAAACAGCCAATAAGACAGGTAGCCCTCAGAGGCTGGAGTTTAGTGGAGCATACTTTTTGTTTCATCACATTCTGTGGCTTGCTGTAAATTTGGAAGTCTGGCTGTGTTTCGGAAAAACGAGTCATACATCTGGACAAAAACAGCCATGATATGCATTAATGTCTGAAAATATTTGCTGAAATGACATTCCCGATATGGCCAATGCCGATTTCTGTCACCTGCTGTGGTTTACCAGCAGACATAGTGAGCCAGTTTTGCTGTAGACATCAATAAAAACGCAGAAACCTGCCTCCACCGAGTAACAAAACCTCTTATCTCCGCTGAAAGGAGGCCTTCGTTTTTCTCACGTCTTGTCCTTCTTCCTCAATATTAAACATTTATGAGGAATCTTCTCGTTGTGTGGCTGATAATACAGCGTGCGGCGCGTTTGTGTGTGACTGCATGAAGAGAGCGACGCCTCCGAAGCAATAACGGACCGCCGGATCAATTTTGCACAGAGCTCCCTCCGATCCCTCCGCAATCACTTCTCACCTCTCTGTTCAGCCAAAATCTCAACCCGAAGACGAGAGGATGATTGTGCCAACACCCCCCCTCCCCTCCTCCCTTTCCTTTTCTCTCTTTCTACCTTTTGGAGGATCAGGTTTAAAGATACACCGTCGGGGGAACCGGCAGAAAGAAAAAAACTCATCTGCCGACTTTTTTTTATTGTGAGATACGAATCTAAATTTCTCCAAAAAAAATAAAAATAAAAACAGACAGCCTCGGGCTGATTCAGTTGTAGATGCAATCTACTGTAGTCCACGGCTGTTCTCTATGAAATATGGATGCTCTGATACTGTTCTATTTTTACCACCAGCACTGGATCGGTGCTGGCAGTAGAAGATCACAGTGTGACGAGGGATTGTGTGTGTGTGTGTGTGTGTGTGTGTGTGTGTGTGTGTGTAGAGGGGAGGGGGAGGCATGGGAAAACGGGGGCACTATACATATGTCCTGTTTCTATAGCAACCGATGGCCCGGGGGTTGCGTTTCCGACAACCGTCTCGTAACTACCCTCGAACAAGCCAGCTGTTGGATGCCGAGCGACGCTGCGACAAAAGTTGTGCGCGTCAGCAGCGAGTGAGGAGCGATTGTTGAGGGACGAGATGAAGCGCCGCTCCACGGGGACGGATTGAGTTTCCCTTTTGTTGCAGCGTTTTCTGTTCATCAGAGGAGCGAGCGTCGCCATCTGCGCCTAAGCTTGAGGGAAGCGGACGTCCCAAAACTTTTGGTCACTCCAAAATCATCTGATTTGATTTAGCTCGGACCGTACTTACCTTAAAACCTGTAAGAATAGCGCATTATTTGTGTTTTAAGGCGGTATCGCACTGGTCTCGACACCGCGACGGCGCAAGTAAGCGATGGTGATGAAAGGATGAAAGCTGTCCTCGAGGAGTTTTGGGCACTTTTTAATTAGTATTATTCCCTGTGCAGTTTTTCTTTGATTGTGCTGTGAAATAAACAAACATGCACAAACGCACACACACACAGGTTACTGTCATCGTCTGCGGATAATTGAAATGTGTGGCTGATATGTTCCCTCTCCTTCCCTTCCAGCAGGGCTAATTAGGGCTCCATTGCCAAGAGAACACTACACACATAGTGCAGACATCTGATAGCTTTGATCCACATGCACACACACACACGCACACACACACACACACACACACACACACACACACACTCCAGCTGTTGTACCAGTTCAACCACCCAACCACCTCCGAGATGCACTGCAGTGCTCTTTCTTGAATTCTTTTACCACAAGAGAAAATGTCCTTATTTAGTTGGGATGGATGCTTACACACACACACACACACACACACACACACACACACACACACACACACACACACACACACACACGCCCCTATAAGGCAATGATGAGTAGTGATTGGGATTTTCCAACGTGATTGATTAAAATGCTCACCACATAAAACAAAACCAGGCCTTCCACATGTGGTGTGATATATCATGTAGTTTATATTAATGCCTTCCAGTGTTTTAAAGCTCATAAACCACATTTTATAGATTTATATTTCCCCATAAAACATGTTGTTGAGGTTTTCATATCCATGCAAACCAGATTTGTGGAAGCCTTTTTCCTCCCATAAGGTGTCTGAGATGTTTGGCATTTCAAATTATGATTTCCAAACTTAGAATTATACCAGAAGCCTTCGAATAGATCTTTCAAAACCCACAAAGCATCCATAACAATTGTCTTGACCAGACCAGTGGCTATCAGATCTATAAATAGACTATCATTTACGTTTTCACAGACATATTTTTGTGTTTCTTTTAGCACACGATTTACCATCAAGTCCATTTCTAAAACATGATGGATACCTATGTGTCGTATCAGAAATTAAACTCCTCCCTTCTCTGTATTTCCCCAGCTCTTCTTTACGCCACCATCTTCGGTAACGTGACCACCATCTTCCAGCAGATGTACGCCAACACCAATCGCTACCACGAGATGATCAACAGCGTCCGGGACTTCCTGAAGCTCTACCAGGTGCCGAAGGGCCTGAGCGAGCGAGTCATGGACTACATCGCCTCCACCTGGTCCATGTCGCGGGGAATAGACACGGAAAAGGTGCTTTCAGACCCTGTAACATGTGATCACTGCTCGTGGTCCTGGTATTTCAAACCAATTTTGACATAACGTATTAATTGCAATGTTGTGTAAGATCGCAGGATAATTTGTGTGATGTAAATTTAAAAAATGGCGGTTTGTTGAGGAACCAAAACACAAACATATGACGTTGATGCTGCCTAACACTAGGTATAATTTTTTATTTTTTATTTTTGTAAAACCTGTTCGAGCTATTTTAGGCCAAACCGTTGCAGCCTATCATGAAAATCCTCCAGTGCCGTGCTGTTTATGGAGCAGTTATCGCCAGCCATCCTATCGGATTCAGATGATGCTGAAATGATTTCAGTGTGTGGAAATTTAGCATTTAAAGCTGGCAGCAGATAAATTGAACCGGCGCCGCTCTGATTGAGTCGAAGCAAAGCAGCATTCGTATCGCCGCCTTCCATTTAAATCCACCTGTCCAAAATCCAATCATCAATTTTTGTATTTTTTTTTTTCACCTCAAATTAGAAACATAACTTCATGCATGGGATTTTGTGAGGAGTAAATCTGTTGTCATAATCAAACCGTGATACAGATTCTGTTCTCTTTATATGTTAAGCTCGCGCTGCGTCTATGTATTATTTATTTGTCTGGCTTCAGGCCACACTAAAGGGTCTAAAAATGGCATATAATCCCTCTTTGCTTGACATTCATCTTCAAAGAGATTTATTTTAAAGGCAGAGCCCTGCGACGGCCTGGCATCCTGTTGATTAGGTGCACTTCAACAACATGCTGCCACTCAGTGACACACAGCAGAGAGGTGGGTGGACGTGTGGAACGCCACCGGAAAGCATAATTCCTCCTGGACACAATCAGTCTCAACCAATAGATAAGATTATAGATTACGCTCGCAGTGAAGTGTTTCCCAAACCTGCTGAAATAGAAAGAAGGTCCGAATGAAACCACTCAAGTATTATAGTGACAGTTCATTTACTGTTTTAACTTTCACACACTGCAGAAATGTATTTAATACACACCTGTGCGTTTCTTTAGTGAGCTTTCAAATCATACACAAGTTCGAACTGACTTATGATGCTGGATTTGAACCGAAAATAATGTAAAACAACACAACTTAATATAATCATTGCGTTGTCTGCCAACTCACATCAAAGTTATGACTCTATGATCACTGAATGCAGGAATTGAGAGATCGCCAGGTGTGCCGTGGGAAAATGTCCAATTTCACTTAATCGGTCCTGAAAAAAATTCTATTTAGTTGCCGCAATTTTTTTATTTTTATTGTTGAGCGTCAAAGCTTGCATTATAGTGGCTGGCCTAGTCCTTAAATACCCTTACAAGCCGGTAGGTAGCGCAATAATTACCTACCATATATGCTGTATTATGCTACAATGTGACATTTTGCAACTTTTTTTGGGTTGTTGGTGTAACGCAGGATTTATGTTATTGTAGGAATATGTGCCGCGCCTCAATGAAGGTTGAAAAACACTGACTCAATGTGACAATAACAGTGTGCACTGTGATCAGCTGAAACTCTAACGGCGACATCATATCTGATGTGAACAGACTGAACACTTTGAACACTTTAATCCATCTCCTGGTGCAATATCCACTACATTTAAGTATGTTTAAGAACTTTTATACAAATGTTGTATCCCATCTGTATATTGTTTTTATTCCATCTATATATTTAATATTCTTTTTACTGCTATTTTTTTTATTTCGCTACCGTTCTACTGTTTATTTATATTACTTAACTTAAAAAAAAATCTTATTTACTTGTGAGCAGTGCTGCTGTAATCCTGTAATCTCCCCACTGAGGGACTAGCAAAGGATTATCTTATCTCTTTTCTTCTCTGAGAAAAGACAAATTGTCATCTTCTCTCCACCCTTTGTTTTCTTCTCTTCAGGTGTTGCAGATCTGCCCGAAGGACATGAGAGCGGATATTTGCGTTCATCTCAACCGGAAGGTGTTCAAGGAGCACCCGGCCTTCCGTCTGGCCAGCGACGGCTGTCTCAGAGCGCTGGCCATGGAGTTCCAGACCATCCACTGCGCCCCGGGCGACCTGATCTACCACGCAGGGGAAAGCGTGGACAGCCTCTGTTTCGTGGTGTCGGGATCACTGGAGGTCATTCAGGATGACGAGGTGGTGGCCATTTTAGGTGAGTTCACCATCCTGCTGCGTGTCTTTTCACTGAATTACACCCAGCATTTATGACACACCGAAAAATGCAATTCACCACTTATATTTATTTAATGAAAGGCGGTCAAGGGTTTCTATTCCCCCGACTGTCAACGGCCCCGTCCCGGATCTGCTCAAGTTTTCAGATTTTTTTTTTGCATCTTTCGGATTTTTTAGGCTTGAATAAAAAATGTGACAGTGAAGCAAATATTTAAGATGCAGATATGCTGCTACAGTATCTCTCTGCTGTCAGAATATATTATCTTAGAGAGCCCAAAAAGATGGCAGTGATGACGGTGGGAAAAATGTTTCAGTCACACCGGCCTCCGGCACTGTTCTAACAACACTTTTTTGCATAGTAACAGTATATTTCTGTTACTGGAAATCCTCCTTTTTCTCAGACTGCAGTGAAAAGCGATGTTTGGGGATCATTGTCTGCTGAGTCATGAACTCAGGATTTGTACAATAATCTGTTTGTCACAGACTCCCCTCAGTAAAGGTTTGAATAGGCAGTAAAATAAGACCATACCAGACCTGATTAGAGTATAATTGAGACCTCTATGAAGTACTCTGAGCTCTAACACACACATAATTTATATTAGTGGTGGGAATCAACTGAGGTCCCACGATACAATATCGTCACGATACTCTAGTCCCGATACGATATTATCGCGATACATTGAGTATTGCGATATAATGCGATTCATTGCATTGTTTTCAACCACAAATTGTCCCCAATGGAAAAGAATTGTCAACAAAAAATAACTTAATTTTACTATTCTAGGACCAAAATGTTTAGAATTGATTAAATAAAAGATCGATACTTGACTTCCGTTTATCGAGGCAATATCGCCACGCAAAATATCGAAGAAAAGAAGAAAAAAGAACCAGACCAATTGCCGAAATCTTGATAGAAATAATCATTTTTCTTGCCCGCTCGTGGCCTGGTTAAATCCCAGGGGAGTATTTGCTTCATCATTTACTTCAGCATTTTAATTTGCCAAATAATTAACTGAGTGAATAATGGATGTCGCGCTCTGGCAGGCCCACGGACACCGCGGGGGGCGTGTCTCGTCAATAACCTGCTGTCGGTCTCTCTTTGGAGCGATCGATATACTGTCGGGCTAATGCCATTGACCCGGCTGGAGACTGTAATGGAGCCTGAAGTCATGATCAAGTGGCTACTATGAAACCGATTCTCATTAGGCTAATGGCGCTGTAGATCTGAAACAACATGTAAAGTACACAAACAAGTCCGACCCTTCGTCAATCCCGTTTGACTTCTCTTCCCGCCGACTGCCCTACAAACAAGAGCGCTCAATGTGTTCATTATTTTAACTCATCTGGAAACGGTGATGCTTTCATTTTTGCTTTTGCAAATGTATTTGTCTTTGAATACACCGTGTGAAAAGCTGTTGATTCAGATGTTGATAACATAACACTTCACAGTTCATCGTTATAGTTGGTCACAGCGAGCCTTTTAACACTTAAAATAGTGCTCTCATATGACTCACCGGTTTAGTCAGCCCCGACTGTGCAGCGCAGATGACGGCATGTGGGGTACTTATAGGTACTTGCGTTTTCTTCAGATATCAAATAGCCGTTTTGCAATTTCACACTATAATTAATAGCTTATATAATAATTAATAAGTACTGCTAATGCTTTGTTAGTCTGTTCCCATCTGGGGATCAATAAAGGCTTGTCTTATGACTTCCTGGTTGCCAAGTTGTAAAAAAAGAACATCCTTCTGCATGACACTTGCTTTGTTACGTACTTGTTACTCAATTCATATTAATTAGTTGACGATAATGCTGCTAATTGGTCCAGATTCACAGACTTGTCACCCCACTTTTGGTTGTTTCAACCCTTATCTGGATGTACTAATCAGATATTCAGACCATTTCCCCGAAGCTATAGCTATCTGTCCCCCTTGTGTATGACGTCGTATACCCTTGTGGGCTCATGTGATTGGCTTAAAGAGGAGACATTTGATTGGCTAAATATAATTACCATTGGAAAAAAACACAAGCATGAATGCAGTGAAGTTCACACACAAATGCAATATATATATATATATATATATATATATATATATATATATATATATATATATAATATATATATATATTATATATATATATATATATATATTATATATTATATATATATATATATATATATATATATATATATATATATATATATATATATATAAAACAATATCCAAATGGGTTTTTGATCAAAACGTAAAATCCTGAAAATATAAAAATGAATGCCTTAAGAACTGCCAACACAACCTGGCAACCCAACATCTGTTCTAATAAAAAGGTATAAACCTAATTTATAAATTATCGAAAAAGTATTCATCAACCATTTCAACCAACTTCCACCTAATTTATGAAACATTCAGCAGTCAAATAACGTGTGAATTATTTCTCTTTTACCTGTTTTAATCGGTTTCCCCTGTCTGCAGGTAAGGGAGACGTATTTGGGGATGTTTTCTGGAAAGAAGTGACGCTCGCTCAAGCGTGCGCCAACGTCCGAGCTCTGACCTACTGCGACCTCCACGTCATCAAGCGAGACGCCCTGCAGAAGGTGCTGGAGTTCTACACGGCGTTTTCCAACCACTTCTCCAGGAATCTGCTGCTCACTTACAACCTGCGAAAAAGGGTGAGTGCCTCTCCAGGTAGCACCAAGATAGAGACGTTATCCTTCAAACTTGGGCTCCGCGCAGTACTTTCAATGTCTGAAGACGTTCTCGCATTCCCAGCTGTGTGCTTTGAGCTCGTCTCTCTTTAAGTTTTATACACGATGTGTGTTATGAACGGAAAACAATTCATGAAAATGTTTTCATTGCCTTTTTTCTTGATCATTAGATTGACGAGAACAATTTCTAGAAAAGAGCCACCATTAAGTTAACTGTATTTTCAGGTCTTTTTGATCTGTTATTTTTCCCTCTGATCAGACCATTATTCTTAATAAGAGCTTGAACCTTAAGTGGACATCCTGCATCCTGTTTTTATCTTGGTTAAAGTCATAATTGCCGCACTTGGCCTCCCGGAGGTCACATAGTAAGTAATACAGTATGTGTGGGCGAGGACCGTGTCGGATCTTCTTGCTACAGTTTCTACAGGAACAAATTTATCTCTCTCTCTCCCTCTCTCTTCCTCTCTCAGACAGGAAAAACCTGCCATTTTGGGAAATTCGCTCAGTCCCGTTTTCAGCTTAGTGTTAGATATGAAGCTTGATAAACACTGTTGTGTCTCTCAGTAAATATGAAGCTTCAGTCAGGCGATGGTTAGCGTAGCTTAGCACAGAGACAGAGTATTAAAATCCACCTACCAGCATTTTAAAAGGGAAGCTCACTGTTTGCTGACTGAATACGAGGTACCATCTAACTTTGGGCAAGAACTCTCAAAATGTAGCTGCAACCGGGAACATTGAACATTAAACATACAATTCCTTTTTCGGAAGAAAAAAAAAACAATACTACAGTGCACACAAAAAACACAGTTCCATCAAACTGCCAATGTACATGAAAGCCCCTCCGACATCCTGCCTTCAGAAATGAACAGCTGTGATCAACATCTCAAGTGCGGCTACCAATCATTACCTCATTCAAAGTGAGGTTAGCCTGCCCATGAGAGTACATGCAAGATCGAATTGCTTGCATTTGAAGAGGCAATCTCATCTGCTGCTTTAAACTCACAATTCACCAGGGTCCAATACTTTCTGATTGTATACACTTTAGGGAAATCCAAGAGAAGGATTGAATCAGGAGCCGAGTGCTGCCATTCAAACGGAGCTGGTGAAGGTGGTGTTTTTGACTTGGGAAAAGGGTGGAGCGGTTACATTTTGCTCTAAGGTTGAGAAGAAAATGTATGTCTTCAATGTAAACAAAATGATGCCGATGTATTCGTTGCTTTTCAGCGTCAAGCCCATGAATGAGAAACGAGTAAATTAGAAAAAAAAATGCTACAAATAGACGTAATGTCCGAATTTGGAGCGATCAAAAAAAAACACAGTTGTTTGATGGAGTACCAGACTCTTCTCATGAAAACATTAGCCGGATAGCCTCTTTTCCTCTCGCCAGACAATGTATTTCCCCATAGAGGGGTTATTTAATTGGCTTTTCTAGAATGCTGAAACATAAGTTATTCCGTCAGTACTCTTTTGTTACAGAAATAGTTTGACATTTTGGGAATTACGCTTAAAGGCTTTCTCGCGGAGAGCTGGATGAGAAGTAGAGCCAGAGCGATGCATAAGCCATGGCCATGAATAGTGTAGGCCAGGGGACGAGAAATTACTGTACAGAAGTGTCTTTACATGTTTTAAATGTCCCGATTAAAATGTATCTTGGTCTCAATTTATATGTAAAAACAATTCTAGATAATGAGATTGTTTATTTATGTTTTGTGTTCATGTAAAATGATCATGAGCCTATATGATGTGGCATATTGGCAAATATCAAAGACTGTATTGGCCTCAAAAACATTGTTTGTACACTTCATATGAAGCTATAAGAATGTAGCTTAGCTTAGCATAAAGGCTGAAAACAGCTACGGAGAGACTTCCCCGATTTTGTGGTTCTTTGGTTTTTGTATGGATTAAATAAAACATTAATTATTGAGCTTTAGAGTTTTGTCTAACGCTCTGTGAGAAAGCAAATACACTTATTTCCAAAAATGTCTTTGTTAAAAGGTCACAAGTTAGTTCTTTTCTGGCTAAAACATGAAGCAACAATTATTCTGACAATCCCAACTCAAGGGCCACTTCCTAGCTTTTTCTAGAGCTTTCAATCGTATCACTCAGTGTTTTCTTAATTTGACTCTTAAGCTACATAGCCTAGTCTTAAACCATGTGACACTGTAAGAAGATACAGACAAATCTAGTGAGTGGACCTGAAGTTTTTTTTGTTAAACTACTTTTTCCAAGATTAAAAAAAACAAACGATTTCTCCAGTATTAAAGACTCATGAGAGCTGAAGTGAAAGAATAAAACTACAACAACCCAAGAACATAAAAATATAGAAGAAACAAAACAATTAGATCCAAAGTACAGCAGGAAAACTACAAAGCTCAAACTGGTAATTCGGATGCCTTTGTCCATTAGCGGCTGTGTGATCAGCTAACGGTGTAACGTGTCTTCTCGCGCTGAAGCCAGAGGCATGAAGTGAACCTTCCCTCGGTGTCGTGGGACTTGCCTCATTAAAGGTGACATTTACAAAGCACACACATTTTGAAACATCGGCAGTCTTCCTCCCACAAGCTCAGTAAGATGGATACACCTGTTCATCGAAATTATGGCGATCATGTTTTGTACCTTTTTATTTCTTCACATACGATTTTGAGTAGAGGCAGACCAATTTACTTTGCTTGTCTACTTTCATCGTTTCGAAAACAATCTTGGTGATGATAGCGTTGTAGTCATAATCATTTCATATTCTCTTGCAGATCGTCTTCCGAAAGATCAGCGACGTGAAGCGCGAGGAAGAGGAGCGGCAGAGACGTAAAAACGAAGCCCCTCTGAACTTGCCCCCGGATCACCCGGTACGGAAACTCTTCCAGCGCTTTCGACAGCAGAAGGAAGCCCGGCTGGTGCCCGGAAAGCCGGAACCGGACGATCACGACATCGAGAAGGGCCCCGTGTACGTGGACATCCCGATCGCTAAAGCAGCCATCACGACTACCAGCATCGTCACCGTGACGGAAAGCCCCGCGACGCCCTCGTCTTCGACGCCCAAATCTTCGACGCCCCCCAACCGCGCTGCCTCAGACAAGGCGAAGCTGCAGATACCGGCGCCCGTCTCTCTGATCGGAGGCCGCGCGAACGAACCGGTCAAGGTCAAAGGCTGGGGCCTCTTCAAGGAGTCCGTGGTCAAAGCCGACAACTGGAACAAAGTGTCCAAAGCGGAGTCCATGGAGACTTTACCCGAACGGACCAAGGCGCACGAGTCGCAGACGTCCCTCAAGAAGACGGACTCGTGCGACAGCGGCATCACCAAAAGTGACCTGCGCCTGGACAAAGCGGGCGAGTTCCGCATGACGCCCCAGGAGCGCAGTCCCGTCCAGCCGCCGGCGGAGACCCGGCACCCTTTCTACCCCATCCCGGAGCAGACGCTCCAGGCGTCGCTCCAGGAGCTCAAGCTGGAGCTGAAGGACGATCTCAAGAGCCTGGACGTCCGGATGTCCGGCCTGGAGGCGCAACTCACGGAAGCGCTGCAACTCCTCAAAGCCAGGAGATCGAGCGCCGGCTCCCCGCAGCCACTTTTTGACATTTCTAGACCGGCGTCACCAGAGCTGGACAAAGAGGACATCTTCTCTTGAAGGGGTGGAAGGTTAACTCGTCAGGTTAACTGTGCTGGAATCCAGTAGTATCCAGATTACCTGGAATAGCTGAGGCCGCATCGGGCACACCTTTTTTTAGATTAGGCAACACCGTGGTCTTAAAGACGCACCGGCCTTATTCGCAGAGGTGTCCCGGCCCGTTAAACAAGGGGAGCGTAGTGGTCGTAAGCCCGGAACGCTCCGGAGGTTACGAAATCACTGACAGCTCTATGTTTGTACAGATGTTTGATTTATTTTTCCATCGCACTTTAATGGAAAAATAGCTCGAGCGGTTTCGATTTTCATCTCGATTTCAGAGAGCGTGATGACAGAAGAGCGTAGTTGTATCTCTGTTGGGAAGAGAATAGAAACAGCATGACCCACTGGTTTGTGATGATGAATCATTTGTATGAGATTCTTTGCATGTCACATAAAAATAGACGTGCGCCTCGGATTGCTGATTGTGCATTTTTTTTTGATGCATTGAGGCCACACAGCAACGTCATTTGCATTATTTCACCGTGACGTCGAGGAGGGGGGGGGGGAGAGGACGGTCTTTCCAGATGTTGAAACGGTCCCAGAGTAATTTCCTTCGAGCGATTGATGAACTCTTCTTACTATATCAACTGGCAGGATAATTATGAATTATACAACTTCGGCCAAGCAATCAGATTTTCAAAGATTTTTTTCAGTAGAGCTTATCATTTCCATAAACCATAGACAGATGGGCTTGATGAAAAGGCAGCAGTAAGCAAGTTATCCATCTTTCCCAATATCTGTTTGTTATTCACACATTTTAACACGACAACCCAACATGATACATGTCTACGATACACACATATTGAATGAGAGCTATGCATTTTCAGCTTTGGTGATGCATAATTAGGTGATGCAGACGGTACTGATAATGGCTGTGCCTCTTACCTTGTTTTAAAATGGGCAAGCATATAACGATGAATGTCCTTTTGCGCAGTATTTCTAAAAATTAATTGTATTTATCATTTTAAAAAGTGGATAATATTCTCTGGAACTTGTTTTAGTGGAGATTCCCGCCTTTATTTCGATACATTTTTAGTTAGCATGCATGATTTATTGTGTTTGTCTGTAAAAACATTCACTGGTGGAAAAGAAAATCATCCCATGACAACACAAGAGTTAACTATTAATAAGGCACACAAATCAAAAATGATCCGACGAAGAACAAACTTTCTCTTTCACTGTACCTTGAATTGGTAAAGAGAAGATTCTCGCATGCCGGTTCAGAAAGAAGTCAAAAACGTGTTTTAAACAATGTAATTGGGTAATATTAATTGGATTATTTTGTATTATGCATCCTTCCCCTTTCCTCATATAAACAAATAATGAAATTAAACACATTACATTCAGTTAAAATGAATGAATTATAAAGTAAACGGGTAAGTTTGTTAAATGTCGTGACTTTCTTTATAAATTAAATCATTTGAATTTGATCAAAAAGCAAAACAGAGCAAGAAACTGACAAGATAACAAAATAGCTGTTAGATCATTTTAAATGAGCTGTTGCAGATCAACAATCCTTCTTGCTTCTACTGTACGGCAACATTGTTGAACTGATGGAAGGATTTATCCTAAATGATATTGATAACCAATATAAATCTATGTAAATAAATGACTATTATATTGGAAACACAACAGAGAATATGCCTCAGTGGGGGGGAGAGCGAAGCCAGAGGGAGGACATGTGCTTTAAAACATTTCTGTGGCATCAATCATTCATTACCCGAATAAGTCCACAGAAAAAAAAATCCATCACACATCAAAAAAAAACAGAGAATTCTGACATCAAGCAAAAATTATGCATATTTAGCTGTTATAGTGGAAATTTCAAGTCAGTTGAGGCTCTTAAAAAAAACTATGAATAATAGAAGAAAGTCATTAAATATGAGTAATTTTTTGAAACCATCAAATGGGCTTCTTTTTTTTTTTGGCAGATTTATGAAATCCAGAAGAAAAAGAAATGGCTATTTATAGTCCAGATCTTAAGTATACAGTCTTTTACATGGCACTAAAATAACCATCATTCTATATTATTTATTATTCATATGGATAATTGATGTTCCCTGCATGCCTTTTCCCTTATCAAGACAAAAGACGAGCTGAGACAGACACGACTGAGAGGGAAAGACGCTGAGAGTTTTTCCTCCAACACATTTACGTGGCTCCATTTACATCAAAAATTCAGCTTGCTTAAAAATGAATGGGCCAGTCAACACAGAAGTGAGAAGTCATTTAGTTTACAGCCAGTTTTTATGGCTCTTTATGGGTCTGTGCTCACAAAGATCTTGACTGGAAGGAAATGCACGAATATCATCTGTGACCTGTCGATCACAGTGAATCCATACAACTGAAGTGAGGAGTTCGGAAAACAAACGGAGGCGGGAAAAAGCGGGAAAAAGTCAAAGACTGAATCTAAATGTAATGCAACGGCATGAAGTCTTCATCAAAGCGGTCACGTCTTTAAATCTACAAACACATTTAGTAATGTGTGATCGTATTACACAATCACTTCCCCGGTTATTAGGATTGACCAAATTATTAATCTATTACGACATCATAGCTCTGTAGTAAAACACCTTGTAATATTCTGTTATTACTTCAGTGATTACTTTTTACATGTAATATTGCTTCACCCAAAAGACTCAGACTCCTAAATGGAAGTGTTTTTAAAAAATCTGGCTATTTTCATGACTATTGAGTGAATTAAGGTCAGATTTGTCAGTCAAATCTGGCAAAATGTATGCCTAAAAGTTAAGGTTGTGTAGCGCATCAAGTGTGCAAAGTTAAAGCAATTTTTTAATTGTTTTACATTCAAAGCAATTCATTTTGGAGATGAGTTGCTTTCTTGCAGAGGGTGAGATGAGAAGATTGAAAACACACTTTAAAGCTACTACAAGGAACTTTTTTTGTGTTGCATTTGGCGGCCCCTGTGGACGAATGTGGTATTGTTTCAGAGCACCAGAGTCCCTTCAGAAAACCTCTGGTTTTACTGCAGAGTTTCTGGTTAACCTGCTAGCTGTTTGTAGCCGTTTGTAGCTAAGCTAATCGACGTCCAGCTTTAGCTGCATGTAATGCAGTTATGAAAGTGGCATCGATCTTCTTAGCTAACTCTGAAAGAAAGCGACGAAAAGCCAAACTATTCCTTTAAAATAATTGGGTCAGTTTGTGTGATTTAAAGAGAGAAAGTAAAGGGAGAAGATGCTTTTGACTTTCTGAACAGAAACCGGTGGATTGTGAGCTTTAGTCTGGAGTAGTATGCATGACCGCTTAGATTGCACTTTAAGTCACGTTATGTGGAGTTAAAGGTGTGAATCTTTTAAAGTTACGCAACAGTTTAACTGTTTCGAATCAATTAAAACCAACATTTTTAGCCAGCACTAACTTTTAATAATACTAACGAGGTGCTGTTTGTCATTTTTTTAAATGATGTTCATGTGATTCAACCATCCGAAACCTGCATGTAACATGTTCATTTTCTTCAACGGATGACAATTGAATTGTTTTCTTTGAAGGTATGATGATGGAATATTGTCACGTCAGCCCAAATAAACCAGTTTCCCTTCACCAATGACACAGATGAATGACAAAATCGGTAATGTTTGTAAAGTATTTTTCAAACTTTCCTTTTGAATAACACGAGCGATGAATTGTCGACTTAATTCATTTTGTTGGTACTGTACCGAGTCGCACACCATGGTACACCATCAATGTACAAACCTTTTAGTTTGCTCGGTTTCCAACAACAGAACCGGATCAAACGGATTCTTTACTGTAAATCAGTAAAAAAAAAAAAAAGATCCGTTAAAGCTAAAAAATAAAAATCGGATTTTGTGCCACAATTTGAAAGCAGCCGAACCAGAAAGTATGTGCCAGGTACTTCCACCTACGCCTGCTTTTTTTCCTCCTTATACATGCACCATAAATATGCGTTGCTAAAATGGGATGTACTGCAGGTGCACTCTAAAACTCAGAGACAAGATCCTTGAAAGCAATATGGAGTTATGTGCTATAGCATTTATAAACAAAGGTCGAAATGTCAACAGAAATAGGAGAATCCTTTTTTATCGTCCTGCACTACCACCTCATCACATTTACTGTACCTTAATATTACTCCGGTCGTTACGTTTGATTGCTACTGAGAAGCATGCAACACTGTGCCTTCATCATATTGCCCCGTGATGCTTTTTCAGGCCAGCAGTGAGGAAAACACACAAATTACTCTTTTGAAACAATTTGAACATTATTTTTGTGGTCAGCTCTAGAAAGCTGCCAAGTTATCAAACCCTATAATATATCTCGCTCTCTCTCTATATTATATATATGCACAAAATTATATTGCAACGTTTAGATTCTTAAAGTGAAAAGTTTGAATTTGGTGTATGGTTTATGTAATATGCACATGCCTCTGTGTTCACACACGTCAAATGAGAAATGTAACTATTTCAAGCACAATGGGAACTCTTTGTTATGACCTGTGACATACTGTACTATTCATAATAAATATTTTATACATACTGTTCCCTGTCTGTTCTCTTCGGGGACCGCATGACGCCACATAGCATCCAGTCATCTGTCGGTTTCCAGCTCCCCTGACAGTGATGAGGGACACTTTCCTGAGAAAGTGTAACTCAGCAGGCCGTATATTCTCCTGCTGATCTACTTGCGTCAGATAAACCGCACTTTTTGTCCTCATTTAAGCGGATTCCTCGCTGACCCCCCTCGCTCACATTGATCCTGTTTAGGTGCCGCAGATGTGATAATCCCAAGAGGAGAAATCAACTAATGGAGCCACTGGAGGCTCTCCTCCAACAACAGACTGCACACGACACACTTCTATGATACAACAAAAAAAAAAAAAAAGTACAGACCTGAGCAGGTTTGACTGTTTGAAACCTTTTTTTTTAAGCTCCGATAAATAACCAAGACGAACAAAGGCGACAACAAAAGTGTTGCGTTAATGATGGATCTGTCAGCGACAACACCTCTCGACTTAAGAGAACTCTTCTTAAAGTAATCTCCGTGGAGCCGATTGCTGTCCATGTGGAACAGTAAGAGGATCACATTGTTTGTGCAACAGGACACGTTAAGCTCAAGAGACAAAGAAAAAGCACATCAGCTCTTTTTTTTTAAAGTAGCTTCTACAACCAGACTACGGAGTAAATTATTTAATCGGAAAGCGTTTTTTTTTTTTTCTTTCTCCCTTTGAGTCGAGTCATCCAACTCACGTGGCAGCCTCAACCTGATGAGCCTGAACTCAGAACAAGTGTTTTAATTATCGGTTCACATGCAGATTTGTTTTTCCTGATGAATTGATTTCTTAAATAGGTAATCAATTTCCTGTTGATTGACTTAATTGGTTAATTGACCAACCAGAGCAGCTCTAGAGTCTTCACTAGACCTAGTTGCCCTGTGGAAGCCTCATAAGTTCCTGAGCACAAAATGACGTTATGACGCTTTCTGGTAGAACCGCTTTGAATTCAAGTCAGATTATTTTATATCGTCCAAATTCACAAATACAAAATTGGCCTCTTTATACACATATCATAACTTTGGCATCTCTTAAAAGGAAAAGTCAAATTTTATTCTTGTTCTTTTTAATTGATTTCACACAATATTGTCGGGGATAACTAATTCCTCTGTCTCTTATTGTACGCAATCCTTTTCTTTTTAAATTAATGTTAATATGAACTGACACTGAACACTCACAAGTGCACCAAATGTGTGTTCATCCGCAGCTGAAAACAGTCTGACAAATACACAATTTGTTTTTTGAGTAATGTCTGGTAAGAACTACAGTTCCCAGATTATTTAGGAAATCACAAAAAAATGTAAACATTTGTTTTCCCGTTTTTTTTAAATGTAGGTGTTACGAGAAATGGGAGTGAATGATCTTGGGGTTCCAAACACAGGGAAGGTATTGAGTCATAATCAAAACCATTGTTGCTCATGGTATTTACGGAATTTTTAGAACAAAATATAATCTGACCCTTTACAAATATTCATAGAGGTCCCTTCAAAACTTTATAAAGAATGGTCAGAATTAAAATAAAGGCGTTTTTAAAAATTCCTGAAAAAGTTCCTGAAATCAACTTCTGGAGTTTTCTGGAGTTTTCTGGGTTTACGTTGAAGGAGTTCCTCAGCAGTTTAGTCGTTACATTACATTTACATCTTTTATCTAAAGCGACTTACATTTCTGCTCTATACACCGTAGACACAGCAACGGGGAGCAATTAGGGGTTAAGTGTCTTGCTCAAGGACACATTGACACATCGACTAGCGGAGCCAGGGCTTGAACCACCGATCCTCTGATTGAAAGAGGGCTTTGCTAACCACTGAGCCTCAGTTGACCCCCTCGAATCCTTTCAACATATTCACAAACACTCCAGACCTCCTCTCCACACTGTGAATGACTCAACACAGCAGGTAAAGTTTTCCATTAAAACAAAGATGCATATTCATAACCAGGAAACTTGAAAAACAAGGTTTTAATCCAAACCTGGACTGAGGTAGTGTACAGATGATGAGACATTATAAAACAAAACATGAGCGCAAAACAAATAAACAAACTTGTGTGGATTTTATTTCATATCTAGGCTTTTAAAAAAAAAAAAGCGTTTATCTGCTTTCTAGTGGATAAATCTCATGCATTATTATTATTATTAATGTGCTGAATGAAACACTAGTGTGTTGCCCCTCGAAAGCTGTTAATTGATCTATATAATATCAATGTGATTCAACTTCACCCAAGTTCCAACTGTGAGGGAAAATAACGACGTTCTTCAGCTTCCCGCTGCTCCGTTCAGTCCACTGTGTCTTTTATCTGCCTCTAAACACACACACATGCATGTTTGTGGCGAGCTAAAGGAGGCAAGTAAATATAAAATTAGCATTTCTCCGGCTCACGCACCACTGAGCAATATCTTATCGTAGCCATGTAACGAAGGCAGGCCGTATTTCCTTTGACCGTTTCTGAGAGTAACGGCGATTCAGTGAAGCTCATCGGGTCGAAAAACAGGCCTCGACGCTGCCAAGACTCCTATTGGAGCCCGCCCTGAATCTCCTTCTATTACTGTGTGTGTGTGTGTGTGTGTGTGTGTGTGTGCACACGTGAGAACCGGCAGTGAGCCTTTAAGTCTTGGCTTACAGGCGGGTTTTGCCTGGTTTCTGCATGCAGGTGGTGGAAAAAAAACAAAAAGTGTCTGCTCAGCTGCTTCGTGAGCCAGGTTTTGGTCGGGTCCCCGTGGCTGCGAGCCGCCGGGTTGGCTCCCCGGCCGGTGACGGACGAGGAACTGGACTCGGCGGGTTGTTTCTGGTCGTGGGGATGCTGGCTCCGATGGAAAATGTCAAGGTGACTCATGGTGGGTGAGAAGTCCACTCGAGTCCAATCTGAGCAAAGCAGTAGAGGAACGCCAGCATGGGCGGAGCCACGGTAGACCAGCCTAAAAATGATACCAAAAAGAAAACCAATGTGTTAGGAAAGATTTTACTTCTATGTTCTGATGCTTTTCCAGAAAGACCTGCAGTCTTTTACCAGAGCGAGATAGAGACAGAGAGCAGGAGACGCTTTCGGGTACTTCTCTGTGCTGTAACAGTGTTGTGTTGTACGCTTATTCTCTCGGTCTATTTATAGCCGTGTCTTAGAGGGTCGAGCAGCCAGGTAAGGACAGCTGTCTGCGCCTCCTCCCCAAACTGGCTCGCCTCCAGATTATCTCCGTAACCTGCACCTGCACCCACAATGCTTTTTCAATAGTCCATTCTTTCCCATTCACGTCGTAACAATCTAATTCACATGGGCGGCTTTATGCACAGCTGTACTGTCCGTTTCCTGTCTGCAGAACAGAAGGGCTACAAAAAAAAAAAAACAGGATTTCACTGATAAATATTTATGCCATGCTGACGTGACGTTTTGCAGGTAATTAGCGCAGTTTCCAGTAAATGCCAGCTGATTATTAATGTTGGTGTGATTACATTAGAAATGCTCGTGAGAAGTGGTAAATATGATGCATTTTCTGGCATCTAAATCCATCATAAAAAAAAAAAAAAGACTTAACTCGAGGGCCCTGCTTTGCAGTTTTAAGAGCCCCAGCGTTTTGTCTTTACAATTATGCAAATGTCATTAAAACCCTCAGTGTGAAATCTATTCCCCAACCAGTCGTCCCAACCTTTGCTGTTACTAGCTAACGGAGTGAAAAGCAGAACTTAGAGGAAGCTGACGCCGCGAGTCAATATGTGAGCTACGTCCGACCACAACGGAGAAGAGAAGTGGGTCGGATCTTTGATATTTTGGACCGTAACATTTGATGCTACTTGTGAAAAAAAGAGTCTCTTTCCAGTTGCGTGTTAGCACGACCAACCAGTGCTGTCATTACACCACAGTTTCTTTCACCGCTTGATTAACAGAGTACGTTCACATGAGGTGAAACCTGCAGAGGCAACTCAAAACTAAATATAAAAAACTGCTTAGTGATCATAAAGACTCTGCTTCTCTCACTTCTTGTACTTTTCTATGTGTGTTATATATATATATTGTTTAGCCCTACTAATGCTCCATCGCTCTGGGGAAAGCTCTGTCAGTCTGTCTTCGGTCCAGACTGACATATTACTGGAATATTGGATTGCCATGAAATTCGGTACAGACATTTATGTTTCCCTCAGGACAAATTAGTGACCTCTGACTTTTCATCTAGCGCCATTATCAGGTCAAAATTGTAATTTGCCCGATACCTGACTGGACTAAATAGCTGGAAGACTAACGTCACGCCCGTCACCTTCAGCTGTACTTTGTGCTTGGCGCTCAAGAGAAAATACGTTCCGCATTCTCACATCATACATATAATCTGAACCTGCTCAATATCGTCATCGTAGCGTTATAGCTGTGAGCGTGCAGGCATTCGGACATTCATGTTTGATGCGTGCGAGCACAGCATAACAGGGCCGATAGCGTTTTCCTCGAAGCGATGGAAGTAAATCAACGTCCTGTTCAATAAAAAAGGTACTGTAATGTTACCGACGTTCTACTCAGACACAAAAAGTCCGCTGGAGCTTTAAGTCCAAGTAACATAACGTAACGCCTTTATTTTCCTTCTTGAATTAAAACTACGCACCGCGTCTACCAGTGTGTTGCACTTTCAACAACCCTCTCGGTCCTTCAGCAGAAAGACTTTAGATGACTCCAACATCGGGGCTGTTGGGAGGATCCGGGAAGATAACAACACAGACGACGACGGCGGCGTGAACAGGGATTCGTTTTTTCCGCTTCACCGGAGAGGTCAAAGAGCGCAATTACTCACTCTTCCTGCGCCAGTAAAACGCCCAAGACAAGGCTGATTTAAAAGCATTGATCTCATGTTAATGAAGCTCCGGGTTTTATTGTGCCGACACATGCAGATACAAGGAACTGCCTCGGGCCTTTCTGGTGGATCCATTTCAATTTAAAAGTACGAAACCACACGTTCACTAACAGAATGGTGGTTTGTTGTCTTTTTCAGGCAGTGCCGTGTTACATCTTTATTTGTACTATCGCATGGTCCGAATTAATTGTCATAAAAGACAGATGAGGTCCTCCATTTAGTTCCTCGGTCTTACTCACTGAATAATTCACGACAGAGATGGTATTTTAAAAAAAAACACCCCGCTCTTACTTTTAGGGTTTCTCTTAACTTATTTACACCACGTCTGCTCGAAGAGGCCTAATGTCACACGCAGTTAACTGCGCGCCTTCCCCCTCGGCTCTGGACAATTCCTTTCTTGTCACAATAAAGCTCAACTGGTGACTGGCATATTCGTCAGGCTGCACGGGCTCGACTTGAAGACCATTAACCGAAGATGGATGCGGGTGTTGTTCTGGGTCTGCGGGGCGTGAACACAGGCGACACCAACACCGCCTCTGGAAGGTAACGTCCCCGTCGCAGCTCGATTCACTGACCCCGAGTGGTCAAAGGAAACAAATAGCGCCGCTTTGCAATTGTGTAAACTCTGCATTTTGAACAGTTATTGTCCAAACACACACACACACATATATATGTATGTGTTTATTACATGATGAAGTTTCGGCGCTCTCGGCACTGACTCGGCGCCCGCCCCCGGTGGCGAGTGCAGCTCAGACTGCTTATCGCGAGTAGACAGGCTTTTAGGAGGGCCTGCCATCTTGCTTTAGGTACCAAATGAGCCAGATAAAGACACGGGGAGCTAAACAGGGACTGGCACGAGCACAAAGCAGATGTCTCTCTATTGGGGAGAGTTTGCCCATTCAGATGCATCGAATGGCCCACTGTGACCTTCTCACAACACGCTTTTATAGCCTCGTCTCGCTGTGAGCTTTGACTTCCCTCGCCATTTGCTTTAGCTTTTATTTCAATGTGTAATGTCTGAGTGCTTGATTTTTATCATAGTTTAATTAGTAGACTGTTTTTTTAAAATGTTTTTGATAACATTTTTTTTCAATTTTCTTATTTTATGATAACATTTTTCTTCAATTTTCGTTTTTTTTGTTGTTTCTACCCTGTAAACATTGTTTTGTAAAGGTGCTCTTTAAATAACAATATCATCATCATCACCATCATCACCACCCTTATTATAACCAGAACCTCAAAATCCCCCGCTAAATATACAGATCTATTACACAGCTGAATTGTATTATATTCTATTTGTGATTTGATTTTCCGCTGGCGTGAGCTGATCTCTCTATTTGTTGCTTTAGACGTACTATCTTTAGCTGCTGTCCCCACTGCAGGAGGTGAGATGTCCCACAATGCAACGGGACAGTCAAGTGAAAAGACCCTGTGACTGACAGTAACAACGCAACCAAAAACAAATTGATTAACGGCAGCTGAAACAACCCTGCGAGAAGGAGAAAGGCTCACGTGAATCCTGCTGAGCGAGTGCTGCTGCGGAGGAGGACAAGTTACCTTGAATGAAGACGCGCTTCCAGAAGATTCTGCCGACATGTATCCCCCCAAGAAACACCAGATTAGAGAGGATGAGCATAGCGGTGGAGAAGGCGGAGAGGAGGGCAACGCAGCGCCTCTCCATCGCCGCCGAGAAATTCCGCTCCTGGGAAATCAGTAAATAAACAAGGGAAATTGCAGAAGAACCACGAGAGGTTTTGAAAATCGTAAATCTGGGAGACAAAGAGCAGAGACGCACCTGGTACTAATGAACCGTGGGGGCCATAAACTAGACGGATTAGACAGCCTGACGTCTGACTTTATTACTATTTTGAGGAACATGAACCGTCTCCCAAAGCTGCAGTCCAGAGGAGCTCGATGGACGCTTCTATTGTTGTTGGAAACAGACTTTAACGTACATTAACGCCGACCCTTAACTGTACATGCCCATGAGATGTGACAGGATCCAACCAGTGCGTCTCCAGTCTGTATTTACTGCGGCAGCTCCTGGCTCCATCTCTTATTAAATCAGATTACATGGCCCCCTTTATTTCTTGCGACAAGAAAGATTTCATCTTGTTTACAAATCTTAACTGGAAATCAAATTGATGGAATAACCAGAGAATTATATCCATGTACAATTTGGATCTCTTTTAAGATCCTTTTTTTTCTTTCTTTCTTCATTGCACTGTCAGATAAATTGGATTTCAAACTTACAACAATGGGGCGGATGAACGCCGAGGCGACGAGAGGCTTCAGACCGTTTTCCACCAGAACTCCGGCCCAATTCATCAGGGCCCAGCACCGCAAGTAGTCGTGGCCGCCGTGCCAGAGGCAGACGAAGCCGAACGCCAGGCCGGTCGATAACATCTTGGAAAGGCGGCCGTGCCGGGAACCCCCCAGCGGCACGTAGATGTATCTGCGGCACGAGGTCAGGAGATGAAAAAAACAAAGCTTCAGACAAAACGAGTCAAACGTCACCGCGCTCGAGAGGAGATTACAACCCTCCGACACGAAGAAAAACAGCCAATTAATGTTGATATCAGGCAGAGACTCAGATAAACTGAAGCCAGTTATTATAGATGTGAAACAAAGAGGGGGCGGGAATGGGCTAGGGGGGTCGAGCCCCACAATGCACCAGTGACCTGCTAAAAATCACCAATCACACAAATGATCATGTTCATGTCAAGTGCAGAAAAAGAGGCACTTTGGGGGAAAGTCAGTCCTATCGTGTTTTTATTGCTGTCGCTGTAATTGGATTAATTTATTCCAAAAGTGGTTTCTGTGATTGGCATCAAAACCTTGTCACACATTTAACCCAGTTTCTGTGAAATGTACCTTTTTTTTTTTCACCATCTGAGCGAGCGTTTGTTTTGATTGGGAAAGGTCTGAATGCATGCATGTGATTCCACTGTGGATACGTGTATAAAAATGGCAGCTGTATATTCATGCGATACCCCTCGTGTGGGCTATCACATCCCAGCAATCAGTTAAGATTGTAACGCACGCCGTGAAGACAAATGGCCTCAGATATTACGAGAACCCCGTCTGTCCCCCCCCCCTTAACCCCCCCGAGGAACCGAGAGTCTCAACATGCTACATCGCTTCCAACACACAAGAGAAGGCAAACAAACACGTTCTGTCTAGCGTTGCTGAGCTGGGAACTAATTATCTCAGCCACCCTGTGGATAATCAATGTTCCTGGAAGATGAGCCAGCATTTTTTCCTGAGCCTTAAATAGAGTCGCCTGCCTGGCCGTGTTGGAGGATGAAAGTAGGCGCAAAAGGCAGATGGAGAGGAGCCGGAGTGGAAGAGGCTGAGCGAGGGCACAGCCGAATACCTAAAACACACCGCCTATCCGTCCGTCTTGTTTACGTTCATTAGACGCAGACGGATGCTAAACAGATGTTCATCAAAATACGATGATTGTGAGACGTAGATTACTATAATACACGCGTAATCAGCGTGTTATGTAACACCTAAACACTGACAGCAGATGGTGCAGACAGCATGCACACAAGGTTTAAAAGACTGGAATTGGAGTGCCATGCAACTGTTACACACAAACACACACACAGCTCAATCCAAGCCCACACTTTAAATTTAAATTATATATGTGTATTAATTTACATTCCCGCCCCACCCTGCCATGATTTTGTGAGCAAATGCTCCTCATATGTTGCAGCAATAACTCAATCAAACAACCAGCGAGAGCTCTTTTGTTGGTCGATCACTACGGCATGGAGACACAGTGGCACACAGGCCGTGGAAAGCGTAATGTAATGGTTAGGAATGAGCCACTTAGCCGCTCAGGGAGACGGGGTGTCATGCAGAGCACATCATTTAACACCTACGCACTCATCCAGCGCCCTTCAGACGGTTTCAACAGAATTTCAGAACTGCATTAGAACCTCTTTAAAAGCACTTTCGCGAGGAGGAACGTCAGGGCATTGTGTCGTGGGTATCATTTTTGCATCTGCGGTGGGCTTAATTGCGAGTGATGCCATTAAGCGGGAGACAACAATTTTCAATGGACACGGATTAAAATGGCGACCCCGCGGCCGCAATGTG
This sequence comes from Clinocottus analis, assembly GCF_023055335.1. Classification (NCBI taxonomy): domain Eukaryota; kingdom Metazoa; phylum Chordata; class Actinopteri; order Perciformes; family Cottidae; genus Clinocottus; species Clinocottus analis. The sequence goes on from NW_027176240.1 coordinate 4,585,543, forward strand.
AAAAAAGGTCGTACCTAAATCTAAAATACGTACAATACAGGAGGAATTATTTTCTCTCCACCATAGTTCCTGCATGAAACTGCCCACGACAATGTTTGTGGATTATCTTGAGTAACCAGCTTATGATTTATTGAAAGAGATGTTGTTTTTCAAATGTACTTGTTTTTGGCGCTTTGATCAACACAAGCCATGTGACATCTAGTCCGACAGACGGCCAATAACACACCAAAATAATCTAGATTGATTAATAGCACTACAGATAAGAGGAGAAAATGTGTACTTTTGATTTTGGGGTGAACCGTCTCTTCAAGATGTGCTATTTTTTCTCTGTAGAGCCATCTCCAAAACAGTGAAACGTCATTCTCAACTAATCTTTCACACCTGGAAAGCCGGTGTACGTGCACGCCATCACACGTGTCAACACACAAACTAATTAGCTAACAACAAGCAGGACGGGGGAGCCTTTTCACGGAGTATCAGTGCGATTTGTGACAACCGTGCCACTGTAACGTCGCCTTAATCTGGCAACCCGGCGTCTACCAAGTGGACCATAACCTCCCCGTAGGCTGCATTCAGCCAAGTGTGCATCATTAAAAAGCAGACAAACTACTAATGTACGTTGTCCAAAGTACAAGTGGCCTCATTACATATGCACATACTAAACAAGGAGGCATTTCACCAGGGTGCGGGCGCAGCAGCACAACAGAAGAACTATTCACCAACAGCATCCAACCTCACAATCAAGAGAAAGCCTACATGCAAATGCAGCATCCTCGTCCATTAAGAGGAAGCATGCGGGTCGGCAGCTGGAGAATGGTGCCTGTTTTTTTTAATTCAACTAACGATTCAACTGTGAAGTTCATTGCCCTGCAGGAAATGAGCCTCTTTACAGTAAGCTTGCAAAAAATAACAGATAAAAGGGTTGAATAAACACGCGGCACGCTATTCAAAATATGAGGCTATAGAAACTAAAAATAGATACAAAGCTCTATATATAAATAAAACTAGCTACAGACAGAGATTAAATAGAGTAGACACAGACAGCTAGACAGACATAAGGCAATGAAAACTATAAATAGATACATATATACACACACATTATATATATATATATATATATATATATATATATATATATATATATATATATATATATATATATATATATAGCTACAAACAGAGATAAAATAGATCAGACAGCCAGGTAGATAGACAGATATCTAGATAGATAAACAGAGCGGTATTCTAGAGTTATCATTTGATTTAAATGGCATTTCACATTTTTAGTATTAGCATTAACATCTGAATTAGTTGGTCCTCTGCTCATGAAGTGCCTCTTACCTGATGAGCCATCGATACAGGCCCTCGTCAAAGTGCCTGCGAGAGAACAAAAACAAAAAAAAGAGAAGGAAATGAATATTGAGTCAAACATTTACATAATAACATAGCACTGTGTGAGAAAGCCCTGCGCTCTGGGGCTCGTATGCAGCATGCATGATGGATGTGTGTTTGTGTGTGCACTCTTTGTCATTAAGAAGATTAGAAAAAAGGTTTTCCTTTTTTTCTTCTTCTTTCCTTTCGGTGCTGCCTATAAACTGAAGCTGTTTTGTGAATGATGCCGGTGGACAGCTTTATGCATTCCATCAATGTTGTCAACATCGGCCAGCTCAGCACACACAAGCCGGATTGGAGTGCATCGGTGTCAGCACATTGGTCGATCTGCTCTACGGCCGGCGCATTTTTTACTGCATAACCAAAACGCACAGCCTTCCATCAACCGTATGCGCTCTGAGTTAAGAGAGCATTCTCTCGTTTTAAATTACATCTGGGAACAGAGTGATTCTGCCATATGGAAGGGGTGTAAAACTCTACATTCCCTGGTAATTATGGAGAATAACCACGAGGGAAAGCAGATTTTACTCAGTCAAACATTGTTTTTGGACTGCAAACGTGCTTCCTTATTGGATATTGGGAGGGTTGTATTACATTTCATGTTTGTTCTGTTTTATTGTTAGTTTATTAGATACACAGCTAGCTAAGAATAATGCAGTCTAATAGAACAATCCTGCAATACAATACATCCTACCGCGAGGAGCTTTATGATTAAGAAAGATTTTACTTCAACGTCTTTTTTCTTGCTATTTTTTCCCCAAAATGTTCTCTAATTATTGCCTCGTCTTATTTAAAGTGTTTTGAAGCGCTGTCGCCTTTAACTTTATTATCGTTTTGGAGTGTAGTTTGTGAATTCTACAGAGTGATGTTTGTTATTGAGGTGGACAAAATAATAGAAACACCAGCTAGTTTAACGCAATGCAGCTCCACAAACTGCAACTTCCAAAATCTCAACGACAAAAGAAAATGGACAACATAACCTTCATACAACCTCAATAGAAGGTAGGATCTACTGGAGGACTGTTGTACTAGACTGCATTGTTATTTTTTTTTGCTAGGTGTACCTTATAAACTGGTAGCAGGGCATGTATTAAAGGAAACAACAAATGGCACTGTGACACAAAACGTTCACCACTAGCATTACCCACATGTGCTGAAATGTTTTTCCAAGCAGTGGAAATGCTGTTGCCTTCAGCCTCGTATTTATGACGCCTTGCTGATTATAGAGCCGGATTGTATTCCCCTCGAACAAGCACTGCAATGTGTGTGTGTGTGTGTGTGTGTGTGTGTGTGTGTGTGTGTGTGTGTGTGTGTGTGTGTGTGTGTGTGTTCATTTAACTTGAGCAAGTGTGACCCCTTCAGCATCAACCAGGCATTGGCTTTACCTTTGCTTGGTTGCAAAGGTGTTAAATGAGCTTCATAAATGCAACAATTGTCATGACATTTACTTTCATAGAAGGTAGGCAGGACATACATTATTCAGTATGCGGTGTCAGTGTGTGTGTGTCCACAATCTGATGCCAAACAAGTGCAGCGGAGAGAAATAAAAATACAGAGAATACTGAATAGCCCATTTATAGCTTGAGAGGAAAGGAAGGGGGCGAGATAAATCAAGACACACCTGTGAGCTGGAGGAAGGGATGACTAACAGAAGCACAGAGGTGAACAAGAGCATCTAAAGGAGAGGATAACTAAAGGTTTAATCCAGTTTCTGGACATCTTTGCTTTAGAAAAAAGAAATCTGAGGTATATAAAAAGGAAGTTGGCAGTTATCCTGGACATCCTTGTGCTGCTGAACTCCAAAGCAGGTTCAGAGGATTCAAGACATCTTTAACCTGCTTGGATACATCTGTGGACTTCCTTGTCTTTAGTGGAACTACACATGTGAAGACAAGTCTGTTTTCTTGCAGTTTTCCAGCCCTCAGCTATTCTTCCGCCTCGGGTTAATGTGCAGAGCCCCTCACCCATCGCCTCATCCACAGGCCCTAATTGCATCTATTTTCGTACTGGCCCTCATCCTGCTCATTGTCTCCTCGGACAGTTTATTTAATTAAGGGGCATTTGATTTTCACATCAGGACTCTGAATTTGAAATTGGTTTCCGTTGATTTAATGGACATTTTGTGAGTGAGCGTAAAATTCAATTTATTTTCTATTATTAAGTGGTTTGAATACGGAGAGATTAAATTGATGGTTTGTCTTCTTTGTGTACGTTTAGAGCGAGGGGAGAAAGCCATTCGGGTTGGATCTCCAACATATTGAAATTATCTTAAAGGGACAGCACTGGTATTATGATTATTATCCTGTCTGATTTTCTTTAATGCAGTTTCCCTGGATGCCGTTATATACCGACCGACCGGCATTTGTCAGATTCTTTTCAAGTGGCAATCTATTTGTTGATTATAATTGTTTGTTTTTTTTACCACCAACAGGTTTTGTTTTGTTTATTAATTTACTTTGTCGTTTCAGCAATGATGCGACAGTAAATGAAGAATGCTCCCATCTAAGAACAAACCATTGTAGCTAAAGTCTGACATGATGATGTAACGGTGCAGAGGTGACCTATTGTTCTGATTGCCAGACTGAAGACGAGACGATTCACTGCACGGTCTGAATCTGGTTGCTAACGAACAGCGAGTACTTATGGCTCTTGACATTAAATAAACCCTTTCTTCAAAGATAACACTGCTGCTTTGCTAGCTTTTCCTGTTATTGGCGTGTGAAGGAATGCTATGAGACCCGTACTCTACTTTTATTCATGCCGGTGGCATTAACTCGAATTTCTTACCTCCACATCCCTGTGAAACTGTACATGATGCTGACGCAACGGGGAAGCTTTGGGGGAACGAGTTTATCCAAAGTCGCCAGCATGGACGGGAGACCAAACAGCACCAGATACTTCACAAAGAAGAACTGGACGAGTGCCAGGGCCAGACCTCCTGTAACGGGAGGAAAAAGGAGTATTTCATATCTTAATGATTTAAGATACACTCTACTTTACAAAACTAATTCCTCTATGTTATAAATAATATAATTTGTATTAATACAACCCCAATTTGCCTCAAAGGACTTTCTAGTCTGTAAAGCATACAACACCTGGTATTATTCAACCCTCTGTTCAAAAAAAGGGGGTGAACTTCTTTTTCAATAAGCAATAAAGGAAAGAAACTTCAGAAGGAGCACGAGAGAAGGGATGAATAGTTGATGTTAGAACTTGGCAAACTTAATTTGCTGCTGAGATAAAAGAACTGCTGAGAACAGTTTTGCGAAAATAAAAAAAAAAGAGGCCAGTAAATGATCATAATTCAGTTTCTATACTTGCTTATGGCATCTAGGGGGGAGATAGAACAATGGTGAGTGAGTCAATGACAAATACTTAGTTATGAAAGGATGCAACATCTATAAAATGATCAATATGAGGCGGTAGATGCAGAGTATATATAGACCAAAAGGGGCCACCTGCATAAATAAATATACCTTAAAAAATAACGTTCTAATTGCCCTGCAAGGACACAAAGGGGTTATACGAGGGTACATGGCCTCGATGATTCATGCCTTGAATATTGTGAATAAATAATGTGAACGGCAAATAAATAAATACCTAACGGACACCAAATCTGTCACTTTCTGAAAATATCAACAACATCCCAGCACAGATCATAGCGGATGGTTATGAATTGAGGCCAATGAGTAAGACAGTAATCAGCATATCTGATGGAGTTTTAGAACCAACTATATCCTGTGGGGGTAACTCCTTTTAAATTCTGCATCTCGAAAATGTGTTTCGGCGCGCGTCTGAAGCGACTGGGAAACGTTCAAAGCTTAAAAATGTACGTCGTACTGTACATAACAGCCTAAAAATACATGCAGTACAAAGACTCACCCAAAGCCCAGGGAGGAAGCATTTCTAAGTAGGTCTCATTAGACTGGATGGAGTGCATGTACATTACATGGATCAGGTATTCTGCGATGCACCACCACAGAATAATCCGTCCTAATCTGAGCACCAAGTAACTAAAAACAGATTTGTCTACATCACACTCCTCAGAAGACCTCCGCATCTGCAAGTGTAGAAAGAGAGATTGTTGTTAAGAGCCACTGATGTCTAGCATGTTTTTTGTTGTTCCTTCTTTTTTTTAAAAGGTGACCCGAGTTCACCTGTAGATAGGAACAGTCCACCTCCTCTGACTACTCTGTTGTCGTTAATGTCTTTTTTATATGTATCTTTTGTATATAATATGTATATATGTACGATGTGTGTAAACACACATGGCCAATGAAGATGATTCTGAATAAAGCCGATTCGGATAAAAATGGTTTTAAAATGGTAAAAACAACACAAGGCAATTTCAGACTAAATTGCTGTTAAATTCCTGAGAACCATTGTTGGCCGTCTCACCTGCTCAATGTAATCTTGGTACGTGATGATGGGTCCGTTGTAGAAAAAAGGGTGATAGAAGGTGTATGAAAATAACCAGCAGAGCTGCACAGCCCCAGCACGGTCTGCAGGGCCCCAGCAATGCTCCAGGCTGAAGCTGATGAAGCGTAGACCGCAGACGGCTACACTGAAGAGCAGCAGATAGTACTCCTCCTCGCTTTCATACCAGCCCCTCTGAGTAGCACACAGAGATGGCCAATTATTTTTAACACATTCCTGGGGAAACCTTTATATTAATAGTAACAATCTGACACTATATATAGCTTTTTAAAATTACTTAAAAAAAATAAAAAAAACACACATTTTAAATAAGAACATTAGCTGGTAACGGCATATTTAGACAACTGGTTATGAAAATCTGTCAACACATAGGAAAAAACATGTGCTTGAGACAACTTTTAATGAGGTCTGATTAACAGCTTTGGGAATAGTGTCTTGCTTAAAATAGAATGTGTGTGTGTGTTCACTCACTCACTCACTCATTCACTCACTCACAGGAGTCTGTCAGGTCTATTTCGCTCCTTAAATTCAAATGTCTAACCATTGTAACTGGGGTATAGTTGCCTGGCTGTTAACCACGATGTGTCAGCTAGTGTTATTATTACAATTTATTGGGTTTACAAGAGGAGGATTAGTGTTAAAAGGACCCTAAAGGTTGAAGATTATAAAAGCCAGTTTCAATAATGATCAACAAATGTACACATGAATGGCATCGAGCTCCTGAAGTCATTAAAACCCAATTTAAATATGTTTTTGTCTGTTATTCATCATTGTGCTGTATTGAGTAAAACGCAGTTTAGTAAAATGGTCATTTTAATTATCTTTTTTTTCCATCAATAAACATTTGACTTTTTACAATAAAAATACTGTCTGTTACGATGTCTCACGCTTAAAAGCTATTTACAAGTGCTTGAAGGGAGAGTTTTTCTCCATTCTCAACTCCTCAGGAAATGCTGTAAATAACATGCTTAGTATGTAAAAGCCTTGACTACATTCAGTCAGCTGTTATCTTGTGGTGGGAACATGAAGACCTGCAGCTGACTTCCCCTTGGTAGTGTGTGCCCCCTTGTGGTTTTTACAAATATGACATTTACTGACAATCAAATGTTGGGGGATGCACTGAATAAAATCTGATCAAACAATCATTAACTTGCATAAAACACATGGTTAATTCATACCATTCGGTTATAAACACACAGTACAGATGCAGTCCCTTGTTCATTCTAAATCTAGAGCGTTTTGTCTACTTTTAAAAACCAGGTACCAGCATAATCCAGGTGATTCAACCCACCTGGAGCTCTTGAAGTGGTTGGATGTGAAGTGTTGAGAGCAGCAGCAGGTTGATGGCCCACGACAAAGCTGGCTTTCGCAGTAGAGCCACGGAAAAGCACAGGCCCAGATGTACCAGCAGCACACTCACACCTCTAATGCCCAGCACACTGCTGGCTGCTAAGAAGCCGTATACCGCGAGTGCTGGCACCCTGGACTAATCAGAGGAACATAAAACACATGGTGATATTGAAACATCTGCCACCTGATAGCAATATTTCCACTTAACCGTACTGGAGCAGCTGCTTCCTACCTTGGGGAAAAAGATGCTGGTAAATCTCGATATCACGCCATGACCAACAAGAGTCCACAGCAAAGACTTCTTAGCCCATTGCGTCCAGAAAGTCCACTCAAAGTCTGATGGGTCCTAACAAAAACAACTCACTTCACCATGGGCCTTTACATCACACCTGACGCCTGTTGACAAGGCACTCTGAATGATCAAAATGTGTTAAGCGGCCTACTTTTAATGCTGACCAGATGGATAAAGTCTTTCAAATGGTTTGTGTATAACTGAGTGTAAAGCTTGTAAACACCTTTAATTAGGACGGCACACTTCAGGATTAAAACGAACGTCTGTTTTCAGTGAGACGCACCGTACTGTAGGTTCAGTTTAGGGTTTTAAAGAGTCATTTCAACATTGAACTCACCCTTTTAAAACCCGTTACGAGGCCTTTTTCCAGCTGGAATCCTCTGTCTAATCCTGCTTCATGCTCTGAGGTACGAAACGGGGAAACAACGGCTTCATTTTCCTTCACCTGTTCTTCTCAACACATTGAAACCGACGCACAGATATCCATCTTATCTTAGCTTTACCTTTGGAGAATCTGTGCAGTTGGTAGAAAGAGTACAGATGAGAGCCCAAGGACAGCACCCAATATGCAAGGATCTCCATCCATGGCAAGGGTGCCAACTGGGCCTTTGGTTTGGACGTCATCAGGCAAGATCACGGTTCTAGAGGGCCCCTAAAACAGAGCGAGACAATAATAACGTGTCACATAATAACATACAATGGACGTCCAACTAAATACTTTCTTTAACTATAGTTTTAAATCATTTTGAAGATAGAGGAAACTGTTTGAAGAGTATAGTGGCATCAACACCACAACCTGATTGCATATTTTGTTTTATCACCATTACATATCTGGAAACTGGGAATGACGTAACCTCTGGAAATCAAGCAGTTAGTTAAGATACATTTTCCTGTCTTTATTTTCCTGTCACGCGATACACAGGTAGGTGTTGGGACTCTGTCTTTTTACTTTTAAATACATCTTTCATTAAATGAGGCGCTGCTGTTGACGTGAGAAGCGTTTGAGACGAGGAAGACACCACGAAAACACACGCAGGTGTGTGTGTTTGTGTGTGTTCGTGTTGATTTAATTGTTCGTTTTACTCCCACATGTGTGAGTTCATCTGAAAACCTCCGCGAGCTGTCTCACTCTCAAAGGCAGGTAGCTAGCGTTGAGCGGAGCTAACTGGCTGTTAGCTGGCCACTTGAACACGTTGCATGTTTACCGAACAACACCGGGCAAGTCCGTGCCATGTCCACGCCGAGGAGGTTACGTCGTTAGACCCGCACGGAGCAGAAGACCGCAGCGTCAGTGCGGGACAAGCGTCCAACGTTCAACGGTTCATGAACTCTTCTTCTTGTTTCCTTCGTGATAACCGGCTAACTCCCTTTCTAGAGCATGGCCGCCCCCTGCCGGGCGGCAGCGGCTCCGCATGTAGGAAAGCCTGGCGCACGGGGGAAGTTACACCGTCAGGCTCTCTGCCAGAAAGACTTCTTTTGATGCCAAGAAACATAACATTCACCTGAACCTAAATATATAGATGACTTGGCAAACTCCTCCGAGGTGCAAAAACATACTGTTCTCAGTCAGAGGTCAAATTAATATTACTAATTACTAATTAATTAGTGTCACTTACATTTTGCTACTTAATATGTCTATATTATATATATATATATATATATATATATATATATATATATATATATATATATATATATATATATATATATATAGTATTTGAAATATGTATCAGAATTTCTTTGAATTTTTTAATTATGTTTATTTAAAAAAAAATGTAATTGCACCATTACAGTCAAAGTAGAGTAAGAAATCAGGAAGTTTCATATTGAAATTAAAATACCCATAAAAAAGACCAAGAGTTGAGAGTGGACCTCAGATCTAAAACATGATCATGCCGCTAAGATAAATTAAATGTGTTAAGACAATATTTCTGGTGTAAATTATTTTATAGGTTGATAAAAGTTAAGTAAGCAACACTAATTGTGGATTAAAAAAAATATGTGAATTCTTATAATTTGAGCTGGCTCAAAGCCAGAAACGTCTAACATTTAAATATTACACTATCATACCACATCAACGTTTTCAAAAATTTGAACAAAAGGAAATAAAATTGGTAAGGATTTCCACACACACAAAAATAATTCCCTTGACATTTTAATAACTCAACAAAAGGACTATTGCAGTTTAAAAGGGTTTATAGTTGAGAAACTGCGTTTTCACAGTAAGTTATTAGATCAGTAACTGACTCGTCGCGTGCATTGTGAAGTATACAGCTTTGTCGTGTTTTTTTTCTTCTTTCCACTCAACAAATAAACAGAATATAAAGAGCAAAAAAAGGCACGGGGAAATAAAAGTGGTAACAACCTGACATCAAGACAGTGTGCACAACAGTCGCAGCATAAATCTACCCTTCATACTTGATTCATTCTTTTCTCATTGACAAAATCTGCAACTTCTCACCGAGAGCAACCACTTTTCTGAGTGTTGAGACTCAACTCTTGAACTGAACGTGTGATATTTCATCCCCCATCTGCATCTACAGCTTGTTTCCTTGCCTTTACAACTGAATACAGAGCAACATAAGAACATGCCCACACTTCTTCTACGCTTTCAGGTATCCAGAGATTCAGATTCATCAACGCAACAATTAGCTCCTCTAGTGTGTGTGTGTGTGTGTGTGTGTGTGTGTGTGTGTGTGTGTGTGTGTGTGTGTGTGTGTGTGTGTGTGCATACATTCATGCATGCATGCTGTGCACAGTGTGTGTCATGACATTATGAGTATGTCTTCACAGCTCTTCGGTCTCTCCGTCAAAGGGCACAGCTTCCATCTCCATGTGAATGGTGCCGGGCTCTCCGCTGCCCACCCAGCCGATAGGAGTGCGGTTGAAGGAAGGCCGGCAGCCGATCTCGACTTGGTACACCACTGGTTCGGGCTCCTGTTTCTCCTCAGTTTCGGGCAGCTGGAATTTCAAGAACTGGTTGGCCTTCTCGAAGCCGCCATAGGGCATGGCAGACCTAGCAAAGTAAGGGGAGAGAGTGTTATTAAAGCCCCCTTGTTTGTTACAAAGCACCATAGTACACCTCCAGCGGGGAAGTATATACCTGTTGAAGCATTTGTACTTTTGCGCATCTTTTTTATCAATGGGACCAGGCATTCCTGTTTTCAGAGTGGCTATCAGAGTTTCATCCCCCTTCATGGCCTTCTCCCATGGAGACTTGTACGTCTTTAGAAGAAGCAGCTTCTGAGATGCATCATTGCTTCCACCTCCTATGACGAGGACATCCACACATACAGCATCAGACACTCCTGACTGGAGTTAGTAGCACCTAAAGTGATACATTCATCTTGCACAGGACTGGTTTTTACCACTATCTGTGGATCATTTATGTTGTAAATAGCAATTCATGGACATGTACGGTTGATTCAAGAATTTAGAGGAGAAAATCAACGCCACTTTCTCGATAGGCTCAAGATGTAGCTAGCAGCTGGTTGACTTATCACACAGATTGGAAACATAAGAAAATAGCCAGCTAAAAACAGCTCGCAAATATGCACATATCTCATTATCTTAATCCATAAACGAGTGTAGTATGACTGGACCTTGAAATGCAATAAAAAAAAAAAAGCCACCAACCTTTCAGTGGGGACCAATCACTCGCTCCTTCTCCTTTTTCACCTTGTCCATGGTCGCCCCCACCCAGTCCTCCTGCTCCTCCTCCTGCTCCTCCCGCTCCTCCTCCTGCTCGTCCTGCTCCTTTGCTTCCAGGCTTTGGTGGCGGCACAGGGGCCCCTCCTCCTCCAGCACGCATCCCATAAGGCAGCAGTCCGACCTGTTTGCTAACAAAATGCCCACCAACGTTGATCATGTCGCCTCCAATCTGACCTCCCAGAGACGGGACGAACTTCTGGAGGTTGTCCTGGAGAGAAATAGGATCAATGTCATCAATCATATGTCCCATATGTGATTTAACCATGTTTCATCTTCTCCCATTTACACCTGACAAGCAATACTGAGTCCTGATTGTGGAGTAAAGGCCTCAATCTTCTTCCAGACAATTCAGAAATTATAATCTAGCTGGTTTGATTGATGGGAAAAGATCGATAAGTAATATGAGGACCACATTTTTATGGGCTAGACGTTCTGCCAGGTGGTTGGATTAAGTACAAATCTTTTTTTTTTGAGGATAATTTACAAAGACAGTTTTGTTTTTTTAAAATCTAAATATGCTCAAGCATTTACATAAAGAAAAAAAAAAATTGGGTTATTTCATCCCTCAGTGGCATGGCTCACATTTACAGCCCATTTTATTTTTTCTCATTTATTTGGGAAGCTGCTTCTTGCAAATGTTTTTTATTAATTAGGACGGATTAAGGATCGTAGAAGAATAGATACGCCTCTTCAAACATTGCCATGAGTTCCTCTGTGGAATATCTGGGTGTATTATTCACATTGCATCATTCAATTCATGCATTTTCTTTTTGAAATCCCACAAAAGTGATAGTTTTTCAGAGCTCTCACCATAGACTCACTGCAGAAGATGTCGGGGTTGTTCTCGTAGATGAACCTCTCCACTCTCTTCTGCCTCATCCTGAACATCTTGGAGCCTTTGTTCTTCATCAGGGAAAGCTCCTCCAGCATGATGTCTTTGGGAGTCCTGATCTTTGTTCCCAGGTCGAACTCAGACGCCTCCGGTTCCGACTCGTACTCTACAAGATACGAACGGGTGAGCGTTAGATTTAGAAAAGTCATAACGTGGAAACTAAATGGCACTTGTTGGAGTCTCTGTAGTGAGACAACATCTTCTCTTTTACTGTGTATGTGTTTCCAACAGAAATAATTGAGACTAATGTTTCACACTTACACTGTTAGTGTCACATGTGTACAGTATCCTGAATGAGCAAAATACAACCCAGAATCATGTATATTTAGTTAGATGAGTTATGGATTATATTTCATTTCTTTACATACTTCTTTCTTACTTGTATTGAAGGTCTAACTCCATATACCCTGTAAGATTATCTCCTTTCATACATCTATTAATATATGTTGAGTTTATATGTCAGAGATGCACTGATTATATGCATTTGGTTTCTTATTCTTGTAACTTCATGCCAGCCTTACCATCCTGAGCAATATGCGATAAGTCAGTTATGATCTTGGAGAGCTTTTTCCGCTTATTTAGCGGGGCAGGTTTTCGCAGAGACATGACTGCAGGTTCAGGATAGAACACAACGTTAAACAGGAACACAATACAAGCTTAACTGAACACATTTATCAGGTAGAGAAGTATAGAAAGTAAACCTGTTTAGTCTTAAAGAGATAAGAGCAAAGTTGTATCAAACATCTCCAAAAAATATTTGTTTTTGAACCCTCCATTTAAATAACATGGTTTGTATTTTATAATTGTTGCTCCAAAGCAAGCAATCTTTTCCCACTTTCGCTTGACATCCTTTGTTCCTTTCCAAAGGATGTTAAATCTGCAGCGCTTGCCGGTTCAGATGAAGGTTGCACTTACTGAAGGGAGAGTTTTTGCTTTACTTCCAAGACGCGCTCGCTCAAAGTTGAAAGACACTTCAACACACTGACTTTGCGATTATCTCAGATTATGGCACCAATTCATCAAGATCCCTCTTTCGACAACTCCGGTCCTCAACAACCTCTGACAGTCAATCCCTTGGGACCAAACGCATAGACGGACAGTAAGGCCCCTCCTCATTTTTCAAGTTCAAGCGGGATGTCAGTGCCCTCAGATCCCCCACATTCCCAAGTGAAGCAGATGTCTGCCCTAAAGGAACCATGCAGCCTCATCGTGGGTTTCCGATGTGTTTAGGGACTCTAGTTTTACACACAGACTCAACGTACAGTCAACACAAACACACTGAGGGTCAGGGAGGAGTTGGCGATCAACGCTTTCTGGTGCCTTTCTGCTGCAGTAAAGTTTAAGGCCTCAGGATCATAAAATAGCATCTGATCATATTCCCCAATTTGCTTGGGAACATGGAGGCGGGGAGAGTGGGAGCGATTACTTTCTCATCTGTTCGAGATGTCACTCCCCATTAAAATGAACATTCCTCGCGAACGATGGCGCCTTTTTAGTCTGAGATATGTATTTCTGGTTGCTTTGTCTTCCTTTCTGCACATCAGCACCTTCAGCTTTCAACAGTTTCTTTAAGTGGCAAAACATCACATCACATCTACTGACTGTAACTCAACCCCGCACGGCTATTTTTAAAAAGACATTTCCAGCCAAGACATTTTTTAGAGACGCGTAATGGCGTCATTCAACTATCAAATGGGCTTGACACAGCCCTTAAGGACACAATACACACCTCCAGAAAACCTATGTATGTTTTGAATTTCTCTCGAAACGCCAGGAGAGATCTGGAGCAGCTGTGGACGAGGAAGGTTTTGGACACCGGTTTAGTTGCCTTAAATAATTACAGGCTTTGGGACTTCAGACTACAGACCCCCATCCGACCCCCCCACACTCTCAGTGTTTGGTAACACCATATAAAATCTCAGCAACGCCCACAGAGAGGGATGGTCAGCACATTCGGCCATTCCTTTGGTCATTTTAAGACGCACTAAAAAAAAGTAAAAGTTGCAAACTGAATCCCTGAACCGTTTGACTCTTAACGGGAGGCAGAATCCAAAACATGTCCATCAAAAAGCAAAGTAACAATCTGTTTGACTGTCTTTTTTGATGTCCCCCAGCTTCATTTTACCCTCCGGCTGCACAGCTCGCAGAAATTATGATTGGGAACGTGTTTGACCCTTTCCGTTGTAGCCCGAATTTAAACCCGAGCTGTTTTTAGTAGAACAAAGCACGCCGATCGGGATGCAGATCCACTCACCGGGGGTTTTTGTTGCAATCCTGGGAGGAGAGACAGACCTATAAATACCAAACAGAGAAGAGGTGACCCTCAATGCTGGCGCTCTGAATCGCAAGTTTACAAATCCCTCAGTGCTTCTGACCCTACGTATGGCTGGACCCAGGTCCCGGGGAGTACAAAACCCACTTCAAACCCAGACGGCAAATCTTCCAGAGGGTTGGGGGGGGGGTAGCAGCAGTGTTGGTGTCAAGACGGAAGGAGGAGGAGGTTGAGGTTAGGAGTATGAATAGGGATTGGGGGGACTTTAGGGCGGGGGGTGGGGGGGAGAAGTATCTCTTGGCTAGCTAAAAGTGCTGATGGAGATATTAAGGGAACAAAATCATTCTCACAGATGGTTCAGAAGCCTATATTTAGCAGCAAAGAACCAGGGGAACAGAATTCAGCTATAAGATAACCTCAAAGGACTCTGGGGTGTGTTTGGGGTACACATAAGTGCACAGTGCAAGTTTAAGGTTAAGCATATGTGTGTATGACGTGTTAAGTGCAGACCGGTGTGTGTTTCAGAGGGAGCGTGAGCTCCTTTACTCAATACTTTACGGTCACATTTTCAGTTTTTCTGAAGCATCGTTACTGGACATGATGGAGGTTTTGAAGTGTTTCAAGCTGCAGCATGAAGGTAAATTGATAGCCAGGATTTTAGAAATACTGAAGTCTTGAGCCCAAAGTTCCTCTGCACAACCCCCCTCACCTCAACCACGTTGCAAATATAAATACAATTGTTGACAAACCATTAATGACAGCATGATTCACGGTGTTACAAAGCATTCTCCACAAAGTCAGGATATAAAATGATTGTGAAAAAAAAAACTAAATCCCTATTTTTTTTTCTTTCTTATGTTGTGAAAGCCTCCAAAGACGATGTCCTCCGTGACCTCATGTTCTTACCACAACAAAGTAATTGTCAAATTCTATATATCATGACATTAAAGTATGTGCAGTCTCCCAGCTGGGTTTAATGATGGCTTCATCTCATATCTCATATTTTACCATTTTATGCCTTTATATAAAATTCATAGTTGTAATAATTATCCTTTTTGAGTTCTAGTACAGACTACATCGATCTTACAATAGATGTGACTCACATATCAGTAAATAGGATCAAAAGAGTTTAGCAAGTTTGCAGTTTTGTGACATATTGTGCATACTGCATGGTTTAGTATTGTCATATTTCTGAGAAATATTTCTGGCCACTCAAACAAATCTGAAACTTCTTCTGGAGGTCCTCAAAGAGCTTCAGGTTTTTATGAGTGCTCAGTTTAAAGTGAGGACACTGAAAGCTCCGCTCTGTCGAATGAGAGCTTTCTGATCCGAGCAATTGTTTATCCTGAATGATTCACTTGTATTTAGCTCAGATTCGCCTTCTTTTAAGTCCAGCCTCCTCTCACAATCACAGCTATCACCCCCACAGTACTTAATCAATTTAGACCCATCTTAAATCTACAATTTAAAATGGAGAGAAGGCGTCGTATCATCTGCTGTGTGATCGCTTCATACACACATATGACTCTGTCAAGTGGAAGAGTTTCAATGCTTCTAAGCACATGGGGTCTATTAAAAAAAAGGAATAAGTAAAGCAAATCGTCCGTATTGGCTGTGTCTCACATAAAATTGTCTATTTATAATCGTTTACTGTACAAAGGCTGATTCTGAATTCATTGTGGTTTATTTCTGTGTGCTTCTCTTTTATGGTTGTTGTTTTTTTCTTCCATTTTAGTTTTAGTCTAATCTTCCTGTTGCTGTAACTCCTCCTCAGGCGTCCGTGCTTGGGGGCAAATGAAATGCCAAATAAATATTGGAGAAAAAAAAGAGAGAAAGAGTGAGACATCAACGGTCGACGTGACATCAAGAGAAGGGAGGAATTAGATCATCGGATAAATTATCTGGCTTATCTCCCTGCACATCTATTTCTGTCGCTGGAGACGATAATATCATTTCATACACGAAGAAGTGACGAATGAACCGGTTTTTGACATACAAACTGTCTAACAGAAGCTAAGTTTAATAGACTTATTTTTAAGCGGTTAAATTGAGAGCAAATTCTTAATGTCCTCCATAAATAGTCTTGTGTTTTGGATATTAACGGCCCTATATTTAGGCGCCCTGTGGGTGTGGAGGTGGCAGCATGAAAGCCCTTCTGACTCAGTCACAGAGGACCCGACAGCACCACTCAGTGGCACATGTTGTACACACCGATGTGAAAGGATGAGCGGAAGTGACTTTAAACACATTAAAGTCAACGTTTGATGCAGAGTTACTCTGAATAACAAAGCTTTAATACCTTTAAAATGAATCTATTCTTCGAATGAGCAGATTGTGTATGTGCACACACGTGTGTGTGTGTGTAGAGAAATTGCTGAAGGAATAATAAAAGCATGTTTTGCTCATGGTCTCTTATACATAGACGCGGTGATTGACACAGGAGTCTCTCTTCCTACCGTCCCGCCTCCTTGTGACTCAGTGGATGAATAGTGGGAATATGTGAAAAGCACCTTTTGCACAATGTTCTGCGCTGAATACGGTCCTGACATGTTCTTTGTTCTCAGCAGACACATGAGCTAAAGCACAACCACGTCTTCTGGGGTCGAGACAACCTGAATGTCAGGAACACGTTCTTAGACAAAGCTGAGCGAAGAATCCATTCAGCTCCAAACAGAATGGAGGTCTGTTTCGGATATTTTTTTAAATTTTCTTTTACAAATTTCTCAGTCTCTCTCTCTCTCACTCAATCTAGCACCTTCTTTGTGGCATGCATGCATATTGCTGGTACATTTTTCTCCTCAAATTTAGTTCAGCTTGTTGTAATTATCTTCCTCTAATCTTATCATCACACTTTTTTTTATCAATTACTGTGATTATTGCAATGTTTTATGAATCTTTAACTGGTAAAAAGTGTACACGTATCGACAATTACCTTAAAGTATATAATAGGACTGAGAGTGGCAGAGAGGGTCGTCACAGACTCTTGCCATGTAATTAATTTAGCAGGATAATATGTATGCCTCGTTCTCTGTCAGTCATAATTATCTTGATGAAATACCAACCCAGTCCCCAGAATGTGTTCAGGCATTGTTCGTTTCTGCATTCTCCATTAACTACTCTCACAGCCTGAAAACTAGCCGACATTGTCCTTCATTGTTTCCCACATTAGACACTTAATAGAGCTGCAATAGAACATGCTGAAGTAAACTCTGCTTAACGAGCTCCAGCTATCTTGCTCTGTGAAATGATCGGTCAAAGTCAAACGCCTCTCCGCCAAAAACGGATGAATCTATATTTATTCAAGTGCAGACGGATGTAACTAAAAATGTTCTGACTGTGTGTGTGTGTGTGTGTATGTGTGTGTGTGTGTGTGTGTGCGCGTGTTGTCCTGCAAAGCATGTTCACCCTTTGAGTGTACGGTTAAACATATATGTATTTTTATTAAAACGAATATATCAGTTAGTTATTGCACTCCTCAATCTCTGATATCACTGAATGCATATACTCAACATTAAAATAAAAGTGCAGGATCACACAATCAGCAACAGGGGGCAGTGTAAAATCAGACATGTCAGACAACTGAGGCGCTTTCAAATCTAATTTTATTCCTCTAAAAATGTTTTGTCTCCTAGTCAGTATAAACGGCTACTCAGCATTATTCAACATTTTCACACTTTTCGTTGACTTAAACTACATTCAACATGTATTTATCATATTTTACACCTCAACATAATTATATCCACACGCTCGGTTATATTATGAAAACAAGAAAAAGCTTTCAGGGAATTATTATATTATATTTTTAAAGTTGTAAAAAATAACAAAAATATCTCCCCAAGAATTCCACGACTGAAAACACATATTTATTTGTTTCCATTAACGCGCCTAGCGTAACAACAACCATTGTTAATAGAAAGACACCAGCCTATATGCTTCTTTCCATCCACTTCTTTAGCTTCACCAACAAACTTCAGGTACCGAACTTTCCGATGCATCCTTCGTTTACTTCTATGGGCCGGGGAATTTAATTAAACTCTGAATCCCAATCGTCCGCAAATGGTGAGCAATCCCCATTTGTTGTAAATACTGCCCATACAGCCTTCCTCCACAGCCATTTCTCATTTCTTTAATATTTTTAGTTTTGGTGACACTTACTCAACTTCCCCTTGCACCAATCAATATCAGGATTTAACAAAACCAAATACACATTCCTTCATCTGTGTTATTTGTTTAATAAAAGTTATGAATGTACATATCTGCAAAGACCACACTGATACTAAGAAGGTGCTCCTAAAGGAAGCTGTGATATCCAGGGACAAGTGTACATATTCAGAGCTCGGGCACTTGCTACATGCTAAAAGATAGCATTTCTCTATAGTGAGCACAGGTATTTCGGCACAACCTCACTGACACTTGCGGGAGCGTACCATATCTTCGCATAGTTTATCAAAACTTTACCTTACCAAAGTGATCAAGGGCATTTAAAAACATTTTACAATATTACTGTGCATGCGTCATTTGAACCCCTGGATAAGGAGACTAGGTCATCATGTGTTTGTTCTTCACAATTCTACAAACAGAAGGGGGTAAAAATACGTTGTGTGCACATAATTTAGTATAGTAGTGAATAACAGAATTAAATGTTCAAAAATAAATTAAGTAAACCTGCTGTTTTTGCTTTATGATCCTCCACCTGTCAACCTACGACAACATACAGTGTTTCTTCTGTGATTTAATCCTATGATCCCAACCGCAACTATTAATTTTCAACATCTTTCAGACATTTCAAGTTTCAAAGAATATATTTTAGTACAGGCTCTGTTTAGATGATATTTCTGCTAAATTAGTAGAAAGAGATCTCCAGAAGCCTTACACAAACCTCCCCCAGGACAGGCATATGGTGGACTAGCATACAGTATGTGGCAGTATACTCTATAAAATTATTGTTACTCAGATACAAGTGTGAGTAAATGGTGACAGCAAAAAAAACGTGATGAATATAATTTTTTTTAACAGCAAGTATAGATGTGTATGATGTTGTTCCATTATTCAAGTTCTGGCATATTTCTTTTTAACTTGACAAACTTTTGGATTTCAACCACTTCATCATCTTATGTTACTTCATTACTTTGTCTCTACAGCTGAATTTGAGGCTTGAAATAATTAATGTAGTACTGCTTATATGTTTATTCATATGTCACTTTTTTATCAGCGCACTGCCCGACACAATTTCTAAAAGCCTAAGCCCCACCCCAAACCCAAAGATATTCAATTAACAATGATGTAAGAAGAGAAAAGCACACTCAATGTCACATTCGAGAAACTGGAACCAATGTATATTTTTCCATTTTTGACTTATACAATGAACCAGTTAACCAAATCTGCACTACATTAATACCACATGAAGATGTCCAAGAGTGGTAGTGACTGATTTACTGGCGTTTACATGGCTCCTGGCCTCCAGACACGGGGCTGAACGCCTCCCTTGGTGGCAACAAAACGTGGTTTGGGTGCCTGAACTGGGTCGGGCTTGAGGGGGGGCAAAGAGGCAAGGATACTGAGTTCAGGAGCGCTCTGGAACTGCTTGGCTGCCTGGAGCCCACTGGTGTATGATACTGGAGTGTAAGGTGTTGGGACTGCAGGGGGCACATAGTGTGGAATAGGGGGGGCAGAGAATTTTGGGAGGCTTGGCAGCCCAGCTGGTTGGGAGGGAGGGAAAGCTGGCTTCAGGGCACTGATTGGTGCTGGTTTCAAGAGAGGGGCTGGGGTTGGAGCGAATTGAGCAAAAGGTGGGGAGATCGTTCCAGAATCATATAACCGTTCTCCAAGAGTAGTTGCCGAGCGGGGTGCGATAACCTTGGTAGCCAGGGTAGGAGCTGACATGGGTGTGGGTGTGGAGAATCGCTTGACCTCGAAGACACGGGTTGTTTTGATGGGGATCTGCTTCGGTGAGGTTAATGAGCTGCCCACCATTGTTGTTGTGTAGTCACCCTGCTGCCTCTGGGCCTGGTAAGAAGGCATGGCTGATAGATTAGCAACACTGCCCCCATAGTTGAACATGGCAGAGTTGAGCTGGTAGGGCTGCCTTCTCATGAAATCCAGGGCTTGGATGCCCTCTTTTTTGGAGCCACCTCTCCCCCTGCTGTCTGGCTTCCCTGTATTCCTCTGAGGCCCAGTGGGGATAGAGGGGGCCAGGAGTGGATTGTACCCAATGGGTGGAGGAGCACGGACATTTGGGGAGTATTTCCACTGAGCGGGACATGAAGGATTGGGGGAAGAGTCATGCAATGTGGCTGTATTGTGTGAGGCCACTTCCTGCTGGTAAGGGGTCTCGAGTGGGGTGTCCACTACATACATACCCATACGGGTCTGTCTGCGGGCAAACAGCTGGGCCCCCTTACCACCTGCTTGAAGAAACTGTGGGGTATCGTGGATGACCCGAGGCTTGGGTGCCACTGGAGGAGGTGCCCTTCCCGTGCCCGCCTCATCACCCTTCTCCTCCTCTACATCATCATAAAAAGCTTCAGGTGGTGGTTGACCATATTTGTGTCGGGTGGACCTGTCATCCAGATTCTGCACCATACACAATAAATCTGGATTTGGGGAGTTCTTCTTGACCTCTGGCACATTGAACATAGGTTTGGGTTTGCCACCTCGTCTGCGAGCATCGTTTAAGATTCCTGTGCGACCTGTTGGACCAGGAACGGGAGTTGGCGCTACAGCTTCTGGCTGAGCGACTACTGACACTGAAGCTGCAGGTGCCCTGAAAAATTGAGGTGGGTGTGACTGAGCAACTGGCACTTGAAGAGGAGCCGCTGGGGCAAACGGTTCAGGTGAACAAGGCATTTGAGATACAGCAAAAGCTGGGGCTAAAGCTATTGGTGCCTGTGGAGCCACAGCTCCAAATGAAGCCAGATGAGCGCCAGTCATTTGTGCGGTAGAGACAGCTGGAGGGTAAAAAGTGGCTTCTGGTGTCTGGGCAAAGGGACCTTGAGGTGCAAAGGATGGTGGGGAAGACACTGACTGGGGACTAAGCGGTAGCTGTGATGTTACTGATGTAGCATTCATGGCTAGTTCAGAAGCAGTGGAGAATCGTGATTGCACAACAGCTGCTGAGGCAGGGCGCTGGCTCGTCCTTGTGACAGGTTTGAACATTACAGGTGCTGTTGCAGCTCGAATGCTGATGAAGCCAGGAGTGAAAGGACGTGCCGTTCTGTTGAGAACATTACTAGCAGATAGTTCAGGTAATGGGGTTTCAGCTGGTGGTGCAGGTCTGGTCAGAACAGCCACTGAGGCCGTAGCTGGTTTGGCCGCCACAGGTGGAGTTGACGTCATCGTGCTACTACTAACTGCAGAGTATGATAGGTCTCCATTAGTCATTCCATAGGCTGTAACTGGACCTGGAGCCTGAGACAGCTCTTGCTGTTGGGCTATCGGGCCAGGTGGTATCATCTGCTGAGGCTGGAGGTTTGGCTCCCTCTCTGGATGAAACTGGTCCATTTGGGCTTGCCCCTGGACTTGAGACTGTGCAGAAGCCGGAGGTTGTGCCGCCTCAACTTTCTTGGCGTGCTCAGCAGCCCTCTTTCGCTGCTGCTCAAACAACTGGGCTCCCTTGCCTGTGGTGTTACTCAACCCTGGGCTTGGAGCATCCTCTGCCCCATCCCCACGACCTTCAGTGCCTGCAGTTGCCCTCTTCTCAAGCCTATCTAAGCAGTCACTATCCCAAGTTGAATCAGGAACTGCAGAGAAACCATCCTCGTCAAACTCAGATTCGCTGCCAGGGAATACCCCATCCTCCTCTTGGGAGTCCTGACACATATCCTCATCCACACTACCAAAACTGGTGAGAGTGTACTTCTTGGAGCGCTGCCGCCTCTTCTTGAACATCAGCACCCCTTTGGAGTGAGGGTTGGGAGCATCAGTCAGTAGCGACGCAATTGTTCGACACTTGCTTTTGGCCTCTTTTACTTGCTTGTCTTGCCCAGTATCCCCTCGGTTCAGTTCTGCAGGGTATGAAAGCCATAGCTATTAGCAACAGTAGCACGATAGCATAACATACTGCAGTGAGTAAGAAAAACAGATTTAACAGGTTTAAGGTTCAACCTTTAAACCAAGAACTGACTCTGGCGTGAGCATTTTAAACCTATACTGACCACCATGCTTTCAACAGGCACCCATCTCATAACTTGCACAGGAGCACTTCCGGGAAAATTCCAGGCAAGCTTTTAGCTTCTCACATTAGCTGGGGTGAAGGATACATTCGCACATTATTAGTCTTATGTACTCTGACATCTAACTGAACTAGAAATATTTACAAGCTAGTGGAAAGTTGTATGATGTAGGTGACTGGAAGGAGAACTTTGAAGGGTAGCCGCAACGTATCATTTAACTTGTTATGGTATTAAGCAGATTAACATTCTGTTACCCTAATATGCAGTGCCACATGAAGGGAGTTTTAAATGTGTCTACAGGGTTCCTAAGTAGGACATGTTATGTTAAACCTGCACCGAGGGCTGGCAAGGTGGATTTACAAGGGTACATTTATGTAACATTTTAAAACAGCCCATTGACTTCAAATAGCTCTATACTATTCTTTTCCTGGGCCAAATATTGATGATGGACGGGATAATAAGTTGGAGGAAGATATTCTTGTTCATTGTTACAGTATAAGACATGACCAGTTAGAGAGAGAGAGAGAGAGACAGAGAGAGAGAGAGAGAGAGAGAGAGAGAGAGAGAGAGAGAGAGAGAGTCAAGGAAAATAAGTGTATCCCTGCTTTGCAACTTGACACCTAAAAGCAGCTGTAGATGCTTTTCTGTGATTCCAGAATGATCACTTGGGTTTTTACACACAACATTGGAGGTAAATATAGTAAACTGTACCAGCCATGCTTTGTCTTAGGTTGACACCATCACACTAACCTAAAAGAAAATGTGGTTATTTATGGTGGTCGACTGTCATTCTGAAATACCATTACAATTGACACTATAATAAATGTTGCTATCAATTGAAGGCATCAATAGGCTTGAAAAAGTATTGAACTGCTTTCGAATGGGCGCTACAACATTGAAATAGTTCAATATTGTAGATATTTATTTTTTAATCATGAAGGTCTCGTTATGTTTTCTGTCTGCTAATACAGTAATGAGTTTGAAGTTGCCTATCGAGTGTTTTTTAACTCTTTTGGAGGTTTGGCTTAGGGATGACATGTTGCAGATAAGGTAGTGCAGGTGGCGGCATTTTCAGTATGGTGTAAAGACTTTAACTTACTATTGGCAAATATTTAGGTTTATCTCTGGGACATGTTATCTCTGCCTAGAAAAGTCAATACCACACTGGCATACAAAGCTATATGAGAACTTGTCTTCCTGTGTATGGGAACAGAGGAGATCTTCACTTCACTGATGAGTTTCTGAGAATCTGATGATGTCATATAATTGTGTTTTGACACTCTTAAACCAAGCAGTGACCTTAATCAGTAATGTGTCGACTATATTAAGGTGGAGAACCCATTTCCAGGACCCCCTTGTAAAAAAAAGATTCAAAATCTCAATGGGATTAACCTGGCTAAGAAAAGGTTGAATAAAAATAACACATATAAATGGGATGCACAGGTCTCTGTCAATGTTCTTCCTCAGCAGTATACTTACTGGCTTGTTTGGCCTTTTCCATGTAGGTGGTTGAAAGCTCCTCGTCGATGGGTTTATTCAACGGACCCACCATGGGTACAAGCTGGCTGCGGGAGCTTAGCATAAGAGCCTCCTTTGCCCTCTCGGGAGACACCAGTGGCACTTTGGATGGCTCAAGAAAGCCACTATCCTCCTCTTGCCCTCCTTCCCGTGGCCCCTGGTCATCTGCTGAGGAGATGATGGAGGATGTCTCAGTGGATGTTTGGGAAGACCACAATCCTGGAGCAGGAGGCTGGTAAATCACCTCTCTGCGTGCCACCCCTGGTAGACCCCCACCTCCATCACCCCCATGTCCATCCAACAAACTGGGGTAAAGATGTGCGTCCGGCGCGCTGTCATAGCCACTCATCTCGGACGTCTCTCCACCCTCAGGTGAGGCTCGGCCTGCTGGTTTTCCCGGGGTCGAGTTGCTGGGGCTGCGGCGTTTCTGCCGACGCTGCCTCTCATAGCCCGCCACATCCGCGTCACTGTCAGTTTCGCCGTAGTAAGCCTCGCTCCCAGGTGGAGATGTCAATCCACTGGTTGTGGAGGAGTGGCTACGGTGGACTTCACGGACGGGTGCGTGGTGGGGTTGGTTGGGTGACATGACACGCAGAGCAGCGCGGTATTCTTTGTCTATACGGGGAGATGGAGCGCGGGCCACAAGCACCACGGACTGAAAACCGGCAGGCACCCTGCAAACAAGTGGAAGTTTTAAAATATTGATGGAGCCATTAGATGTTTTACTAGAATCAAATGAACTAAATTTTGATTCTTACAGTAAGTAAGATCTGAGATCACAGGAGACAAGTGTTTATATGCAGTAGTACATGTGTTTGATACGGTGCACATTGTAAATAGTTAAAATCTTGTTTCTTTGTCCTTGATCCATTTCAAAGGGTTCATGATGAGTAAGTGTATTACACTTTAGCTCCTCTGACCTTCTGACCAGGATGTGTAATATTCCGGGGGAGCTGTCGATGAGGTCCATGGCCTGTGCATGGGATAGCGCTCCACATGGCTGTTCGTTGATGGACACCAGTTCATCGGCCTCCCGGAGCCCAGCCCTGCATGCCTTGCTGCGTTTACGCACCTGCACAATCATCGACAAAGGAAGGCCAAGTTACAAAACACTGAAGTTTTTGATCAGTTGTATCATTTTAGTCATTAAGCCTATTTTAAAGTCTTTGGGGGAATGTCCAAGGCAACTCTCAAGTCCTTCAGGAGACATACATGTATCTGTAGTTCAAGGTTACAACTCAAGGCCTGTTTCAAGGCCTCAAGGGCAAGTCCAAGAGATGCAAGTCTTTCACATCTGAATACTAACAATGGAAAGGTAAAAGGAAGAGCATATGTACATTTCTCTTGACTGTTTATACAGTACTCATATTCTGTTAAAGGATTATGTAGCTATATATTGTATTAGTTCCCTTAGATTTGTATTTATCTTGTGTAACTGCATGATTGGAATACAAAAGCCAGACAGAGCGATGCTGCTGTCTTGTCTTGGTTTGTGATAGTGACTGGCGGAGAGCAGCTTTTGTCCTGACAGCTTGATCTTGCTGCGGACACATGCCACATATTGCAGCTCGAGTGGAGCACTCATACACACTTTAACAGCGAAATGTCAGCCAGTAGCCATCTTCATTTGGTGCTTTGCTATTTGTGCACAAGGTCTGTCAGGACCATGGCGTTATGCCCACCCTAAATTGCCTCAGGTCTATGCAAGCCATGTCAACATGTCCCATAATAAATGTAAAACAGATGTTTGAAAAATGTCAAAGACAATGACTGCATTGATCGCATGCATTGCACCGAGGTCACTGTCATGTAATGAATTAATATTATACGTTCAATTTCAGAGATTAGGAAGTGTGGTACTTTGGTTGACTGAATATTTTTTCCCCAGTTATTTTGGTTGGTCTGTAATAAAATCCCACATCCACTTTTAGCTAAGCCTTTAAAGTGGCCTGTGCCTGCTTGTGGTCCAGGATGTCAGTTCGTCAGTCACCTTGTGGTTTCAAGTCATAACAGTTATAATAATCTTACATGCTCACACACATACACACACACACACACACACACACCACATGTACTGATTCAAAAATACACATAAAGTCATATAAATAAACACACAAATGCACGCATGCAGACCCACAGGCACAGACCCAGCACACTGACACACCGACTCTTTCAGTGAAGCACCGCACGGCTCCACCTGTTAGGGACGGTATAGTTTGAGACCTGACAAGATTACAACTTCCTGCTCCCAGGGGTGAAGGACCATTCTGTTTTGGACGGTCAGACAGAACCAGCTGTCGTGCACCGCCATAAAGGTGATCTGGTGTCCTGTGGCTCTGTGTACATACGAGCACATTCTGCATAAGTCAACTTACACGCTGGATCAACATTTTAAAGAGCAATCATTATTATGATGATATATATTGTCTGTAACACCAGGTTTGTTTTATGCATATGGTGATTGACTGGTAAGGAAAGTCTGGAGGTGCATGACTCTTTAGTACTTTATTTCTTTTTCTTAAACCAAAATTGACCTCTTTGACGTAAAGAGTCTTTGTCTGGCCAATGGAAATCTTGCATGGAAGGTTTCGCCATGAATAATTTGGAAGGTCTGTATGCGGAAATGTATCCTTTTATGCGAATTGTTGTACAAATATAATTACCTTTATTTTCAAGTACAAAGAAACGAACGGTAGAGAGGTACATAATGGAAAATACGATGGATGACCTAGATCTTTATGAGGTATATGATTGATAAGAAAACTTTTAGATGCAGTACATAAAGGTAAACGATGCATTTTTGTTGAACACTCGTCTTCAAACCAATCGACCAGCCGAGGGGACGATCATTACAAATCCAATGGTTTGTGGACAATCTGCAATTTTCCAAGATATTAAAATGTAATATTTGTAAAATGTGAACAAAAGAATGCAGAGGATGTCATCAATCAAAAAAGGAGGTTGGCCAGTTGTTTTTTTTTCTGCTGGTTATTGAATGACATCTCTCGTGGTGCCTGAACAGGAGCAATATGGAATATAGCAGCGGTTTAGCAAACAGGATTTTAATTTGCACATGTACCAAAAG
This sequence comes from Clinocottus analis, assembly GCF_023055335.1. NCBI lineage: Eukaryota > Metazoa > Chordata > Actinopteri > Perciformes > Cottidae > Clinocottus > Clinocottus analis. Next base: position 4,612,663 of record NW_027176240.1, read on the forward strand.
AAGGTATATACGTTCTTCCCCAAGCAGCAAGATACTGACCAGGGCGTGTGTAAAAATAGTGTATGAGTTTAATTTTTTAGCTCCGAGCTGAAACACACACCTTGGCTGACCCCGTGACCTGTTGCTTCTCAACCAGAAATAGCCACCTGAAAAAGTAGTTCTGCTCAGTCAACAGTTATTGAAAATGTGTATGGATATGTGTGTTTGAGTCATGTGCGTACACGTACGTGTTCATAATGTGTTTGCAGGTGTACTAAAAACTGACGTGTCTTATCCGGGAATACAGTCTCTCTATGGAAAGATTTCATCGACGAGAGTATCGACCCAAGTCTTTTAAAACAGGAAGGACACGGCTGATGGAGCGAGGAGCAACAACTGCACATTGATGATTTGTATCATGTCACAAATGGAGATGACAAATGGCGAAGGACTAACATGAAGTCAGAAAATATACCTGCAAGGTTTTTCTTGTATTCTTTTCTGTCCATTTTCAGTTTTATCTCACAGGGGTAGAATATTTTACTGAATGAAGCCCTTTTAATCATTGTATCCAGTATATATTCCCCTTTGCTTTACATGTGAATATGTTCTTTCTCAAATATATCCAAACGACTTCACTAGTCCCAAATGCGGCCCGCAAATTCTTGTCCATGCAGAATTTGCTTTAGGGCAGTAAAATGAGCTGAGAGTTATAAAGTTAAATATTTCACACGGTATTTTATTTCAGTGATCGTCTTTATACAAGCAGATATAAATGTAGTCCGTAATTCTCCCGATGCAGTGTCATTATATCAGTCTTTTATATCAGATTTCAAGAACTCAACTAAATCCAGACATTCACGACATCCATTGCTCCCCTGTGTGTTTTCTCTTCTGAAATGATTACGTAGCGGAAACATGCTAGTCGAATTGAGCAAATCAGCGTATGATTATGGGTGAATGGTTTTCTTGTATCCATAAGCTCCTCACAAGAAAGTAACAACAAAATAAATGCAAGTTTAAAACACGATGACCCCAATGTACCAGAAATCTCTGCTATAGCGTGAACCTTTCATCTCTGGAAGCATCGAAGAAGAGCATTAAGTAGCACAAAGTGAAAGTTCTTCATCAGAAACAAACCGGGTAACCAAGATAGAAAGGTTCCGAGTTTAAACGTTGAGATCCATGCAGTGTAACGGGAGCAGCAGCATTCGGAAGATATGTGACAAGGTTACTCTATATTCCCAGCTGAAGTTCAACCAATCAATCATCAGTGCGCCTTTGCATGAAGCGCGCTCTCAAACAAGCTGATGACTCATATTCAGGCCCCAAACCAACCTGCACAGCGGCCAATATTCCATTTTAACTCCTTGAAGCACCACTTAATATATCCTACAGCCGATGTTTCGCTTGTCTTTACCTGGCGGCTGTTGTATCTAACAACACTTTTCCTCCTTCCACTCAGAAAACTGTGAAATCGTTTCCTTTCGTGCGGCCTGCCGAAGTGACCCGCCTTACCTTCGCCACCTGCAGCGCTTTCTGATGTTCGGCGCCTCCCTGGAGCCGAAAGCCCCACGGCGCTCCACCGGACAACGCAATTATCACTTCCTCGACAACCATTGTTCTGCTCTTTTTCTTGCTTATTTTCTGTTCCTCTTGGTTTTCGTTTTATATTTCGTCTTGGGTGGTGGGATGGTGGTGTGGGTGGGGGGGGCCCTCAGTGCGTTGGCCCCATGGTCAGCGGTTTCGGGCCCCCTTTAGAGAGCTCTGACGTGCGCTTTTTGCCTGCCACACTGTCCGTGCGCCGACTTCTCTCTGAATCCGGCTCCAATGCCGATGCTCACACCTGAACACACACACACACACACATGAACACACACACACACCCGTCTGTGTGCCCACCCACACCCAGAGGGGGCCGACCATCATCGCCAAGGAAGAGGGAGAGAGAAATATGATGGGGGGGGGGGGGTTCTGTGTCTGCTTACACCGAGGAATGCCTGCCCTAAACGAGCGAGGGGCGGGTCCAATGCAACACTTGTCCTGTCACTCAGACCTATGCCATTAGGTTGCTGATAGCCCCTCCAAAAATAGGACTCCACCACCACCTCTGCTGCTTCGCCTGCTCATCTGCAGACCAGGGGGAAAGTTAACATTCAGAACGGTCCAAATGGCACCGTTTCATATCTGGCTTTACAGCATTGAGGTCATTGGTAACATTTAGTCGGGTCATAGCCGGACTCTCAAATCGCAGCGCTGAGACACGCCATGACAGACCAGTCCACTCTTGATAAGTCTAATATCCTTTGATTTACATCAAAGGGTGCCGGTGAAGATAAATGACGTTAATGATGATGGTTAGGGTTTAATTGTTCGGGCTGCCGGTGTTTCCTGTCCGCTCCTGTGGAGCTGGAGACATTCAAGGCTGTCATCGCAGAGCTTTTAGGATAAATACTTATGAAAGCTCTGGATGAACAGCCCGCATAGTGACATTGAAATATGTCCTAATTCCACAGTGTTGACTGAATGACAAAATACTTTGAAACACAGAAGGGACACATGCTCGCTTGTATCAAGCTGATGCAGAATGGAGGGCGCTGACAGAAGCGGCAGATGAAGGCACAAGAACAACAAATGGGAACTGGTTTCGTACAGTGTGGACTTGGTTACATAGAATGAGACATGATGATGTCTCTTGTTTCAGTCGGATATGGATTTATTCCATAGCCTGCACAAACACATTTACAGTTAAAACATAGACGCATAGAGTCGACAGATATGGTAAACTGGCGCTTGGTACAGGTTTGTGATGAATGCTAACATTAGCATGCTAGCACGGGCTCGATGACAATGCTAACAAGATGTTACGGGTTCATTCCTACGTTCCTGTTATGAATGGGGTTTAATCTATTATGCAAAAATGATGATTACAGAGATTATTTACTTATATCTGTATGTCTGTATGTGTATGTATGTGTGGGCATGTTCAGGGAACACAGCAAAAAAGGCCCAGGGAAAATTAGTCCTTGACAAAATATACAATTGTCTTAAAAGTTGACTTAACCCTCGAATTGTGATTTTATGTTTGTAAGTCAAATTTGACCTCACAAAACACTCAAAAACTATTATTTTTAACCAATATATAGTTTTTACTTACTTGTTATCCATTTTAACCACAACATATACATATGCTTTTTTTTTCATGTTGTGGTCAGAAGGTCACAATTACCTTGAATCTCAATAAAGGAAATCATCAAAAATATTTTAGAGACATTAAAAAGGAAGGGAAAAAAAAGATAGCTATTGATTGTGTTGTGTTTATATTGCGTAACACCGAGGAGTTGAAATACAGTTATTGGGTGAAGTAAACTTCCACAGCCGTTGTCTGGTTAATTCAAACTAAATCAAATTAAGTCCATTTTCATCAAAGACGATGGCAAATATGTGATATTTGATTCATAAATCCTATGTTCCAATAAGACTTCTGTTCTTTCTTTCTGTTTATGTCTTTCCTTACACTTCCTGTTTTATGTATATTTCTCAAATTAAGAGCCACAGTGTCCCCTTAAAATGGGGGACCCTTTTATATCAGGTCACAAGGTACAAAACAAGAAACATTAGGTATCAAATTGAACATAAAAACCAGGGCTACAATAATATATAATCCTCTATAAACTCTATAAACACAGGGGTTAGGTTGAGGGCTTGAAGTGCTACACCTAAAACTAACTTTAATTGATCTAATTAAAGTTTAAAAATAGATTTTAATACTGTCCACCAAACAAACACAAACACCTCTGCCCACAGAGTCGCAGTTGACACGGACCTGCTCTAACTATGTTGTATTTTCCTTCGGGCATTGACAGGCCTTCGAACGTCTTGATAGAGGCCGGACCGTCCCCGTGCTGCAGAGGCAACGCCGCCACTGTCAATGCTGCGGGAGGTTAATAATGATAGCTGCTCCCTTTGGCAGCCTCGCGCTGCAGCTGTCTGCAGACCTCAGGATATAGAAACTAAGACCGGGCCTGGGTCAGACGGGCCGAGAAAATGTCAGCCACTCTCTTCCTGGCGATGGTATCAGATCAAACAGAGCGCCACAGTTGAGGTGTTCAACCACACAGATAAAAAGTGATCCAGTTTATATCAGATGTGTATTTACACAGGGAAAGTATGAGGCAGATCTCTTTCCAGGCACGTTGCGCCAACCGCTCCCCCTAGTGGTTCAAAGTAGACTCGCTGTCAGCCTCCTGGAGCTTATTTTATTATATTTGTTGGTGAAAATAATATTATATTATTAGATTTTACTATTTTTTTTAACTAGCTTCTTGCGGTTTGTGTTGAATTGTTCACTTTTTAAGTTTTATTTGTTATATTTATTATTCGTCAAGCAGTTTTCAGGGTGCACCCTTAACTAGCCTGCTTGTTATGACATGTACAGGTCACATGTGCCTAGAATATTTTATGAAACAGTCCTATTGTGGAAATTCGAACCTAAAACACTAGACTTAAGCAAATATTGTTTTCATATTTGTCCCATCCCTGTGGGTCCAAAACCAAAAACCATCATGGTGTTCAGAGAGACTTCAAGTGCCTTTGCGAGCAATCAGATAATCTGAGACCAGCAATGTGTGATATTTAATAAACACACTTACATCTAAACCTTCACAATGTGCCGTTTGCAGAGAGCTGCAGCTCCTCCTGCCCTCAACAAGTCAGGGAGAGGTCTGCAAGTCCCTCTGACCTCAGACAGAAGTTGGCCGTCTCTCAAGGAAATGAAAAAGGTCAAAATCCATACGCGGCAGCGATGCGTTCCACTGCGCTTCCATATGTCTTTTCTCTCCATATGCTTCCTATTGTGCTGTGACCTCAAAACAAATGAAAGCGGCGCGTTGAGAGTGCAGCGAAGCCTCAGGAAAGGGAGGGAACTTGTGTTTTTTCCTGTGGACATGGAAGAACTATTAAAAGAGGCGACGGCTTCATCCTTCTCATGTTCCTCTTGTTAATTAATTTGTGTCAATCTCTATGTTTTTCTCTCTCTCAGTGTTCCATGGTTTGTGTTATTTTTTTTCGCCTCCCTTTCAATCATTTGTACCGTAAAGAGCTTCGGCCTTTTTTTTCTGTTCTTTTTTCTCTCGGTTTTTTTTGGGGGATTTAATGAGTTCTCTGCTGGCCGCCCTGCACTCCCGAGACGACTTTGATAGACAGATTTGTTGAGTGGTAGCAGGCACAGACCCAGTGCCCTTTAACTGAGGCCTGTGTGCCAGCATGGCAGACATGCCGAGCAGCCACCGCCGGCCCCCTGGCTCGAGGAGGTGAAAATGAGACTGCCATTCTAATAACCGTGATGTGCGCTGAACTTTCACAAAAGGGTGCGCACAAAGGCAACAGTTCATGCTCAGTAAGGGTCGACACAGAGTTAAGATGTTGAGTATCAGAAACATTTGTGTAAAATATTCGCAACTCGTCAACGTTTTCACTTAAACTTCTTTTTCCGTGCAGGGAAACGCATGCAAGAGGTAAAAATGCACTTGCAGAAGATGTTCATTTCCACAGAGTAGCTCTGGAGAGCATATTGTACTCTCCATCACTCTGTACACATTTTATATGACCCTTGAGACTCTCACATTTTTAAAATGGCATGTTAAAAAGGTCGATTCCCCCTTCGAAGGAGGTATAATTCTGACATTTTGCAATATATTCTTAAACTAAAGATTCCTTCTGGGAATTAATTATATTATTTAAGGTGTCATTTCTTCATTTTCCATCCTTGTGTGTGAGTATTGCCTCGTGATGGAGCCGAGTGTGCCGTCCACTTTCTTTCTGTGAAAACTGTGTATTTAAAGGAGCAATTTACACTGTATGAGCATAACCATAGCAGCATACGACTATCATCAATCCAAAAATATAATGGAGCATTGCTCAATGACCAGAGAAGGCCCATAGTGTGTACTGACTTCTAAGATGTCAGACTGTGTGTACAATATAATAGTAATTGTGTGTTTTTTGGTGTGCCGTAAGCCATTGCTTATGTTTCCATTCTTCCTCACACTGCCATGATTTATTTTCAAGATGTGTGCCGGCGACAAAGCTCACCGCTCTAATTGAAACCCGCTCGACTTCACCGTCACGCTGACCGATCTGCTCCTCCACCTCGAGCTGAACTCCTGACCCCGGTTCGTGACGGGCTGTGCCGCATGAGCGACGTGCCCTTCATGAAACGGAGGCGGCGGCGCGCCAGGTGGCCTCTTTATCGCCTCGGTGTGCCGCCGACGGGGAGTCACACAAGCACCCGCGAGATCACATAGAACAGCAACGAATATGTTATAAAGGAAGTAAGCGATGATTGTTTTTGTTCTGCTAGAGGAATTTCAGCTGGCCTAACCTTGAAACTAACCGTTGCGTGAATACACAGTTGATGAATATCAGTATTTGTGTCTTAATTCATCTGGAACCTTCATGCTTCTTATCCAGTGCACGAAACTCAGTTACAGTAAAACTATTGTGCCCATAATGAGAGTAATGATGGGTACATGCCCTGATGGCTATTTAAGATTTAGCAAATAAATATTCGCTGATGATGGAAAATGTGCTGCTTCTCAAAGTGTTTTCTGGAGGGCATTGTGTTAGTTTGTGCGTTGTGTTTCCTGCTGGAAACTGTTCAGTGGCCATCAGGCCAGACTCTGGTTGTCAGACTCTGGGCAGCTTCAGGGTGTCAATGGGTGAGACCTTGGTTGAGACGTTGCCTCATTAAATAAACTTCAAGGAGCTTGCAATATCTATACAGCATGAAGACTCGCCCTCTTTTTTTTTCCTTTGTGTGCCGCTCTTGTCCTTCACCCAGCTGGGGTTTTAATACTGAAGGACTGTGAGAGAAACCTTTATGTGAGCAGTGAACCTTTTGAAGTAATATATGCACCTACTTGAGAAACTTAAACACTCGGCCAACATCCGGTCATCCTTATGACGCACAGATTTCCATTTTGTTTCTTCCTCTCTGGGTGACAGTACTGGTACAAGTACAATCAGGCACCTCCAATAAGGGTAAATCAGAGAAACAGGGTCCTTTTATTATCGTCTTTTCTGTTAATCCGCATGCATTATTTGTTAAATCCTCACGGTGGCACTCTCCACTGACTGTATCCCCACAGTACACACACACACACACACACATACTGTACACACACTTAGCTTGTGTAATCTCTTTCATTTTTGATGAGTCAAAGCCAGCACTCACTCTCCCCGAGGGGAAACGTCTGATAGGATGGAGCCGCCCGGCCAAGGAGGTAAAAAAGGAGGAGGAGGGGGAAAAGTTTACCCCAAAGTTTGTGAATTTGACATAAGGCCACCAGCATCCTCGGTGTGGGTGGTTTGTTTCATGAGATGAGACGGGGGGAAGGTCCTCCACCCCCTGTGCTTCATCTTGTCAATCCATCACACACAGTAAGGTGAGGGAGAATACAGAGTGGATTGAGTTTCTGCCGGCGAGAAGAGGATCCTCGAGTATTTCAGGAGCAGCAGAGCCGGGGTCTCCGTCAGTGTCACCTTCAGGGACGGTGGGAGTGACGAGGTTTCGTGTGATGTGTCAGAGCTCCTCCACGGTCCAAAGTTACATCTGTCTCTCATGCAGGCAGACATGAGAGCATGAGAGACAGATGTAAGTTTGGACTGTGAGGCCTTCGATCACACGGTGTGCGTCTGCAGGATATAGTTTCACACAGTGATGGAAACTGTCAAGTTGAATTGTCTTAAATGTGCTCTGCGTGAATAAAAAGGCAATATTAGCAGCTTTCTGTGCAATTGCGGGCCTTATTTAAGGAGTTGTGAAAGAGTGGTGTCAGCATCTCTTGTCGCTTTGGAATTAAAAAGAAAATGTGATATGTCCCAAGAATTTTTTTTTCTTCCAGCAATTCCTGACAATTAATGATGCGTTGGAGTCAAAATCAGAGAATTTCCAATGTGGAAGTCCGACATTTCTCCTGTGAGACTACATTTCTGTTCAGCTCCATGTCCTGAAGTCAAATCTATAAATCAATGTCGAGAATTATGGACCGATGTGTTAATATAGCACCTTCTATTTGGGAAAAGTAGCTATTTTGCAGTATACATGTTGGATGGTAACTATGAAAAATCGTATAATTGACACAACTAAAATATTAGATTTTATGTTATGTAGTCAGAGATTATTATTTTCATTTTTTTCAGCAAAAATCCACAAGCTCCTGCAGAATATCTCATAGACAAGCTACAGCAGCAGGTTGTTTGCCATATTGAATAAATGATGTCAAAGTTTTTGGATTTATTTAAGCTATTTCCCCGGAAAAGGTCATTTCTACGAGGCATTGTCAAACTTTTTAATCATCATAGTCATAGTGCTGGTAAAAGTGATTCCTGAATTACATTTGTACAAATAACATTACCTGTTATTGTCTCCGGTGTCAGCACAGTTATGCATTGCTTCTTTTGGGAAGGTTTAGGAAAGCCTGTGGTAATTAAATAACTTTACATCAGCCAGGACAAGGACCCATCCACTGTACCATGAATACCATGAATGTATTACAGGATCGACTATTTTAAATACCAAAACAAAGCCAGACAGGGACATTTTAACATAACAATTGTGCTCTTTATGTTGGATGATAGACTTGAAAATGAAAGTAATTTTCAAATGACACACACACACACACACACGCACACACACGCGTATAAACACACACAAACACACACTTTAGCTGCAGCTCAACAGAGTGGCTCCAGATCGAGTGAGTCACTTATTCGTCGTCATGAATAAATCACACCCACTGCTACTCTCTTCTACTCTGCACCACTGCCTTTTCAAGCGCACACAAATACACCCACGCACACACACACACACGTCCACACAAAACACCATGTACAAACACACACTTGGATAGAAGTTGTATATTTTGGCCTACAAAGTCGCTCTGACCAATTTCCCCTTTGTGGAACAGTAGAAAGTGCGTTTGTTGGTCACACAATGTACAGCAAGCTGTGAAAACGTTGCTAAAAGAAGTTCTACCTGAAAGTGGGGCCCTTTAAATGACTTTCTTAGTTTTTGACACATTTGAAACGAAGCTTTCATCATTGTTTGGCCTTTTTTTTTTCTCTTTCTCTTATATCCCTTCTCTCTCTGTGTGACCCCTCTGAAAGAGTCAGACAGTTGATGAAAGAACAGTCCCTTCCTCTCCCTCCTGCTCAAGACGACATTTGTCACTTTCCATTTTTACAGCTCCCCCCTCAACCCCTCCTCCGCCTCTCCTCCCTCTCCTCCTCCATCACCGCGGTAAAACGGAGTTCATGTCACCCTGCATTTCCCTGAGGCAAACTGACGGCTACACCCAGAGACCCAGACGCACTACACAGCAAGACAAAGTGACTGCTCCTTTTATGCCACTTTGTTTATGCCGTTCGCTCTCATCTTGGAAAGCGACGCTTTCTTTTTCTCGTGGGCACATTACTGCTTTCTATCTTATTCCTCTTCTTTCTCTTCTTTTTACTTACGTGCTTAATTCCTCCTTCGTATGTTGTATGTTCCTTTTTCCATATGTTCCCGTGTCCCACCAATTCTTTCACACAATCGCACACTTTTGTCAGCTTCATTCTCGCCTCATCTTTCCCTCTCTTGCCATTTAGATCTGAATCGCTCCAGCATACTCTCACCTTTGGCAAAAAGCCAGTGAAATTTCCCAAAGGGTGAGGCAACACGAGTTTGCTTCTACAACATAGGAAATGTATCAGAGGCATCGATTTCCTCTCAGCATTATGGGAAGGGGATGGCAGTGAGGTGAAAGCTAAGAGCCATCCGGTCGATACGCATTCTCATCACAGCGCCGGATGTTCCTCCGTATAGTCGGATTGTTGCGTTTTATTGCCTCGGCACAGGCAGCAGTTGTCATCGGGTGACTCTATTAATTGAGCAGCATCAGGCAACAAAAGATAGATGACAGGGGTTATTTGATTTCCATTAGTGTAGTTTGGAATATGCAGTACGGGAAATCACAGTGGAGATATTAGCCGCGGCAGTTGAAACAGCACTTTAGTAGGAGTATCCGTCAGAAACGAAAAACAGTGATGACAGTATTAGTGGCAGTAATTGTAGTATAGCTCCTAAATAATCATATTTGCACAATTCCTCTCAGGATTTACCTGTTTTATTGGTTTTAGAGAGTTCATCTTCCACCCCAGTGCAATAGAAGTCAAATAAATATACATTATCAAAGTAGTAATCCCCATGATACAGGAAAGGAAAGGTCTGTGGATTATTCAGAGCATTTGCTCCCAAAGGTTTCCTGTTATAAAACCCTGAATTGATCCTGCTGCTTCCTCCTCTGTCTGTCTTTGGGCCCAATGTTGACTTGCATTAATAACTGTGAGTGTTAGAGTACAAAAAAACTTATCATAACTTAGTGTTATCTCAAAGATTTTCAATGCAATGGCTGAACATCAAAGACGAAGTCTTTGAATTTGATGGTTGCTTTATTTGAGCGAGAGAGAGAGAGAGAGAGAGCGAGAGAGACAGAGAGAGAGAGAGGGAGAGAGGGAGAGAGGGAGAGAGGGAGAGAGAGAGAGAAAGAGAGAGAGAGAGAGAAAGATACCTGTCTGGTGGTGTGTTTACCTATGTGTGTATTTCAGCTGCACAGGTCCTTCCCAGCCATTTTATAAGGCGCCTAGAAATACAGAGGAATGTAGCAAGGTACTGCAAAAGCTGAAGCCTCCATCTGTCTCTCTCTCTCACACACACACACACACACACACACACACACACACACAACTCTGCCAACTTCTTGTCCATCTGAAACAGCAGTTTTTCTCAGCAGCTGGCACCATTTCAGCCTCTTCCCACAAACTCAAGACCAACCTCCAGAAAAAAGACGACAACTCACACACAACGGGCAGATGAGACTTTTTGGACGAGCTGCTCGGACACACAGATCAGCCCATTTTTCTGCAGAAGCGATCCGGCTTTTTATTGACAGCAGCCTAAGCAGAAAATAAATTATTGGCATAATTAGTTAAGTAGATCGCTGGAGATGAGGGGAGGAATCTGCTCTGTGATTTGGGGGACCTTGCTCTGTGGCCTCCGCTGCCTGGGAAAACAACAGTCTATGGATGGCAGCGTTGTCATTGAGGAGGTGGAAAGGCCAAAGCCCCCACACCTTATCTTTATCATGGTGGACGACCAGGGCTACGGAGACATTGGCTACCATGGGTCAGATATCCACACGCCTATGTTGGACCAGCTGGCCGCAGAGGGGGTGAAACTTGAAAATTACTACGTTCAGCCTATCTGCTCACCCTCTCGAAGTCAACTCATGACAGGACGGTGAGTCATTTATCAATACATCACTGTTACGATGGGAAAAAGATTTAGTTACTGCATCTGTTCTCATATGATATAATTCTGCATGAGCTTTATAGGCTTTTTTGTCTTTTGCTAACATGCCAATTGGGGAATTCAGTGATTGGGCAGCTTTTAGAAAGGCAATAAAATAGAAGTACCACCAGTAGTGCCAAGACCAACGATTACATTGTGTGTATTATCTAACCACTAGAACAAAAGAGACCCATATTCTGACTTTTAGATTGATATAAAAGAAACAAAAGAGATGATTCATGTTTTACTTGCACAAAATCCTGTTATGAGACTAAAAGGAGCAATTTGTTTGATCTACAAAAGCAGAAATGATCTGTTTCATTGACCTTTCAGTGTAAACTGTTGGATGGACATCTGACTCACATCATAGCAATATCTAACTGATAAGCTACAATTCTAATCTTTACAATCCTCAATAGACGCAGAGTAAAAAAAAAGAAGTAGCTGCAGGCAAAGCTCCCTCTTAGTCCGTTCGGTTGTTTTATCCTGAATTTTCATTATCTGTGGAGCGAGTGACCTAACAAATACATGTTCTGAGTTCAGATTAAAGTGTTTTCTGGCAGAAATGTTGCAGGTAGAAAGTAGAAACAACAAAAAAAAAGGAAATTAAAAACTCCTCATCCCGAACTGATTCAATAAAAATCCCTGACCATGTCAGCGTGAAGATGTGTAAACAGTGTGAGAGTATCCAAGGTTGTAACATTTCTTAGACCAACTGTGAAGTTTACCATCGTTGTGTTATTACATGCATCTTATCAAGACACTGTTTTACCAGCTACCAAATTCACACCGGACTCCAGCATTCGATCATCCGATCACGCCAACCCCTCTGCCTGCCTCCGGACGTCCCCACCCTACCGGAGCGTCTGGTAGAAGCTGGGTATGCCACGTACATGGTGGGGAAATGGCACCTGGGCTTCTGCCGGCCGAGCTGTCTACCCAAAGCGCGCGGCTTCCAGAGTTTCCTCGGCACGCTGACTGGCAGTGGCGACCACTTCTCCTACCGGAGCTGTGACGGAGCCGAAGCTTGCGGGTTTGACCTGCATGACGGAGACAGGCCCGCCTGGGAGATGGCCGGCAACTACTCCACTCTGCTCTACATCGAGAGGTGAGCGTCGAGGTAAAACCATTCATTCGTACAAACTTTCATCAAAACTTGAACAACATGTCCTTTGTCCAAACAGAGTGAAGCAGATCCTTCGGAGCCACGACCCCCACAAACCCTTTTTCCTCTACCTGTCCCTTCAGGCCCCCCATACACCCTTGCAGGTCCCGGACCGTTTTCTGCACCGTTATGAGTCCCAGGGCAATCGTCTCAGGCGTCATTACGCAGCCATGCTGAGCTGCCTGGATGACGGGGTTGGACAGGTGGTCCAGGAACTGAAGACGAGCGGGCTCTATCAGAACTCAGCACTGATCTACTCCTCTGATAACGGTGGGCAGCCGCTCTCTGGAGGAAGCAACTGGCCGCTGAGAGGCGGCAAAGGGACTTACTGGGAAGGAGGCATCCGGGCTGTGGGCTTTGTCCATAGCCCTCTCCTGAAGAAGAAAGGTACAGTCAGCAGAGCACTGATCCACGTTTCTGACTGGTATCCCACGTTACTGGGACTAGCCGGGGCCCTGCAGTCCCAACGTGGCCTAGACGGTCGCGATGTGTGGGGAACCATCAGCGAGGGCCTTCCGTCTCCTCGCGCTGAAATCCTTTTCAACATTGACCCGGTGTCCAGGAAGCCGGGGGAGCCATACGACAAGGCATTGGTACTCAATGGATTTGGGATCTGGGACACAGCCGTCAGGGCGGCGATCAGGGCTGGGGACTGGAAACTATTGACAGGAAATGTAGGCGACGGGGACTGGATACCCCCACAGGCGCTCCCCGGTGGTCCAGAGCGGTGGCAGAAACTTGAGAAGCGGCGCAATGAGCTGGGGAAGTCAGTGTGGCTGTTTAACGTCACCGCCGACCCCTACGAGAGGTCGGACCTGGCGGAAGCTCGTCCAGAGGTGGTGAAACATCTCCTGACTAGACTGGCGGAGTACAACCGGACAGCTGTGATGCCGAGGAATCCACCAGATGATCCCATGGCTGACCCCGAGCTCCATGGAGGGGTGTGGAGCCCCTGGCTGGGCTCGGAGGGCCAGGAGGGGGAAAATGGAGAAGAGGACGGCAGGAAAGGGAGGATGCTGAAGATTAAGAACTGCAAAGTATGTAAATTAAAAGCCCTCTTCAAGAAGGTGGAGTCACGTCTGCAAAGGAAGGCCCTGTTCTTCTAATACCTCACCTAGCAACTTTAACAACACTAAAGGTTCGGTGTGCTTCGTGGTTGTGTTCCAACGTGTTGTTGAGTTATTGTGAAGTTGTTTGTTTTTTTCTCAACCGAACAAAGTGATTTTGTTGCCTAAAACTAATGTTAACGGGTTCACTATGGAGACAAATCCAGGCCAATGGTTTTGATCATTTGAAAAAAAGATTTTTGTTGAAAAAATTCAACAATGTACTTTGTACTGCAAATCTCGTGCATATGCTGTATGAAACTAGGGAGTCATAACCCGTGTTTCCTGAAGGCAACGTGGTTGAGGCAGGTTCTCGGCCTTCTTTGTCATGCCATCACTCGTGATACCGTGAACCTGTCGTTGATACCACGCCTCCCACGCCAGATCCGTGTCAAAAGTCTGAAACTGAAAGATTTGAACCCAGAAAAAAGCATTCAAAGCTGTAAAAAAAAAAAAAAAAAATTAAAAAAGAAGATTGAAAGTTGAAAATATAAAATCTGATACTGAAAACTGAAAATAAATATAATTAAAAAAAAGAAGCAGAACTGAATCTAAATTATATTTACCCCAAAAAAGGTTTAGGTTCAAATCTTTTTGATCAAAGCTATTAACCTGGATTTGTGGCTTAGTAATTTTAACACATTAAGTGCCACCACCATTTTAAGAGATTGTGGTAATTTATTGTATTTCTGTAAGATCACGGTTGTTTAATTGTTGATTTTGGAAAGTTGCAAAAAGTTGGCACACAAAGCCAATTCCAACATTATATATTTGTGAGGGCGGAAGGGGGACGGAGGGGGTTCATACACTTTCGTGTTCGATCATCTGAGAAGGACTTCGTTTGAAGCATATGCTGACAACTGAGCCAGGAGGAAGCGAGACGGAGACAAGTACAAACACAGAGCAGCAGACAAGTAGGCCGGTCAGACAGACACGATGGAGCCACGATCAAACGTTGAAGGTCGGCAGATAAACAGGCCGCCTGATAGAGAAGCAGACAGGGCCGAGTGGCCGGCTGAGCGAGCTGACTCACTCGCTGTCCTGCAGCCAAACTGCAGCAGGGTGACTTCAGGCCATCGTTGGACTGCGTAGGGAGCCGTGTGTGTGTGTGTGCGTGTGTCATTGTACGTGTGTGTGTGTGTGTGTCATTGTGCGTGTAGGCCTGTATTCAAGAACAGTTTGATTAATACAGAAGGAGTGCATGCTTGTGGAAGTGAGGCCTGAAGAGACGGGAAGAGGAACGGAGGGTGACCTCTCGATGTCTCATCTGCTAATCATCCGAGAGGACCCTTCTAGGGTTTGACACAAAAACCATCACAGGGGTTGTTTTTAGCAAATGTTGCCTCGCTCTTTTGTTTAGAAGTCACACTGGAGATCCCTCCTCTGCCTTTAAAAGACGTCAGACCGTGCAGTATGTGCAGTCCATCCGTACCGTCAGTCTGTTCTGGACTTTAAAAAAAAAAAATGTTGTACATCTACTGTGTTGTAAAATGCTGGAAAACTGATTCAGATCTCAATAAAATCATGAACCCAAACAATCAGCGTTAAGGTCTCGTGACTTCACAGGATCGCAGCAGAGTTGATTGTATTTATTTATTACGAATTATTGACTAACATTTTCCAAGATGCTTCCTGGCATCTAATGGTTATAAGTCAAATAGAGGGAAATTATTACACATATACATAATTCAAATGAATTGCTGGTATTGTATTTTAGTCACCAGAACATACAGAAATGTGTCGACAGGGAATTATAAAATTCAACAAATATGGAGAACATTTCAAATATTACATTATTGATAGATTAACATTAACTTTTGCTTAATCAGAACTTTAAAAAAATATTGACCCGTAAACTCTTTAACTTTATGATGCATCATTTTCTAAAGCTTATTTTTCACAGCTGTTTAATGCAAAAAAACAACTTTCCATTACAAAATGTGCCTTTGTATCTGCATGCTTGTATTGAGGGATGTCATCAACCCACACATAAACGTCCATAATGGATAATGCTGCAAAACTTCTTTTTTTTAAAATTCTTACTGTCTGGAATATCTATACGCATAGCATCTGCATTATGGTGAACATTTGTGAAAGATGTGTTAGGAGTGCTCAATCAGTGAAGTAGTCTTTTAACGTTAGGGGTCTGGAATGATAATGGGTTATGAAATCAAACATTAACTGCAGGACGTCAAGTCAGATGTGCCACACGCCCATCTCACCAAACTACACACAGGGCACAATACTTTTTGCGTTGCCACTGAACCTTGACAATGAACCAAAATCATAAGTTGCAAAATCATCCAATGTGGATGTATTTCCTCGGGACACTGGGCCGGGGAGGCCACAGTTTTAAGCTAATGCTTTCTGATTAAGTGCGATGTTTCTGCCTGCTGGTGAGGCTGCCGATGTATCTTAACAGGAATGAATCATAGGTGGTGCTGCTTGGTCACATTCAGCACACAGTAAACAGCGTCAGTATTGATAGGCACTGAGTGCAGAAGCTCATGCATCCTAATCTAAAGTGTGTGTGTGTGTGTGTCTGTGTGTGAGTGTGTCATCCGCAAGCCCACACACAGTAGCAATAGCGCTGTAGGTTTCTCCCCAGCGGCCTGATAATGAATATTTAACTGTCCTTCTTCACTGTTTCTTTTCCAATTGCCCCCTCTACCTCCCCGTCACCCCCTCCCCTCCACACACACACACACACACACACACACACACACACACACACACACACATTCATCCCTCAGCGCTTTGCTCATCCCCTCCCCAAAGCCTCCCCCTCCCTCCCCCCTTGTCTTTCTGTCTCATTTTGCTCCCCGTCCTACTCACTTGTTTGTGCTCATTTGCAAGATCGAGTTAGAAGCATTAGCCATGTTTCTGCTCAGAGCTCTGTGGCGTACAGTTAAATAAAAAGAGTGGAGGAGGGAAGAGAAGAGCTCCCAGGGGCTGCAGGGGGCTGTCATGTCTGAAAAGCTTGTAGATCTGATTAAAATATCTTGTTTAATGAAACTGCATACGTAACACACAGCGACTGCTTTAAGGGTAAAGCAAAGGTGGGGACATCTTCAAGTTTAAAAGATAAGGCTTTTGTGATTATTGGCAAATCCAAAATACGATGAAAGGGCCAATATGAATGACAGTATTGTGTGTCTTCCCTCCAGCCTGTGGCTCAGGGACTAATTGTAATCTCAAATGCGATGAGTACTTAGAGCACCAGGACAGTGTGATCACCTCAAAACAAACTACAATGTCCATGTTCATTGCAATGGAGGTTTATGTCACATTGTGGCTCACTCATGTGTGTTAATAGCTTTTGGACAACAATGGCACAATGAGATATATCAGGGTTTTGGCAACACAGACAAATCGGGGTTCAATTGATTTAAATACATCCTTAAATTTATCAGAAAAAACACAACTTAGTTTTTCATTGAGAAATAGCACCTGTTAAGTTATTGTTGCAGCTGCATCTTTAGGCAATAAAAACTGTAAAAACTGAAGTCAAACGTCCCTTTTTCTTCTTTTATATTTGTATATTTGATGAACATTTATACTCACAAGTATGTTCTGTTCCAGTGGCAGGAGGCCTGGAGCATGTCGGGCTTTGAAGTTTTGGTCAAATACTTTGTCTCTGTGAGTCTTCAAGGTTCCCGAGTGTATTGGTGCAGGATAACAGCTGAAATATACAGTCAAAAGTAGACAAAATAGAAACATGACATCAGAAACTATACAGTGAATTTACTGGCTCACAATTGCAATGGCTGTGTGAAGTTTCATTGCAAAATAGTATAGTGGCAGTAGCTGTTTCTTTTCCCTCATGCACTGCAGCTGTATTGATCTCAATGCGTGTAGGTTGGTCGGTCAGCCCACCACTTTGGTCCAGAACTAATTAACACCAATCGATAGATTGCAATAAAACTTTGTCCAGACAGTCATGGTCCCAAAAGTATGTCAATTTGTCCACTCATTTGGTTTGTGACTAATAAATACTGGGATTACCTCGTGCTAATTTGCAAATGTCGGCATTCTGTAAGTAAATTAAGTTTAAATTAAGTGGGCCTGAACATACAGTACACCTGCTTAACGTCAACCTGCTTGCATCGTCATTGAGAGCATGTTAGCATGCTACTGTTAGCATTTATCTACCAGCTATCAACTCTGTTAGGTAGTTCATTTTGTACACATGACATCCACCATGGAGATGGATCCTCCTCTGTTTCTCTCCCGAAGGTTTCTACCCTTTTTTCCCTGTGAAAGGGTTTTTACTATCTTCATTTGGGGGAGTTTTTCCTGATCCGATGTGAGTTTCCGGGACAGATTGTACAGATTGCAAAACCCTCCGAGGCAAATTTGTAATTTTTGGGCGATACAGAATAAACTGAATTGAATTTAGCTCAAAGCGCTGCTGGACATCATGTTTGAATCTCTGTTATGTGTGAAGCAGATGTGAATGTCGGATTGTCGGTTTTGGAAAGTCAGCCGACAGGGCGCGACTATTCTGTAATGAAGTGGCTCTTCATGTCTGTTTACGTAAATGCAATCAACGATCACTAATGAAGAGTGAGTGTCTCGGAGGATTATCTCATTTCGGAGGGTAAGAGCTCAACTGTTACTTACACCTTGTCGCCGTTCTGAGTCAAAAAGGAAAGGACACAAGGGGCCAGGGTGAAAATAAGAAATAAGATTGACCCTTGTTAATTAACCCTTGTATGGTGTTCGGGTCTGTGGGACCCGTTTTCATTTTTCATCAAAGCAAAAATAATATGATTCATTATTTTTTCAAAACTCAGACTTATCGGCCTTGGCTCCTTTTATGCGAAGAAGATATATCAGACGAAATGTTCATCAACCGCACACCGTAACCACCCCTACAGATTTATATTACATACAAGATGGGTCCACTAATAAAAGTGTGGAAATTTTGTACCTGAATTAAATTATTAACCATATTGGATTTTTATATTGCTTCTAATTGTGATGAAGAAAACATCTGTTGAGTATTTTAACATAAAATTGTTTGATTGTGTTGAATTAAAAACCCAAAAATACAGCGGGTCTGACAGACCCACAACACCTGCTGATTAACAAAAAAATGAACACCATACGAGGGTTAAGAAACGCTATAGAGATAGAAAGATTGCACAGAGCTGAGCACAATATTGCCATAGCGATTCAAACATGGTCTCAAGATCACCAGAAGAAAGTCAAATCATTTCTAGGAGCTCCATCTTTAGAAGAAAGACTGGAAATCCAACATGTGGAAGCTTTCTATCGTCAAAGGATCCATCTGCACAGAGTTCATGACTTATATAGCATCACTCCAAGGAGCATTGAAGCTGAAGGCACTTTGGCCATTTTCTGTTATGTGCATGCAACAAACACACACACACACACACACACACACACACACACACACACACACACACACACACACACACACACACACACACACACACACACACAGAGGAAACCCTCACACCATCACAACCAGCCCTCAGTGATGGGATTGGATGAGACTGCTTTGGGTTAACAGTAGGAATGTTGCTCAGAGTCCCATACATGTGAGAAAACTGGTGAAGACAATCGTTAGATGCCCACACATCTGATTCCCAGTATACTGCGATGGCCCGCAGAAATAAGGCACCGTCAGATTATATAAATCACGAAGGAGGTGTCACACAAATACACACGCGCGCACACACACACACACACACACACACACAGATGAACACACAGTGCTATCCAGTACGTGGGAGGGAGCTGTCATATCCACTGTTGGATAATCAGTTGAAGGTAAAGCCAACTTCAGATCTTAAGATTCTTTGGTGAAGTCGTGAAGACAGAAGGCTCATGAAACTGTGTGAAATATAACGTGATGATCTTGAGCTGGACATTGTGTTCTAGATAAGAGACCCTGTAAGTGAATGCAGTCCTTTCTCTGCACTCATTCAGTGAGACAGAAAAGTATCAACGACTCAATCGGGACACATTCGCCAGAGTCTCTCGCACCATAAATTGCGACCCATTACCCACTGAAACAGCCCTGATGTGCTATTAAATACTTATTTGGGGCAATGTGACGGTTTAATAATTGACAAAGAAAGGTAATAGGTCCAATTTAATGTACTGTATATGACAGTCTGTTCCAAGGAAACTGTTTCATCCTGAAAAGAGATTTACGGACTGGCATCCAATGAGCAGCTGATACGGTTTGACCTCTAAGTGTTAGGTGCTAGGGAACGACAGTGGTCACCTCCTGATAAACACACACACACACACGCGCACACACACACACACGCACGCACTTCCAAACCATGAAAGTCATGTCATGTTACTGGTCAGCGCGAGGGAGGAGAGGAACATGCGGCCGTGAGCCAACTTGAAAACATTCTTGCAGATTGAGTCATTCCCCTTCGGCCTCTGCGGCGCCACAACGCTGCTGTTGCGGCGGCGTCACCGCGTGGAAGTTTAGCTTGTAGCGCATAAGAGATGATGATGGCATCATTGTTATTAGTACATGATTGAGTACAGACGTGTTAATGAAAAAACCTGTTGGTATGCAAGGCCCTTAATGATTTATCGTATTAAGCGTCATATTTAATATGTTTATTCTATGGTTTGTACGTAACATCAAGGTAAAATCTTTTTTTTTGTAGTTGCATGAATATAAAGAAGTAAAAAATCCTCTGAAATAACGTGGAGTGGAAGTATAAGGTAGCATAGATTGAATATACTCAAATAAAGTACAGTTCCCTTCCCTCCACCATCGCTAATGAAGTGTATATTATTTAACATAATCCTTAAGCAATGCTGATGTGTCATCCGTCGGCCTTTGGAAGCTGGAGGCTGCACCCACTCCTGGCGGGCTTATTTTCCTAATGTTAAATAATGCAGTGTCATGGGATGAGTCGAGAGCTATCCGAACAGGAAGACAGAACAGTGAATCATTGCACATGAGAGGCAATTACCTCCACCAGAATTAAGCCTGTTGATCCCGTGTGTGTGTGCGCGCGTGTGTGTGTGTGTGTGTGAGACGGGAGGAAGTTTTATTGGAAGCGTGTTTTTTTTCCTCTGCTGACCTCCTAACTTCTCATCTCATGCATCACTCCCTAACCTGCTTCCCCCTCCCTCTCGAGGTCTACCGCACCATCGGTGCAAAGATATGTGTGAGAGGAACGCAAGATTTATAATAAGACCAACGAAAAATGTCTGCAGCCACACAAACACTTTCCCTTTTTCTGATGTAATATTCAGCGGCAGTGTTCCATTTTCAGGCCTATAAAAAAAAAATAATAGCCGACTCAAATAAAAAACACTAGGGTTTAAGGAACCGCTGTTTCGGTGGAATTTCTTAAAGCTCGTGGGGATATGTATCTCTTGACAAGGGTTTGCTAAGTATACCGCCACTGCACAGCTTGTCCAAGCCTCCTCTGACAGGCTCATCACCAACAAACAAGGCAATTCAGCAATTAATAGCAGGGTACCGCTGCACCCTCGCTAATGAAGCGTCAGAGCGGGCGCCTGTAGTTACGGCAGAGATCTTAATTGCAATGCTTTCTTAACACTGTGCCAGATTTACGAGCAAGGCAAAGAGAAAGAAAGGAGACGTACATGTATGCTTTTACACATGTTGAATGCGTTTAACGCATTGTGTTGTTTCAGCTATAGAAAAGTCTCCCAAGTTTGTTTTCTTAAGGAAATGCATCTTGATTGTTCAGTGTTGTCCATGCCGTCACCTTTAAGTCATTGTGTAACAGGAAATAGGAACAAAATGGAGACACGAAGAGCAGTGAAGGAAGGATTTAAGGGCGATTCATTGAAAAACTGTGACAAGAAATGAACTGTTTTTGGTGTCATTACATTTACAGTTAATTTTCTCAAGATGATAGAATCAAACACAGACAATAGGACCATTTAGTTGCAGTTCTGAAGCTTTTGATATGTTACCTGAAGTAACTTAAACATGCATTGGCAGATTTGTTGGCAACTTGGGGGTAAAACAATTGTAATGACAACTGAAAAAATATTGTTTTGGTGTGGAAAAAAACAAAAACTAATTGCTTATTTACACGTCATACAGAAAGAGAGCAACATTATTAGTCATTTAAAGTCATGTTTCCTGTTGACTTCAAGACCAAAAGACACATTTCTCGTTTTGCTTGCTTGAAAACAAAAAAAGAACAAAAGAAATCTGAATGTTTGAGTAGACATGACATGAATTTAACCCTTTTTCCCCATCATCAGGGCTGTCAATCAGAATACAACCCTGGAATTACACACACATAAATATATATATATATATATATATATATATATATATATATATATATATATATATATATATATATATATATATATCTTTAAAATGAAATACATAATGAAAACAACAAACAAAAACAAAGAAATAATAACACTTATATCCTCTTAATAGGATTTCAAAACCAATTTAACAGAACAAGTGACATTTACAGACGGTTACTGTCACTGCATTGCATCTCTTTATCAGTTTGTGCATCCATCAATAGTTGTCAACAAAAAAAATGAATAATGGAGAAGATTTATGTTAGAGATGGAGGTTTTCCAACATGCTGATCAGATGTGTTCATACTGTATTACCTAACTATCTCTATTCGCTCTTTTTATACTAAATTTGGTCACCACCAACTCCTGAGGGAAATATCCAGCTCTAGCAGCTAGTTGCTCACTTATATTCAGCACACAGTGGGTTTTTCAAGCTTTTAAAAACATAAATACATGGAAACGATGTTGATGAGCGCAGTGACAGTGAACCGACAGCGAGTGGGCTGTGAAACCAAAGAGCGAGCTGAAAGACGCCGAAGCACTCTGAAACACTCTGAAACACTCCGTAAGAGCTGAGTGGAGCCGATGAGAAGTGACGCGTTTCATATTAAAGGTAGTCATTTGACCCATTGTTAATGTAAATGCATTCGAGCAGCTTCAAAGTGCTCAGAAGCCATGTGCAAGAAGATCATGTGAGTTGACCATAACGCTCAAGAAAGTGCTTTTTCCTCATATGAGACTGAAGAAACACGTGATTATCTCAAATGGATCAATCAATGCATCAAAAAAAGGAAAGCGCTCACGGACAGTAAAGGCTTGTCACATCACCTTACTGGAGTGTGTGCAGCTGTAATCACCAAACACACATACTTAAACATGGTGCCAAAAGGATATATTAATACCCTTCATGAGATATTCATGAAAGCTCAGATAAACCTTTACAGTGCAGCAGGCCGTTACATAACGCCTATAATTCCTTGTCTCTTATACAATGATGCTCCAGTTTACAGTTTAAATCCCTAAAACTGTGTATGAGTCGGATCGAAGCCTCGACTTTACCCCTGAAAGATCTCTCTTCTGGCTGCTCTTCAAACTGCAATCAGATATTTGCGATATCAAACCTCTTTGAACACTGATGGATGTTCTTTCTTTCGGGCTTTTGGATACATTTGAGGTATTGTCGGTAAATTCTTGGTAAAATGGAGGTTTTATAAATTACAGTGGGGATGATGCACTGGTCCTGATTAAATTGGGGTGAAAGTTGATGAAAACGTGGTGAAAACATGGTGATGATAGTGAGAGGTATTTATGAATACGTTTGTTTTTCTTAGACATTTGTAGGTTTTTCAATGAATAAAAAGTATTTTACATTATTTCAACAAACAAACAAATTTTCAAAGGCATCTGTGTAAAAAAACTGCAAAACTATAGAAAGAAAACATAAAAAAAATGTTTTGACAGCAAATTTTTTGAAAAGGCTGCATGAACCTATTAACAATATTTGGATGAATGTGTTGTTGCTGAATATGAAATATAAAATCGTTAAAAAAGGGGAGGAAATAAAACAGGAGAAGATGTGAAACAAAATCCAAATAATGAATCATTATAATGAATCATTATCGTCTCCTCGTTGCACATTTTAAGTGCTGATCCTTTTTTGGGGAATCCCAGTTCGACACATGAAACCATTTCACTATAAGACGGTGGCATGCAGCTCATTGCTCTGTGCCAATATTAAAATATTGCGGCAACACATCTCACTCCATGGCTCGGTCTTCGGAGGACGCTGCTCTTTTTCAGCCGTTCTGGCGTCAGCTTTACCTTTGCGCAAATAAGTCGAAGATGGAAGGGAGAGAGCATGAAACTGAACCTGGATCTGTAGCTCCTGGTACACCAGCAAAGATCTCGCGTGGCTTACGTCCCACCTCTTGTGCTGTTGCCAAGAGAAGAGAAAGCAGAGAGAGGTCTCACTCTGACGTTATTTCTGGTTTTCGAGGAGACAACGTGAAGCGAGGCTTTGCGCGGCAGGTGAGCTCCCATGTATGAAATTAGGGTGGAGAAAAACATACAAATTCACCTCAGATATACAACACTCACAAATGATTGTATTTGGAGAATGAATACAGCAGCAAACAACTATTTTCTGTGTAAAGACATAGCAAGGTATAATGTTTACTTTAGCAGTGAATGAAGTCTACGTGAGCGCCTCTGCTTTGTTTACACAGCCAGGTGTCAACCTTTTAGTGCACGTGAGCTTGCCCCTCTGGCTATTGCTTATGGCCAACATTCAGCACTACACTGCCAGTGATAATGCTGGCCCAGACGGCGTCGTCATTGTGGAGACATAGCAAACACCCGCCTTTGGTAAACACTGTCACACACTGTTAGCTGCAAGCAGCCGGCTCCCACTGTCACGCTCCACTGTCACTGAGAGCCATGTGACACCTTTATCAATAATGCCATCTTTACTATTATTTTTTTTAATAAACAAGAATCAGAACCATTCATTGCAACGGATGGCAGGTGGTGCATCATGTTAAATAATAAACAATAGAACAAATAAGAACAAATAATGACCAAATAAATGCATCAACTCTTTTTTTTTCAGTTACCCAACTAATCTGCACGGCTCATGAGCGACTATTTCAGCTAGTGGCAAAGCTCCAGGTATGCGGATGTTGGCCGGTCCAAACTGAAATATCTCAATGAAATGTCGTGACATTTAGTATAGACATTCATGTTCTCTTTAGGATGAAATGTAACAACAACTTTTGGAAACTCTTCACTCCCACATTTGTATTTGTCCAATACTTCGGTTTATGACCAAATTACCCTTGAATGTTTTTCTCTATCGTTAACTCTAAAGACCACTTTTGTCCATTGAGTGAACAACTTTTCAAGTTCAAAGAGGGAAAAAAAAGAAACACAGAATCAAATAGAATACATATATTACACCAGGTCAGGCCCACTGTTACAAATCAATTCAGTTTCCATTTCTTTTCGCTTCTTCAAACAAAGTGGCGCACCATCTTAATAGAGGATCTTTGTTACTACAGCTAGGCTGCTCTCTCGCTCTCTCTCTCTCTCTCTCTCTCCCCTCCCACTCCCTGCTCCTCTCTCAGAGCTCGCGCCTCTCTTCCCCCTCTCTGCCTTCACGAGTTCTCCTCTCGAAACCTGCGCGAGGCGGCCACTGAAGCGCGAGGCGATTTTTCCCCCCTTACCTCTCCCCCTAAACTTCAGTCAACATGTCTACAGTTCCGACCTCGACCAGATTCACAGACGAATATCAGCTGTACGAGGAACTCGGAAAGTAAGCGACCGCCGCCGCTGCTCTTGTTGCATTCAGTGTGTATGTGTATGTGTTTTTGCACGTTTTTCGCCTGTGCTGCTGCCATTGTGCGCGGTTTACTTCATTGTTGACAAGGCAGGAGCGGGGCTGTCAAAAACATGGCAGGGTAGCAGAACCACCTCGGCAACAACGCGCTGTAAGCTGTCGGCGCTACAAAGGCTCGTGTTTTTAAACCCTGGACGTGTGCACGAGGCGTATCGCCGCGGCTCCTTCTGTACCCCCCCCCCTAAAAAAAGGTGTGCAGCATCCGCGTAGAGGACCAACTCTCTTTTGTTGGTGTGAATTTATCCGCAGGTAGCACGCGTCGAAAACTCGTTTGCACCCGTCGCCTGGTGGCATCCTCGCGCTCCTCTTCAATCATTCAGCTGTGTGTGTGTGTGTGTGTGTGTGTGTGTGTGTGTGTGTGTGTGTGTGTGTGTGCGCGTGTGCGTGCGCGCGCATTTCTAAGCAGACTGCAGGGCTACTGTTTATGTCAAGCCACCACATAAAAAAAATTAAATAATAATTAAAAAAAGACTGTGGCCGTTGCTCATTTTGTCTGTGCGCGCCGCACGTATATGTGCAGCGTGCAGGATTAAAACATGAGAGGACACAAATGTTGCAGTGTGTGTGTGCGTGTATATTCCGGCTACAAAAAGCCACTTTGTAACATCTAATCTGTGCGCGTGCGGCTAATGGAGGCGCTCCACCTTCTCATACAGCCGACAGCGTGGCTTTAAAGGAGGCGTCTGGCATGGCAACAAAAAAAAAGGATAAATAGCAGCCAGGCTGAACAAACGTTGACTCTACCTTTTTCAGTGGCTTCTTCCTCCTCCTGTCCTCACGTGTCTTCCTGTGAGCTCGTGACCCCAGGGTCCTTTAACAATGACACAATCCCCCTCTCTCTCTCCTCCCTGTCAGGCACTAGTAGCCAGGACCTCTCCTCCCATCTCACTCACAGAATATCATACTGTATCAATTATGCATGTGACCCCCCGCCCCTCCTTTCTCTCTTCAGGTGTGTGTGATTCATGCATGCCCTTAGTGTGTGACGAGTTCACACAAACGCACACACACACACACATCTAATGGAGAGTTTTATGTGAGAAGTGGTTTCACTAATCTGCTTTTTTCTTTCTTTTTTTCCTGCTCCAGGGGCGCCTTCTCCATCGTCCGCCGTTGCGTCAAGAAGTCCACCGGCCAGGAGTATGCTGCGAAAATCATCAACACAAAAAAGCTCTCGGCCAGAGGTAAGTACGACAGACATCCGTCGAGGGAGCAGTATGAATTTGTCGAGCGGCTGAAGGTGCTCCGTGATGTCGGTTTTGCTTCCTGAAGAGCAGCGATCCCAGAGCTCCGTCCTCTGTCTCCCCTCACATCCATCCCTCCATCCCATCCCCCCCTCAGCGGAGATTCCTGAAGAGCTCGAGGCCTTTTTGGCAGAGCTGGGCTTAAGTTGTGCGGTTCAGTCAGTGTGGGGCTTCGGCAGCTGTCCGCAACCGTTTTTGGTTTTGTTATGGTTACCGTTGGCCTTTTCTCATCAGCTTGACCTTAACCTAAGATATCCTCAACTTTTACGGCATCTCGCCGGAAGAGATCAAATAAATGTCTTGTTTTTAATAAGTGCTGGCTCCTATAACGCTGCACTTCTCACAAGGGGGATGGGGGGGGGGGGGCTTCTATACAACCTCAACCCAAGACCTCCCGTGTTGTGAGCTGTGAGCCTTTTTAGTGTGAGGGTGTAAAATATTTATTGCAGGTATAGAAAACATTTATAGATATTATAATACTCCTTTCCCAACGTGGGGTTTGAGGACTCGGCAACGTTACGTCCCCTCCCCTCCTCCCTCGGGTTAGTTGAATTTTCTGAGTGACTTCCTGGTTGAACTTTGACCTACTGTAACATGCTCAACATACTTGCAATCGCACACGGTGTTTGTGCCCCTTGTGTTCGAGTCACAGATGTGTTGCTAAAATGTGATGCTACGCACGTAATTTGGGGTTAAGTAGTTTCGAGAAATGAGGGATTATTACCATTCGGCTATCATTAAAAAAATAAATAAATAATCAAATCTGATTGTATTCAAACTCTTGTAGCCTCACACGCACGGACAGATGAACGCGTCGCGCACGCGTACACCTCACGACAAACACGTCACAGACGGACACGGCACGCACGACGACGTTTCCGTCCGTCTGTGCGTGAGCGACGTGCCCGCCTGTACATGACGCGTCTGTCCGCTTGTGCGCGACTCGTCAGGAAAAAACATAACCGACTCTGAAAGTTTGACATGGAGAAATTCGAGCAGTTGAGGAGTTTCCAGCCAAAGACTAATAATTGGTCTCACTGTCTCATTTTTCGCGAGTAAAGAAACAAATCTCCTTTGGTTCACTGCTGTCTGCTTGGTATGAGGAGATCAGGGCAAAAAGCAGATGGCGTGGCCCTGATTGAAGCTCTAAAACCCTTCATCGTGGTTTCAAATGAAAACTTAAATCCTTTGAGTATCTGTGTGCAAATATCTGCAGCACATTAAGGGTCTCGTCTCTCCCGTTTCCCTCTAAAATGTTTCTTCTTTGATCAAACTGTGTGTGTATGTGTGTGTACGTGCAGCAGTTTTAACACATGTTGAATTATCACCACCTGCGTTCAGTATTTGTGGCAGATTTGTTGTCATCGGTCTGCCTCTTGCTCTGTCGCGTGTGTGTGTGCGTGTGTGTGTGTGTGTGTGTGTGTGTGTCATGGCGTTCCTCCTGCCATGCAAGCATTACTGTCTGTTAAACCTTGTGGTTGTCGCATGTGTTTGGGTTTGCACATTGTGTGTGTGTGTGTGGTGTAGACCGGGGCCAGTTCTGGACTAATCTGGCTGATTTGGTCTCCCCTGCTGCCCTCATTTTTATTTTGTTTCCTCCGTTTCCTTCCTTACCTGTAAACAAAAGATGGATTTGAGGAAAGATCTTGAAACTTGCGTGTGTTTGTTTGTGTGTGCGTGTGAGGATGTATGCGTTGGCAGTGGTCCGGAGCTTGTAACCCGGCAACAGCAGGGGTGAAACTCCTCATCCCATAGGCTGTCTGGCAGAGAGACTGTGTGTTCTCTCTCTGTGTGTGTATGTGTGTGTCTGTCTCTCCGGGTCGTGGTCACAATTATCACACAAACACATAGACGACTGCTCTTTTCTCACTTGAAGCACAGTTGCACACATTTTCTCTCACCTATTTAACGGTTCTCGCACTTCACTGTGCGCACTCAGGTCTGTCTGTCTCAATACAGTTTCTCGTTGTGAAATACACACACATTAGTCTCTCCTTCAGCGCTCGTTGTCCTTCGTCAGAGCTGAAGTGTGCTGGTGCTGCCAATATGTTTTTTTTTTCACAAACACAAGAAGCAACCCGCTACACACAGACACACACACACATATGCATGCATACAATGCCGGAAAGAAAGGCAAGGAGTGTGTCACTGACAGGCACCACTGTGTTGAAGAATTCTTAATTACATATATATTAATTAATTAATTATAGGGCTGCACGGTGATGTAGCGACGAGCACTGTCACCTCACAGCAAGAGGGCCCCGGGTTTGATTCCCAGGGGGTCCTTCTGTGTCTGTGTGGAGTCCATAGCCATGCAGCTCAGGTTAATTGGAGGCGCTAAACTGCCCGTAGGTGTGAATGTGAGCTCCATGTGGCCTGCGATAAACTGGCGACCTTTCCAGGGTGTACCCTGCCTTCGCTCAATGTCACCTTAGATCTGTATTTATTTCTGGTGTGTTAATCTACATATATGTGTTAGATATATATAGATATATAACAATGAACGTACAGTATATAGGAATTGGTGGTTTGATGGCTGGACTACTTTTAGAGTATCACTTGTGCTTAGGAGGTGTGTGCATGGGTGCATGCGCGCAGGTGGGATTAAGCCGTATTCTCTGCAGCTCGGGGAGGGCACGTCAGCTCGCGGCGAGTTCAGTGATTACGACTGGCTCATGCGGCGACACATGCACGCGCACAGCGCACAAGCAGACACTCACACATGCACACGTGGTCTGTCACTTCCACTGACGTTCACAAGCGCATATCCACACAGGCGCGTTGTTAAGAACACACTACATTCAGTAATAGTTCTGATTTGATCTATTTTATCTACTATATTTTCTAATATGGATACTTTTTTCTCGTTAGTGAGCCATGGTAGTAATTTAGTCAGTTTAGTTTATTTATAGCATTAAGTAATGTACTTTACAGTTTAGTGTTTTGGCAGTTGATTAGCGGATTTTGAACAATTTGACATTTTGAGAAAAAGGCTCATTTTCTTTTTGATGGAGTCAAACGAGAAGATTGACACAGCTCTCGTAGAAAGCTGCAGCCAGTTAGCTTAGCTTAGCATAAAGACTGGAGACGGCGTGAGGTATCTCCAGTAAACCAGTAAAGCCGCCTACCAGCAGCTCTAAAGTTCACTCACGTTATATCTTGTTTTTTTAATCTGTAAAGAGTAAAAATCCCAATGACCCTTTTTACTGGGGGGTCAATTCTTGACCAGTCACAGTGACGTCCTGGAGTCTCTGCTGATTGTTGACTAGAAATAATCTGACCTACAAAACGGTGAAACTGTCATTTTTTATAGCTCAAATACTGTCAGTTCCTGCTACTCATTCGGAAAGCTGCTGATGCTGTAGTACTTTATTTTTACCAGTGACTTTAGCATCATTTTACAGAAGTTGATGGTGACGCTGAGTGTTGGCTTGAGGCGTCAGCGATGGCTTAAAAAAAAATCGTGGGAAGCAGAAGTTGAGAAGGGCAGTGTGCTCATAAATTCATGGTACTTTTACTTCAGTGTTGGAGGTCTGTTGCATGCTTTGTGCACACTGATGAGGGAGATAGGAGAGCATCTGTTTTGGATGAGCCTGTATGACTTCTGTACATCTTCTGCAGAGCCAGAAGTCAGTGGTTGGATTGTAATTAGACAATCTAACCACTGACTTCTAATTACAATAAAAGGAAGTTTAGAAAGTATTTTCATATCTCTTTTCTAACAGAATGTCTGTTACAGCAGCTCATCTCATTGTGTAAAAAAAACAAAAAAAACTTGCATATCTACACGTTTATTAGCAAGTCAGCATTTTCTTTTGCCAAGTCAGCCTTCATCTGCAGCTTTCCGTTCAAGAAGGCTCACTGCCATCATCGCCTCTTTACAGCTGCTTTCACTGCATCCGTTGATGATGATGTCGCAGTGACTCTAATTTTATTTAATAAATAAATACACCATACACTGTATGGACTAAATCAACTTTGCTCATTTAGCTTTTGGTTTAAGTTGTAGGATTAACTTTGTACATCTGAAGGATTCCTGTTAGTTGTTAACCACTAACGCCGTGAGCCAGCAATTACCCTCGTCCTCACCAAAGCATGTGCCGTCTCAAGTGCCTGCACTGATGGAGACGTGTTGCTACAGGTTCCAGTAAGGACTTAAAACTTAAGCTCGGGAAGCTGGTTATATTCACATCTCCATGGGTAACACTGCGCAGTAGTTTACGGGATGATACATCTCTGGAGACGGATAATGGATACCTCAACCCATAGTTGTGCGGTAAACAATAGAACCGGCTGGTTCACTCTCGGATGTAGCTTCTAGGAATGTGTGCTCGCACATTTGATTGACGACTGCAATCCTCTTCCAGATGTCGCTGCTTTGCGTTGCTGCAATTAACCTGGTTGAACAAGGTTGAAACCTGAATGACGGTGTCTGAACACGGCTTCCTCACTTCCCTGACGTCTTTCTCACGCTATAATATTCTTTGAGGTGGACATCACAGTAATATCATTTATAACATTTATGCACTGTGTCGAGTGTCTACAGCAAAATGCTAATTTCCAACACGTGTCCATAAGAGTTTGTTTTTTTCCTCGACACATTTTCTTGGAGGAACAAAATGTATTTATTTGGCTGCGACTAAATATATTTTTTCTCATTAGTTAATCTGCCAATCACTTAAGCGTACAGTTGTTTGGCCTTTTAAGAGATCATAAAATGCAAAAAATGATGTCCATAATATTTTCCCATACCCCATGATGATGTTTGTTTTGTCCAACTAACAATCCAAGAATATGAATTATTCTATCACAGAAGACAAACCTGCAAACACACTTACTTAAACAATAATTTAGTAATTTCTTAAAATAAACTTTGGACTTTGGACAAGTTTTGCATTCTTAAACACTGAAATGTCCCAAAAAATTCTCTGCTTCCAGCTTCTTTAAATGCGAATAACGTGCCGCTTCTTTCCGCAGTTAATTGAATCTCAGTTAATTGAATTCAGGCACAGTATTGAATGTAGGTCAGCCGCCTTTTGGCAACGCTCAGAGCCCAATACACATTCACTGGAGTCATGCGGTTACGTAGTAAAAAAGAAGAGGAGGAAATACACTTGCAGTGTAAAAATGAGCTTTGGCTTGCGTTTCCCCGTGTATGTTGCGAGCTGTTGCCAGGGCCCGTGTGGTCAGCTGGATTGGTCGAAATTGGGATTGACGCGGGATTAGACGCTCGGCAAACGTTTTCTCAGTCGAACCGCTTTTAACACCCGAGGGAAAACGCCGTTGATCGGTGTGATCCATCTCGATGGCGCTCCGTGTTTATTTTTAGCGGCAATTATGTGTCGCGTATTGTCTGGAGCTGTGAAGGGAGTGTATTTTTAGTTGCACTGTTATTAGGTAAGGCCTTGTGATGTCAGGGGAAGAGAGTAAAGGAGGGGAGAGGCTGGCGGCACTCGTCCCACTGTTGAATTATTGAGGTGCGAGGCTGCTCTGCTCTCACTGAACACGGACAAGAGCTGAGGAGTGGACCCTCAAAGTCCTCTTCTACGCATCCTTTTATCTCCTTTTTCTTTCATGCGTCTCCCTCAGCCTCACTTCCTATCCTACTATTGTCTGTTCATCTCTTTCGCCTCCTCTTCCTCCCTCTTTTGCTCGTCCTCTTCGCTCCCCCGGTGCCTCATCGCAGGCCATGCACGCCTATGACTACGACGTGTGTGTTTGTGTGTATTTCTGTGTGTGTGTTTTTGAGCTTTTGGTTGTCTTGGAGTGCGGCCCGCTGTAGGCTGATGGCGGAGGGGCAGATAAACGTAGCAGAGCAGCGCGGTGAATGTTTCATGGGACCAAGTGTGAATATTTGATGAGAGGGTGAGAGTCGTATATGGAGAGAGAAAGATGTAGATATGGAAAGGCAGAGTGAGGCAGTCGGTCAGGGTTACATGCTCCAAATCGCTGAAACACTTGACGTGGTGTTAGTCTTCCCACAGCATGCAAACCTTCCTCTTTTCTTGTCAGGGCTTTGAAACGATACTGTGTGTGTGTGCGTGGAGGTTCAGTGTGTTTTTCCAGGACTCTCCTCCTGTCATATTCATCTTGCCCTCTTTACTCTCTTCTCTGCTCATAGTGATCCCCTCCTTGTCCGACACATGAGGTATCATGAGTGGGCCAACTTGAATAAAAATGTAATTTACCATTTACCGGAGGAGGACATGGACGCGGTTGTTACTTTTGAGTGGAGTCATGTGTCACTAGAAAGTGAACCTACGAGTCTGTGCGACTGCAGCGACACGGTATGGAATGTAAATAAAGATAGTAATGTTAAAGGTCAACACACACCGGGGGCAAATCCCCTGCGATTATTTTACGTCTGGAGCTGGAGAGGAGTGGATTTAGTCTGCGCCGCCTTCATCAAGGTTGAAAGGAGTAATGAAGTTTGCCTTCTTGGTTCGGGATACGGAGATTCAGTGTTGTCGTTTTCTAAATATAGGTGTACTAGGTATACCTAACTGGTTTGGTTGATGCTACGGAAAATAAACCTCATTCCAAAAACACATTTACGTTGCTTTTTTTTTTCTGCTGTGCAATATTTGCAGAAAAAAGTGCAAAATAATAGCAGGAAAACGCTGCAACTAATGATCTTTTATTGTGTTATTTTGCTCTTTGGGTCATCAATTGTCAGACAATAAAACAGTACAGTACCAAACCACTGATATACTTAATATTATACTTAGAATTTAATATAACATGGAAAAAGGAGCTGTGGCAAACATGTTCTACACGTGAGGATTTGCTTCTTTTTTTTTGTCATACACAATAATAAACTGAATGTCTGAATAGAGCAAGGTACTTTAAGACGTCAGCTTGGCTTCTGGGAAATTAGAAGACTTTTTATATTCTCAAAAACATTTTTGGGAATTAATTGAAATTTGTTGCAGCCCGACTGTGCACATCTATCCTGCCTGTGGTCATCACTTCATGGGAAGCGAGTTGTTTCACAGCCCGTCAACACTTCAGTGGGTTACATTAGAGAATCTCAGGTGAATACGCGTTTGTGTGTTTGTGCATGCACCTTTTTAGAGTGGCTGCTTTTATGGAAACACGCACAACAACATCCCATCAGGCGTGTTCATGTACCAGTGCAGACTTTAAGGCCATGCTGGGTGACAGCGACTTGCTCTTTGCTTTCTGTGACGTCGGTCACATCTGGAAAAGAACAAAGAGAGACGGAGAAAAGCAGTGGTCGAGCGATCTAGAGTCTGAATGAAGAGAGGTTGCCCCACGTAGGACCCACATGCTCTTAGCTGACGCCCAGCAGCGTCTCAAACATAGCAAAATAACACAAAGATAATATACAGGCAAAATAAACAGACACCAAGACACATGTCTAGTGCTTCATAAGTGATGATTGAGAGGGATTATTTGTCTCACAGGCTATACCTAATTATTTAAGAGTTATTTAAGCAATTTCTTGCATGTTATATCTTTGAAACACAGTTGAAAAATAAGAAGCGCTCCACCTTTTTTGAGTCGGAAAGCCAGGGAAACCCCGTGTTTACAGTTAAGTAAGTTGCCGACAGTGAAGCAATGCTGCTGTTCTTTAAAAGGAGAGGGGTTTTATTGAGATTATTTATTGCCACAGTTGGAAGCAATAAAGCTGGGCATACACATGGGAGACGCATCCAGCAATAATGTTTGTGTGTGTGTTTGTGTCAACAGTCTCTTGCTCTTTTCTTCCTTTCTACCTCTCTGCCTCCTAACATTTGGTTTCACACATGGACAAATTCACCGCGTACATTGTGAGCTAAATGTAACGCTAAACTCTTCTTGGTTTTTTACAGATTTCTACAACTAAAAAGTTTGTATTTCATTAAAGTTACAACCTCGAAGAAACCCGTTTACGTTGTCTTTTGTAGCATCTGTATGGCGATGAGCGGTAATGTGGTTGGGTACATTTGGGCTGGTGTGAAAAGTTGTGTCAAACTCTGGTGCGGAGTAAACAACTGGAAAAAAAAAAGATTACTATAAATTCTAAACATGACCTTTGTCCAACTGTGTTTGTGTTTGTGTGTATCTGCAGCTCTTCAGACATGCCTGTGAACACTGTGTGGTTTGTGGTTTGTGATCATAGGTCTCATAGTCTTAAGCCTCCGCCATGAGCTAATACAGTGCGACCAATACAAATCACTGTTGGCCTGTAAATCTGCATGTGTTATCAGTCGGTTTGAGAGTAGCGCTACATCTGGAAAAAAGCCCTTTTTGGATCCACACATACCTGTGTGAGGTCTGATGAATGCCTCAGCTGACGTCACTTGAGTCAGCATTGATGTGTGTACATTTGAAATGAATACAAAATCATACATTTTGGAGATCGGTCAATTGGCGGCTCCGATCCTCGGGCTCAACCGTTTCGGCCCTTATCAACTACTTCCACTACATCGTTAGTTTCGTCCTGACGACAGACGGTTGTGTCTACAACACACCGCTTTGCATAGCTAATCATTATATTGGTGTATACTTTTGACTGTTGTATAATAACACAACCAGAAACACAAACACGCATATGCACACACAACATGGTGTTGGTTCACCATCATTATCTCCGTTTACGTGAACGTGTCTTTGCACAGGGCCGCTATTTTTCCCCAAGAGGACAATGTTTGCCGAGCCAAGTTTTTATTTTTCTTGCTCGTGTGCGGCGCCCTGACCGTTGTGTCGGTCAGTCGTTTCACTTTAACAATTCACACCTGCCCGCAGGCTCTTAGCCAAGTTAAAATAGTTTGATAATCTCCGCTGAAAGCTAGCCACAGCTCGTCGTATCCCAATACATTTGCTCAATGAAGCGTGCGGCTGCATGGTTGGGTTGAAGTGTGTACTCCTGTTGATTTGGCACGGCACCAACACAGTTTGTGCGTTTGGGTCTGCTTCCAAGGTTGAAATCAAATCAGCCTTTCCTAATAAGTCTTCTCACGGTAATCCCATTAAGGGCCTGCCGCCTTGACACACTTTGGTGCCGTTGTGTGGGGGGGAGACGCAGGTTTTGTAAATTAAAGCACGACCTCCACTTGATCGCCAGTGGATTATAATTACAAGATGAGCTGCCACAATAACAGGGGATCACCCGTTCCAATAATCCTTTTACGACCAAACATTTTTTAAACATGGCCTCAACTCAACATCGGAGCAATAATTCTGAAAGGAAATATAAATCAATAAACGGGAATTGTTTAAATCGCTGTCAAGTGACGACGATATGCTGTATATGGAAGCGGATTAATCCATTTTAACCTATGCAGCAATAAAAGAATGCAAAAAAAAAGGCACACACACTCGTAAAATGTGATAACCGCACACGCAGCTCGTTGCTCGCACAAAGCGTCGGAAGCCCAAACAGGGATCGTGTGTGTTGAGACCGATCTTTGAATGTATAACAAACAGTTGCTCCACGAGCTCCAAAATAAATATCAAACATCGTGGCTGCTCAGTAGGAATTGGAGAGCAGATCGGTGCAATTTTAAAATACTATAATTATTTGCTTTTGATAAGGATTAACTCACACACTGCTCAGCTGTCCGACATGATCTACGTCAGCTGTCGCTCTTTACGCGGCGTTACTGGCTGCGTTAAACCTGTGCTGAACTCTGGATGTGTGTTCATGTGTCGCTTCACGTCATACCAAACGGACTGGCAGTCTCCACACACACAATAGAGGCCATTATCCCTTCTCTCGGGGCATAACCATGAGATGTGTGTGTGGGTGGGTGTACACGTGCATGTTTGTGTTTGAACAACTCTCAGATCTGGTCATTGTCCGGGTTGAAGCATGTCGCCCTGGAACAGCCGCTCATCAGTGATTAGTTATCACTAAGCGAGGATCAAGGCCGCACTCTGACACATCAAGGCCGGGAACCCGCGCCGTGTTATTTATGTGCAGGAATAAAGGTGCCAGTATTTGCCTCCAGCTCTATTCTTAGGAAGAGTTTAGGTGTCATCATCACACACATCACACGCATCTCTTGAGCATTTGAAGCCGATAGCTTGAGAAATTAACGCGCGATATTAGAAACTCTTGCCGTCATATGTTTTCATTCTCCAGTAAAAAAAAAAAAAAGCCGTTGTTGAAATATGGCCAGCACAAGCAAATAATGGTTGGTTTTTAAATAAAGCCAAATAAAGAAAACATGAAGGAATGATCGTAAATGGCTCTACAGCAACAGTATTCCCTTAACTTTACTAAAGAGAGGATCAAATCGATGCAGCAGAACCAGAGATTTATTTCTATTGCATGCACCTTCCTCATCAAAATCACCCACAATGCAACGCAGTCGCATACATGTTGAGCTTCTGGAATGCTGTTGATGTTAACGTGTGCAGGAAATGTTGAGGACGAGGACTAAAAGAGGACATAAAAGCCTGTTTTGGGTGAGATTTGCTCTGCAGTTGGTGAACAGAGGCCTCTGTTCACCAAGTATTTGAGTATTTACTGTTTACTGTCACACAAGTTCTGCCCTTTAACCCTGACATAATAAATGAACAATTGCTCTCTCAAATGAGTCATCAAGCCTTTGAATCTGTTCTGACAAAAGGATGTCTGAAAACAACTTGACTCCATGCTTCAAAAATAGCACATCTTTGGTGAATTAAATACTTTTTGTTGTTGTTGTAATTATCACCCAGTTAACGTGATGCAATGCGTTTTAAAAATATAGTTCCACAGCATCTCATGCTTCAGGCTGCCTTGTGAAGATGAATGTCTCAAACCATGCCTGTGCTTCTTAATTTACTGCTAAAGAATGTTTTTGAACTCATTTTCTCAACCTAATGATTTAAACTAGCAACAGGGTCACAGCTCACTCAGCGCTAATGCTGCCGGTAAGCTTTTAAAATGTACTTTGTGCTATTTGGCGCGATGAGCTGGCAGAGTAGCTATGATGAATCTAATTTACCTTTTTTTTTTTTTTTTTAATCTCGCGGTGCATTTGCTCAGCCACGGTGCGGTGGAGAAAACGGGACTGAAGAAGTAAACCACAGGTGTCTGCTGTTCGTCTTTTTTAGAAGGGTTGTTACTTTTGGGGGGGATTTCATGTCAGTGTTTTCACTTCCTCTCGTGAGAAGGACCATCACACTTTTGCATACAAGCCAGGTTTTCTGATCCATTATCTTAAAAGAACATCAAGACTAAGATTATTAGTTTGGGGTCGCCGGACAAAAACGATGAGATTAGAAGATTTTCTCATCTCATCTATACAGTGTGTAGGTTTCTAAACGATACCAGAATACCTCTTTTCATGAAAATATTCCCCTTTTTATTGGTGGAGGCAGCAGCGTTGGTCTCTTGATCCAAATGCTTCTACTTATCCGGTGAATGATCTTCACTTGTCACTTCTTAAACAGGAGGCCGTACAAGTTCCAATACAATATGAATTTAAGTGAATAAACTTAATTAGGAAAATGAGTGTTAATAAAGAGTTTTTGGATTTCATTGTGGCCATAAACAAATATGTTTTGGATATTCTCTGAATATGACAATTATAACCTTGGAAGGTGGGAATGATTAGTTGTGTGGTCAGTTTGGTTCATTTTGGAAAGCCGGCCCCTGTCTTGTGTCATCAGCATTTATCTTGATTATCCCATAACAGCATTGACATATAACCCATGTTTGCTGTTGTGTAGTAAATACTCTTGACTGCATCAGCTCCAGAAAAAAAACACATCACTCATTGAAAGGACGTTTTATGTTAAAGTCACATATTCATGCAAGCGCTGCCACTGTACAAGAGGCAGTCACATGACTGTTGTTGTTGAGCAGCAGTGTCTGTTATTTAAAAGATAAAATAACTGCAGGTGATATTGGCTTTTTGATTACTGTTTTAAAAGCGATTTTTTTTTTTTTTT
The DNA here is from genome assembly GCF_023055335.1 of Clinocottus analis. Classification (NCBI taxonomy): domain Eukaryota; kingdom Metazoa; phylum Chordata; class Actinopteri; order Perciformes; family Cottidae; genus Clinocottus; species Clinocottus analis. Next base: position 4,651,139 of record NW_027176240.1, read on the forward strand.
TTTTTTTTTTTACCATATCAGATGAATAAAGTTTTAAAGAGTCAAGAGGAGCAGTCTCCAAATCATGACAGCAATTACTATGGAAATCAAAACGCATAACCCAGTTATTTAAATCATCCAGTGATTTTAATTTTTTTATGTCAATCAAAATCTACTAGCCGATAGGGGTGGGGGAAAAAATCGATACAGCATAGTATCGCAATATTTTGCGTGCCGATAATGTATCGATACACGAAAGCCGAGTGTCGATCTTTTATTTAGTCAATTCCAAACCTTTTGATCCTGGAACAATAAAATCAATTTATTTTTTGTTGAAAAACTTTTTCTTTTAGGGACAATTTGCGGTTGGAAAAAAAGGTAATAAATCGCAATACTCGGCGTATCGTGATAATATCGTATCGGGGGACCTCTGGTGATTCCCACCTCTACTAGCGATTAATTTTCTGTTTATTGACTGATGGACTACCCAGGTATTGATTCAGCGATATCAGCTATTTGTATTTCTCTTAATGTCAGTGGATGTTCTCTGTGGTTGTTGTGTAAAAGAGTCGCCAGCAGCCTTTCAAGCAAATGTCAGGAGCCCCAAAATAATCTCTTTTCCATCGCGATACCTTCATCCTACTGGCGAGCGCTTCTGTCACTGCTGCCTGCTTCACATGGTGTTAAACTCCCCCAGCTTTTGGGATCATACAGAAGAGTCCATGCCCCGCCGTCCTCGGCTATCTCCCCACAGGAGGAGGTTTAAAGGAAGTGAAGCTGATCTCATGTTTGTTATCCTGTTGGTCAGAGAGAAGGTTTCTAATTAAACGCTGGAATGGGGTTCTGGCACAGACTCACAGACTCTTTTCACAAGCAACCTGATGTTATTGGTCTCTCACAGCGGGTTAGCTGAGGTCAGATTAAGCTTCATTTCATTGCTCAATTTAACACACACAAACACACACAGTAAGCCACACAAGGCGACTGAAGACGTGCAGAACATAACGCACAATTGAGAACTTTCTAGTGAACAGAAGGATACACAGTGTGTTGCGCAACTCCGATACCTTTCAGATGCCAAACCGATCCATGCGCGGTTGTTTTTTTTCATCCTGAATTTGAGAGCAGAAAAAGCACGATAGTACATTGACCGTCAAAGTCAAACTCTTTCACAATGTAAATGTGCGACTGAGCGAAATTTGAAACGACCGCGAGCGGCCACGAGGTCGGAAAACAATTTAAAACTTGGACGACGATATTTTGCAGATGCGGAGCATTGAGAGAGAGAGAGAGAGAGAGAATTTGCAGCGGGAATTAAAAAGTAATTTTCCACGGCTGCGTGGAGCTGTTGCAAAGCAAAAAGGTCAGGACGACCGTAATAAAAGTAATGAAGGCGGTTTGAATTCTGCATCAACTGTCTTGCTGTAAGCCAAAACCACCAGGGCGAGCAAGCAGGTTCATCTAAATACTCCTGGATGTCGCCAGGTGAGAAAATGCTGCAGTTGGCTGCCTGTGACGGGTAACCCTCTGAGCACAAGGGATATTGGGGATCAGTACACACACACAGAGAGAGAGATGAAAACTGGAAGCTTTTAAGCTTGTTACCATGCTGACGTTAGCATTTTTTTCTCTCAAAGCACCTCTGCACACAGCCTCACAGAGGCTGCTGGCATGGCTGCAGACGCTTGTCTTGTTTCGTTTTTTTCTTCTTCTTCTTCCTGTTTCTTGACTCGGGGGGAGGGTGAGTGCGGGTCCAGTAAAGCAGAACTGGTGTCTGTCTAATTAGCATACTGCCGAGCACACCGAAGGTGAAAACGGTGTCTGTTCAGAAGGGGTTGAAAAGGTCTTGAGGATTGGGTGCATGTCCCTTCTGGCTGAATAAATGGAGAATAAAGGAATCATCTGCCTGCTACCGGTCGTTTGTTTAACGGTTATGGCGGCAAGTGTCATATTTCGGATTTCAAAATCGTGACGTTATCGACGCCGTCCTTTATCGTTCCCCGTCTCGTTGCGTTTCCATCTTTCACGCCGCTGGTTTTGACTCAGCGACGCGAGCCTAGCGTCGGCCCGCTGACACCAGACTGACCTCTCACAGCGACGGGACGTCTGACTTGTGGATAGGAAAAGCTGTGACGGGAACGGAGGTGATCGGTGTCAGAAACTCACTTCTGCCTGTCTGGTTTCTCCATACGCCTCCATCCGTCAGTCGGTCTCTGTGTCTTACGTCTCTAACTTTCTGTCTCATTGTGTCTCTGCTCGGTGATGCGGGGCCGGGCCAGGTCGGTGTGATTCAGGGCTGTAAGCCGGAGGAGGATTGGATCTATTTATAGACTCGTCTGCTCTCTGGGCCACGCTGACCCGAAGTCTGCCTGTTCGTCTGTTGTTTCTGTCAGCCTGTCATTCACTTATCTCCTATCAGTTTGGTTTTCCTTTCATCCTGTTGGACCGTCAGATAGAAAGACATTACCCTCCAGTGTTTAACAAGCTCTAGCTCTAATTATCTTGCAGAGATCAATCAACACACACACACACACTCCAAGATTTATTCTTTGTTCAAAACTAGATTTCCCCTTACAAACATCCAAGAGAGATGCAACTAACATGTACTTGTGCTCGGTCTTGGGTCCGAAGCTTTTTTTGGTCTTTGGCAAGCGATTATAGGGCATCATCTTTGTCACTTTTGGCTCTTTTTATATGGTCGCAGCTCCATGACCCACATCAGATTCAATTCATCATACTTATCATCACACATGTTGTAGCTTTGGTCAGAAACACACCCAGTTTCATCCCATGTGTTGGTTTCTTTCTGAGAAGGACTGAGAGCCTCCTAATGTGTTCTCTGTGTATTTGGTGTGTGTGTGTGTGTGTGTGTGTGTGTGTGTGTGTTTGTGTTCGTGTGTGTGTATATGTGTGCAGGTAGGAAACAAAGCTGAGAGAAATGCTTTTAGTTTTCATTGACCTGTCTGGAAAGTCACTAAAGACTTTAAAGGGAATCACTAGGTTTTCTAATGGCTTTGCTCTAAAAAAACCAATGTGTGCGGCAACAACAACACGTACACATTAACAGCCACTGAAACGCACATTGATGCACTCGAATACAATATACTTCTTCAAGTGTGAAAATGTGACACAAAAACAACCTGGACTAATTTTAAAAGGAAAAAAAAACATCTATTGGATGTTTCCATTTTTTGCTTTGTAAATAATAATTATTTTATTCCTAAACAACACAATTGTTGTTACAGATATTGTCGTGCAGTCTAGCGGATGGAGCTTTTTTTTTTTTTTTTTACAATGCATCTCAGAACTGACTTCACGAGTGACAGTATTGTGTCAGTTGTGCGTTGTATGCGACTACTTTGAGCAAAAGCAGCTGACGCCCATGAGCGGCTTCGAGGTGAAGTTTCTTTAAAACGGAGAAGGAGCTGCTCTCCGTGTGCTGATTGTGTCTAATCAGCGAGTCCTCATGCTAATGTCCTGCTATGCTTATGGTGCAGGTTGCCAGGTCGGCTCAGCAGATGGAGAACGGTACATGCCAACCGTGGCCTTTTGTTGACTCTGCTTGTTCTCCGGCAACCCCCCGAGGAGAGAGGACTTTGACGCGGCGCAGACAGACACCCTGACTATTCAGAAGCCGCTAGTTGCAGTTCATAACCCGCGTTCTGCTGCTTCTTCTGAAACCCAGCGGTGCGTCGTGTGCCAAGTTATTCAATCTTTTACATTTTTCTTTTGGTTTTAGTGGAGAAAATATCTGGTTGAACAGGAAGTTTGGTGCGACAGGAAGTAGAGGAAGAACACGCCGCTGACACCTGCACAAACGCCAAATTCAGCAGAAACATCTGCAGCAGAGCACGATGACGCAACACCAGCCGTGGTTATACTTGCCTTCTCGATGCAACTTTTGTGATTGCATGCGCTGGATTAGAACTCAGCTGTGTTTTGTGTGTGTGGGTCCAGCTGCCGTGGACACACACCGAACGTGTGTGCCCACTCTTTGTGACATTTCAATGCGACCTGCCTGATCAGAGGGTGATCGGATGTGTTTCATGGTCAAAGGAGTGTCTGTAAAACTGGATTCAAATGTTTGATTTCCTATGAATTCCCCCTTGCAGTATAAACTTGCTTTTATTGAGAAATAGCTAACCGCTAACTAAGTTCCCCTTTTCTCTGGTAAACAAAGTGTCATATTAATGCTTCACAATAAAAGTTACTCCTCTCTTCCCGTTGCTCTCCTCGTGGGGGTAAGATGATGGAGACCTATGTTTTTATATATTGTGTGTGTCCACATGTTGTCACACCCTCACTGAGATCCAAATCAGAGTGAGCCTGGCCAGTTCGGCATGCGGTCTGGCTGATTGGATCCCGATGCGAGCAACATCCGACACTTGACAGCTAAAGCGCCCTGCAGCGATCAGGTGGCAAAAGTCACATTGAAGAGACAAGCGTGACCGCGGCTAATGACCACCTGTCAGAAAAATAACAATGTCAGAGGATTTTTTTGCGCCGTTTGTGTGTTTACTCTCTGCGCTCAGTGTAGAATATTGTCTGTCTTTCCAGAAATACAGCTGAAAAAGGACAAACTAAAACATTAAGTTATTATGTGGATACCAATAGGTGAAAGAAGATATAAATAAAGTATACATTTATAAACATTAAAACAGGTGACAACAGTTGTGTAAATTGTACACAATGATACTGTAGTGCAATGTGGCAGAGTGGAAATATCCTGGAATACAGTACATGTAATATATGCAGGCAGGCGTTAATTGCTGTACATAGTAGGAGGAGGTATGGATCATTAATGGGAGATTGAGGATGAAAGACTTCATCTATCCATCCATCCTTTCACCCACTGCTCCAGTCGGTCCAGAGCGTCGAGAGATGATGGATAAATGAATATGTTGTGCCACGCCGTCGCTCATCACTCACTCCAATTGTGCTAAGTGCTGTGTGTTGTGCTTTACGGAGCAGATAATAATATGATGTCACTACATCTCTCTGGAAAGCTGTAAAAGGGGTGTGTGTGTGTGTGTGTGTGTGTGTGGGTGGGTGAATGTGTGCGTGTGTGTGTGTGTGTGGGTGGGTGAATGTGTGTGTGTGTGTGTGGGTGGGGATGATGAAGGCAGACTATGAGTTTGGCTCTTTCTCTATGGACTTCAAATCCTACGAAGAAAAAAAAGCTAATAAGGAACCGGCACCCCAGTTCTTCCTTTTTTATGTAAATGCCAGTGTAACCCAGCAATCACACTAACGCAGCACAAAGAAAATTATGAAAAATAATCTTAGAATTCTTTCGAAGTTGACTAACCAGTTGTTTCCGTCTTAGTTAAGGAAGAGGGAGCAGCACACATTTTCTGTAGTAGCAATATCACTTGAGGGTATGTATGTGTATGTATGTATGTATGTATGTATGTATGTATGTATGTATGTATGTATGTATGTATATATATATTTATTACCAACTCGCCCTTTGTGCAGATATGATAGAAAAACATTATATTTTTGCATAATGAAGAGCAGCCAGCTATTTTTAACAGTGGTACCTTCTGTTTGACACTGTTTAGCTTCTGCTAATCTTCAGTCAATTTCTCTCGTTTCTATTCTTTTCTATACAATTTGTACCCTTTTTGAAGCCTGCGCTTGTTCTCTCATCCTTCTATTGCAACTCCTCAGTCATTTCTAGTGTCTCTAAGCAGCATGCTGCCAAGACTGTCTGCTATCACACGCGTAATAAAGCCGTCATCTCAGGCCAGCGCTGAAAAATAATACTATTTTCCCAGGCTGAGCCAACTTCTAAGAATACAGGCAGCCAAAATAGCCCATTATGGCTCTGGGAAGAAGGTTGTGGAATGTCTGCGGAAAGCTTTTGATGCCTCGTCCTCTGAATCCAGTGGTCAGGATAAAGCTTGTGCGTGTAAAGCACGGACAACCGAACAGAATAGGCCTACGCTTGTCTGTATGCAGACACATGCAGGATAAAAGCTGCAGCTGATTGGCTTAGCCCCGTGGGTCAAACTTGGGATCGTGTGTTGACGCCTCCCTGTCTTCTCCTGCTGGAGCTTGTTGGTGGTGAAGGATTTAGCAGGAAAGCAGTGTGCAAACCTTTTATGCCGCCAATCATTCACGAGCTGATCGACATCTCGTCTCATTGAGCGAGTCTCTCACTGCTTTAAAAAAACAACAAAACACCCTTAAAGTCGTAGCACAACAGAACTGAACCAGCAGGATTTAGGATGCACACAACATCAGCTGGAATGCTTGTAATGCTCGCTTTCCACATTGACTCTACCATGAACAAACAGGAGTAAATTATTACTGAGGAGAGACCACTTATGTTAGTTGTATAGCTCAGCCTCATCATATCCAGTGCCATGTGAGATACATAAATTTAATTACATTTTGAATGCTTTGTATGCCCAAAAGATCACAGATTACATGTTTTTTTTTACAATAGTTTACATTTTCCGCTGCCTCTAAAGGCCCCTCAGGGTTCGCTGTGAAGGAAGGAAGTATTTCCTATTTCATTTTCCTGCCAGTGTTTTCGCAGTTAGTCGCTGCGTTTGAACAAACTGAAGCCTTCTTTAACCTCTGGGCTTACCTCCGTCCTATTCTCTGTGTTCAGTGATTAGTTATTGATGAGTTTTCCTCTACAGAGGTGTCTAAGTGTGTGAGCTCTGGTTTTGACCATAGCCGCTGCTTCCTGTATGCCCGTGTGATTATTAGATCCCATGTCCTGGCTGCCACTTCCATTCAACGTTGTGTTCTACACGTTATCTCGATAGCGCTCCTAATCAATCAAACTCTGGCTTGTTGACTCTCCAGAGTTGAACTTGGGTCACCTCACATATTTTCTCCGGGCAAGTTTGAACAAGACACCTCTTGTTTCCAAAAAGATTAGATTGTCACTAAAATGCCAGTATCTCTTGACACAATGTGGCTTTTCTTTGCTGCTTTTCCAACATAGATGAATGTTTGTGGGATCTAACAAATGACATTTGTCACCTCTGAGTCCCTACTTTATTGAAAAGTAAATCGATTTAAAGGTGTAAGTAACCAGATGATTACTATATTTATTGAAAAGTATCGCAGATATCTAAACACCATAACGCTGCCTTCGATGGGACGGGGGATTACAACACACTTTTGAATGTTATCAGCCCCGTTGTCAGTTGCTATCACCATCATTATCATTATTTAGACGAGGAAAAAATGAGCAACCTGCACCTACCGGACCGTAAACAAGTTGTTAGTTGTGAATTGAAACAAAAACACTTTAATATTTTAAATTTGCCCAGTAACCTGATTAACATACGCAAATTAAGGACGTCACATAGTAGAAACTAGGATGTCATCATGTAGACTTTTGGTTTCACTCCGGCGCCTGAACCTGTGGTCTAGATGCATCCCCCCCCCCCCCCGACCTCTTTCCTGTGCAGCGCTACTACATCACATGACTTCCTCCTTTGCTCCCGTAATAATCACTGCGACCGCTACATGTCCCGGCTTAACAGTGTGGACGCTCCCTGCAGTGATCCAGCTTACCAAAATATGATACTTAGCCATTTAGGAAGTAAAGTAGAGTAAATCTAGGCTCCTGATGACAACCGACCGTTTAATGGGCTGACAACATTTTAGGCGGGTGAAATGTCCAGTGCCATTCCTCCACGCACGCACGCACACCAAATAATGTGACCCCCGCGTAAACGGCCCCATCTGTCCCCAGAGACCAGCAGGTGGTGGGTGGCACGAGCGTCCAGTATTAACTTGACCTCTGACACCATGCAACCGGGAATGTCGCCCATTATATCCATCTACTGTATCTGTCGTACAACCAATCTGCCTGTCCTAAACAGGCAGCTGCACACACACGCACACACACACACACACACGCACACTCCTAAAACACACACACACACACATCCTCTCCTCGCCATGAGAATCATTATCCGGATGCTGATTATATTAAGGGCGGACCCACAAGACTAATTCCACTAAGTGCATAAAGCTTGTGCTAGAGTTTTTTTGTGTGTTTGTGTACAGTATATAACCGTCTGTCTGTCCACTTGTGCCAGCTCTCGAGTTAACCGCCACTGTTTTGGCCTTGAGTGCGTCCGTGCCGCCGTGGCTCGTTGTCGTCCTGTCTGCGCTGTCCCCTCCGGCTCAAATTGGTCTGATGTTGGTTGCAAAATGGCAGGTTTAGAGAGAAACTATTGTTCTGAATGGAGTAGGAGGAGCAGGCTGGAGAAAAAGGGAAGTGTGTGTGTCCGTGTGTGTGCGCTTATGTGCAGCACAGATAAAATAAAATGTTTAATCAATTCACAAAGTCGCGAGCGCTGGCCTCTCTGAAGTCCTTCCAAACAAGATATCAAGTTTTAATGGTTGCAAAAACAAATGATGCATTATTTATTAGCTCTGTGTCTGTTAAAAGGTTATGAAGAATAATCTGTTTCCAGAAGGCTGTGCTGCAAAAGTGCTACTGAACAACATGAACGGCAGTCAGACTGCGTGAATGTTATGCGGCCCTTGTTGTGTACTTTTATGTTTGCTTTCAGCTCTTCTGTGTTCGCTCTTGATGGGTTTTTCCAAGACGTTTCTTTTCCCTTGTGCTTCGGTCACTGACAACAGCGTGTCTTGCTTTTCTTCTTGACCCTGAAATGGTGTTCTCACTGGTTCCTCTCCGTCTTTTCTGTCCCTCAGATCACCAGAAACTGGATCGGGAGGCGAGGATCTGTCGTCTGCTAAAACATCCAAACATAGGTGAGTCATTTGTGAGAGCAAGTATATATCAGTGGAGCGGCTCTGTTATTCATTATTAAGTATTACTTTTTCATCAAACACAATATGAAGAAAAGTATTGACCCTTAATTTTGCCTCAAACTGGGCTCGCACATGAGATGAAATCGACCTTCGTTTAGTTAGACTCCATATAGGTCGAAGTCCGAGGTCCTCTCATGGTCGTAAACTATCATGGAGGTTGAGCGCTGCATAAAAAGTGCCATCAACATCAACCACACGTATAAATAAAATGGATAAAGTGCTTTAGATATGGTTTAAAACCTCAAACTGAAGCTTTCTGTCGCAGTCTTCTGGAACTTCGGCACAAGATCATGATTAAAACGCATTTCTCATAAAAGTAGGAGGATTTACAAAGTATCTAAAACATTTTTAAGAATGTTTTTTAAGCAGTTAAAAAACAATCAAGCTACTTTAAACGTCTGATTTTCACAGGTTGCGTCAACATTCTCACTTTGTCTTCTCTGAGTCATAACTCTGGAAACTCCAACATTACACTCATATTTATACACTTACACTTTTCCAGGCTGTGTCCACCATGAATTATCATGCATAAATGTGCAATGAATCATGAAAGATAACTATATTTTGTCTGAGAATCATCATGTTTTTAAATTTACTTCAGAATCAACATAATTGGGCAAAAGGCTGTTAATGTCTTCGTACATCTGTGTTAAGGTTAGGTCTCATACATCATAATTATGTATACCAAGTGTATCCAACACGTAAATTTCACGACATCTTTTACGCTTAAAATAAAATGTTGTGTGTGTTTGTGTGCGCATGTGTGTGTAAAACCCGAACAAAAGGCAGTGGGCCCTTGAGAAAGGAAGGAAATGGCAAAGTGCTTTATACTGTAGTGTGGCGCTGTGTGTTAAAGAGCTATGCTCGCACACACACATGCTGGGTATGATAGCAGCATAATAGGTATGGTTTCATTCATTCCCTCTTTCTTCTTCGTCCCACCTGATTCCTGCTTCGTCATCGTCCTATTCTGCCTTTCTTTTCCTCCCTCAGCTGCTCTTTTCTTATCCTATTCTCAAGGGGAGAGCATGTCAAGTTTCTCTTTTCTCCAAATGTAAGCCGTCTGAAGCAAGAAGAGAGTAATATCCAACACTTGCAGGCCTAATTTAAGGCGCCCGAGTGCCTTCACCCAGGATTTTAATCTACTTTTGAGGTGACTCAAGAGCCGCCGGTTATAAACAGCTCATGGTAAAAGTCGTCTTTGTTGGCAACAGCAGAAAAAAATAAGCCCTCTCCCCTCTTTGTATCTCGATGTTTGCATGTTTGCTGCCTGCTTTTGGGCTGCTGCAACAGAGAGAAAACCAAAAAAATGAAATTACCAGTATCACATTAATTCTAAATGATTAAAATATGGCAACCATTCAGTCAACTTTATCCTCCAAAAGCTGGTTGCAGGTTGCCAACAAGCCAGGTGGCACTCAGGCTTTAGAAACCTGCTGTCGAGCCCTGGAGTGGATCATTTCAGATCAGGGAAAGTGCCGTTTATCACTTGACCTTCATGCTGTTTGTTATGATTGCAAACATGCCGTAATAACATTGCGCAGACTTGTGAGACGTGTGGTTGTCGTGCTTTGCTCCCACTGGCCTGGGATCAATGACGCATTGATCGTCTGCCACATCAACAATAAGTAATCATTAAATGCAGGTTTTTCCTCAATAAAAAAGACAGAAATAGGACACGGGCTGTTTGCAGCAGTAAGTGAAGCAAGTAAAACAGTTGAATCGTAAATTAAGATGGTCTTACATCATTATTCAACCGATGGTTAAACTAGATTTCAAACAATAATTCTGCACAATATACAGACAAATTCAATCAGACATTACATAAGACGATAAGACAAACTCAAGTATTCCTTCCCTCTCCTGTGAAAACACTCTGATTGTGTTTCACGTTGTGTACATTGCTAGTATCCAGCAGCTGGATTTGACGTCTTGGATGTGTTAATTATACATATTCCTACTTTGCACTTTATTCTCTGAATTTATTCTTCAACGATGTGATATGATAATTGGTTATTTTAAAAGCATGATTGGGAAACTGACTTGAAAACTCGAGCTAACCATCCAATGCCAAAGTGTCACTGGGACTAGGAACTGCAATTTAATCCCAAACACTACTCATTACTGGAAAAAGTAATCGCATCACTCCGGGACATGAACCGCACACTCGCAGCCAAATAAAGAAGATTCGTTCCAGGTGAAGCTCGCCCGAACCGAACCAACACTTTTCTAATTGAAGTCTCTCTCTCTTTCGCCCCCGCTAGTACGACTCCACGACAGCATCTCAGAGGAAGGCTTCCACTACCTCGTCTTTGACCTGTAAGTGACGCACACACACACACACACACACACACACACACACACACACACACACACACACACACACACACACACACACACACACAGCACAGGTTGAAGCTGGAATATTGCTCGAGGATGAATTGCTTCATCGAAGCAACAAGTAAGTGGACATTTTTACACAGCAGTCCAGTATTTCAGTTTTTCCACCATGATGGGAAAGTTCAGTCTACTTTTTAATTACACAAAGGTGTTTATTGTGTTTCCAGTTTTCACATATTGTTATGAATTTAAATCCCAGCTTAGCCCCACAAATATAGATGATGGGAACAGTTAAGTCAAGCTTCCTTTTTCAAGTCCTTTTACATCCTCTCTTGTATTAGCGCTTTATTTCCACCACTCTGGAAATGTTATAGTGATCGCAAACAGCAGTAGTTTTATATTACCCAACTTGTATATTCATAAAACTTTAGAAATTATTTAAATATAACATTTTGAATAGATACAGCCATTTTTCTGCACATGTATATTTGTAAAGCAAGTTTCAACAATTAAATGTGATTTAACTGATCAAGTTGGGCAGATTTTAGAATATAATTGTTCTGGTTTAAAAAAAATGTTTCAGGTCTAGTTTATTGCCATTTGGTGAAAGACTCCATCAGTTTTTGTATTTGAGGTATGTGTAAAAAACCAGACATGCAAGTCTTGTAGAGACTGGTGTTATCAGCAACCAGTGAGAGCACGTTACACATTAACACCATGATGGATCTATGACGACGTGTCTCCACTAACTTCAACATAAATCAATGTCCTTCCTCAAAATGCAAAGAGAAACATCAAAGTCTCTGTTCTGTTTGTTCGCAGCGTCACTGGAGGAGAGCTGTTTGAGGACATTGTTGCTAGAGAGTATTACAGCGAGGCGGATGCCAGGTACAGTATATCTTCATGCTCACGTGTCAACGTGTCATGTTGTGCGTCTTTTCCACGGTTTTGTCACTGCCTCAGTCAAATTTCAGGCAGCTAAAGTAGTACAAAATGTCCCCCCCATTTTAAATCGGTGTTGTACTTTAGTAGAAGAAGCCGTGCTTGTGGTGTCTGGCACTTCTGAGGTTTATTTTTGACCGTGCGACTCAGGGCTTTTAAATTTAATTCCATTAATAAATAATGACAAAGCTGTCGCTAAGTTTTTGAAGCGTTATTTATGGTGCTGTTGTCAGAAGTTGCAGTTGTTTTTTATTTCGCAATTCAGCACATTACCGGCGTGGATTGTGCACACTAAACTTTATCCAATGCTCCAGCAGATTTATTTTCGGACGTGTGGCTCTGAGTTTTAGTTGAACATCAAAATACAATTACATAAAAACAACTCCTACACGATCAGACAAAAACATGTTAACGTACAATTCTGTCAACACATTCAATAAATGTAATAACCCATTATTAACGTCATGTTCGAGCATCTTCAGCCAAGAATGCAAAAGACTTTCTTGCCTGTGCATGTTGATCGTGAAATGGGATCTCCGTGGACCGATTTCCGTGTGATCTCATGGACCTGAGGGCACAATGGTAGATAATGACGATCAACCTGTGTGAATGGTGGCGTTTAGGTAGCGTACGGCTTCGTCTTCCTCGTCCAACGCGCAGCCTGTAGTGATGTCAGGCAGAACTCTGTGAATGTTATTGTCATGTTGACGTCACACGGAGGGATTTGTCCTGCTCGTCTCTGACTGAAGCCAAAGCAAAGCTTTCACTCTGGACAAGTAGAAGGTCTCAATGGAGCCACGTTAAGAGAAAATGGAAGAGAAGTCGGCTTCAAACGCTTCAATTTTTCAAAGCCAATAGACATCACGCACGCGGGTGAACGAAGTAAAAGCACGGGCACTCAAAACGTCAGCCCACCTCTGACTCAGCGTGACGACTTCCTCGGTGCGATCTTCCAAAAACACACCTTGTGATCGGCCGTAGCAGAAGGAAGTCACGTGTTTATTACGTCCATCAAATGTACGTGAAGCCATTTTAAGAGCCTCAGCTGAGCAGATGTTACCTTGATGATGGTTATGATGATTAGGGCTGGGCTATGTGAACGGGATCTTCTATCCCAAATATAGCTCATTCCATAATTTGCTAACAATATATGTTTCTGTAAATCAATAATCCGATACCCACAAGGTTAAGTCAATGTTTGTATACCCTTGTAAGAATTTAATATTTGCCGAATAAAAAAGTATTTTTTCGTTTTGTAAAGAACTTTAATGCAAAAAGTTTGATTTTCTGAGAAAGTTAAGTTGGTATGTGCTTTTCATTTTTCATGTAGACGACGTAAGTGTGTATCACGATACCTTGATGTATGATTCTATAGAAGACAATGACTTATTGCATAGATCTAGCTAAGAGAGTTAATATTAAGTATATAGTAGAAAGTAATCTAGGCAATCGGGCTCTAACTTTCGTTTGTTTAGAGGATGGTCGCACACACTCGGGAATAATTCTCTTCTGATAATGAGCGCTCCACCAAGGACCAATGCCATTAAAGGGAAGAAGGAAAGGGAGGAGAGACACATGCGGTATGAGCAGCGGAGCCAGGGCAAGAGATAAAACTTGAGTAAGGACAGCAGCAAGGTGACGGGCTGCAGAAACAGGGGAGCAGACTAAAGTGTGGAATCCAACGTCGGGAGTGTTTCTTTTGAGGGAGGGAGGGAGGGAGGGAGGGAGGGAGGGAGGGAGAGGGAGAGAGAGAGAGAGGGAGGTCTGCACACTCTCCTGACTCGGACTTCAACTCAACTGATGTCAAGTTTAATTTAATATTAAATAAATAATAGTGTTTTTTAACTGCGCATCAGAGCAGCAAATTTGCTGATATGTAAGCTTAGGACAAGCTTACATAAGCTATTGCCTCAAACACACACACAGACACACACACTGCCCGCTTCCACACATCCATTCACATAAAAAAGCACCCTACTTTTCTCCCACAATACACCCTCTTATCCTCTTGTGCAACAACATACAGATCGCAAATAGTGTCAGTGTGACGTTCGGCGAACTGCCGCGAGTCCTGCAGGGCTCTCGCAAGCTCATGCATGTGTCATAAATATACCGGTTGTTTTTATTAGTGGAGTCACAATGCACGAGAGGATGTGAGCTCATGTTGCAAGTTGCAGCTGGCATGTTGGAAATTTGGTGAAAACGGGCACCTGGTTGCAGGGATTTTTGCTCCCGTTCAGCCACAAGACCATTATGGTTGGGTTGTAGCACAGGAGTAGTAGTAATAAGTGTTGTTCGACAAGGTTTTAGTCTCCGAAGTGGAGATGGATCAAATTCAGAACGGCCGTACTCGCAGGCTGATTGAGAAGTTGAAAATTATGGTTTGAATTTGCGGGAAACAATGCTCATTTTTAGACGACTTGTGGCGTTGTACTTTGTCATTCCCATGAAAAGTGGTTATCTGAAAAGAAAATGAAAGAAAGAGATCTAGAGAGAGAAGTTCACTTTCTCACCTCCACACAGCCGGCCAATCGAGGCGTGAGGTGGGTGTGAGTGTCGGATTGTCTGTTTTGGAAAGTTACAGAAATGGTCGGACACAGCCCCCGCGGTTGTTGGTTTGTCATCTTTCTTTGTCTTGTGTCATCTTCTCCTTCTTTTCCTTGGCCTGTGTCAACATGTCCTCCTGTGTTTTCAACCTCGCTCGGAAAAGTTGAACATGGATTTTAATCTCAGGATGTCTCTTTTTTTTTTTGCTTTACCTTTTCATGTTGTATACACATCTCATAAAAAAAGTAAAATAAAACACATTCACCATTCAAAATGACATTGTGTGAAGTTCACATATTTGAAAGGACTCAATTTTTCCCTCATCTCCTTCAGTCTCTTGTCATCCAGCTGTTGTAGACAAACAGATGTGTCTCTCCTCTGTTTCTAATCCGCCTCTGCCTTCTTCCCCCCCTCAGCCACTGCATCAATCAGATCCTGGAGAGTGTCAGTCACATCCACCAGCACGACATTGTGCACAGGGACCTCAAGGTGAGTTATCATATACCAGCGGGTTTGCATAGAAACAACCCCGTCGTGTAGATTCACAACAGGTCAAAGCGCACACACGCACACACACAGACGTCACAGCGTGACGCTAAGAGCACCTCGGTGTCCACCTTCCCTCTCTTCTCCTGATTTCTTTATTCTTATCTTCCTCTACGTCTGTGCCCGCTCCCCTCTATCCCCGACTTTAACTCTCCTCCCCTCTCACCTATCCCTCCTCTTCCTCCGGCGCTGCCGAGGAGTGACGAAAGCAGACCAGCTGCTATTAATAGCGGGTCTGTGGATGAGATGACGGCCGGTGACGATTTCCCCTCGCAGCGAGACTGTTCACCCCCCGAACAGAAAACCAGCCGCTCTGCGACCTCCTCGGCTGTGTGATTTTTCATTTTAATATAAAGGCGAATGAGAACAATGGCGGTTTGAAACACCTGGATAATTGCACCAGATTTCTGTTATTGCCAGTTCGAGAGTTCTTTATTTGAATAGTTAACTTAACAGTCGGGTCTATTACTTTCATCTGGCAAAATTAAACCGTTATTCGAGGGTGAGTAAGACGCACGTAACTGGAAAAAGAACATGGATCTTTGTATCAAATGAACCTGGAGAGGGAAGAGTATGATGACAAGGACAGAGGACACACAATGAATTATATCGATACATTAATTGTTAATGTACAACTCTCTCTTCAGGTATTCAAACTGCATCAATCTGCAGCAAAACATATTACATTTTCCTCCAGATCCCAACGTTATATATTAAATCTGGGGACAATGTGTCTGAAATGATCTGCAAGACATCTGGGACATTTCCAATTGATGAAATAAAGCAGCATAAAAACATGAAGTCTTGGATAAAATGTATATATTCATGAGTTTTATTTAGTATTTTTCTTAGTTTAAATATTATATGTAACGTGATATTGCATGAATTAGGCAAAATTATATTGCATAAATTAGGCAAAATTGACTTTCATTACGTGCATTATTTCCACGATGCCTTCATTGAAGAGCTGATACAGAATATTTATCTAAACTCTGAGACATACTGGTATGAGTTGATTTTCCAATTTGAAAACCTGCAATAACTTATTACCTCTGTTTTGCGTCTTCACCGCTCTCATCAACCTGTTTTTCGGCAAAAAAGCTCTTATAAATCCTCGGGCCACTACCTGTCAAACACCAAATGACCAAGTTAGCGACTAGCTGGTGAACACGGTGAGGCAGCAGAGATAAAATGATATTGGACTTCAAATTATGCTTCTCTGCATCTGCTGGATGTGTAAAAAAGGCAACTATTTGCTCAAACGTGAGCCACCTCAACTTTACAATTTCACGTCAATGTTGTGTTTAATACAGCAAATCAATTGTTGTTTAATTTCTCTGAGAAGCATTCGTAGTTACCAAACAAAAAAGCACCATCATTTAATTTTGTTTTCCTCACTACGAACTTCCTCCTGGATGAAGCTGCCAAAAGTGACATCTGTATTGGAGCCATAACATTACTAATAATGCTGGCGATGTTTCCCGTGCAGACGTGTGACCTCACACACGCGCACATCATATTTCTGCCTCCCTGTCATCTTGGGAGGTCCACTCGCTGGGAGGGAGGGGAGGCGGTGGGAGGGGAGGAGGAGGAGGAGGAGGAGGAGGAAGAGGGGGACGGACGGACAAGAATTAGAGAGAAAGAGTTGAGCGCTGTTGGCTGGTGGCAGGCTGAGTTGCCATGGTAACTGCAGGGTGAGGTCACCCGGCTGCTGCAGTGCCAGCGTAGGGACTCATTATGCCACCTCCCATCTATCTGTCTCTCTCTCTCTCTTTCTTTTTTCTTCTGTTGCTTTCACTCCAGCTCTCTGTCCCCGTGCTGTTTCCCTCCTTCCCTCCCTCCCTCCTACTCTCTCTCGTTCCTATTGTTTCAGCCCTGCCTGATAGAGGGGAGGGATGATAGGAGGAAAGGAGGGAGGGATACATCGATGACTAGATGGATGGAGGGAGCGAGAGAGAGAGATGAGAAGAAACAGACCATGAGCACAAAGGCCGTATCGCACATCCTTCTTTCTGTCAGCATTTTAGGCGATGAGGACGACAAAGACTTTTGCCCTCCAGACACACACACACACACACACACACACACACACACACACACACACACACACACACACACACACACCTGTTTTCACCTGGAGAGTTATGTTCTCTCGATTCTGCCCGCACTGGGATGGGAATTAAATATAAAAATTAGAGAGGAAGAGCCAGACGAAGGTCCAGAGAGGCAACACTCTGGACCTTCGTCTGGGTCATGTCTCAATACTTTTCGCAAGCTCTTCTCACTCGGTTTATTACTTATATACTGTTAGAAGTGATCTGTACCAGGAAGCTGGCAAGCACCAGCTCGGCCACCGCAGGCGGTCACGGGATCCTCGTCTTGCGCGTCATACCTGGATCGCATCACGTAGACTGTGTGAAAGAAGTCGGCCATGTTGTTGTGACGTCACCTGTCAGTTTGTGGACTGCCGTTTTGAAGCCTCGAGTTCGGTATTTTGGTCGTCGCTATCTTGACTTTTTGCATTATTTGAAAAGAAGTGACCATATTTGGGTCTGGGGAGGAGTGACGTAGAGATAGCCGCATATGGTGGCGATGGCCGTGGCGACCTGTCAATCACATGTTAGCCCCGCCCTAAAGCATACTCTGCTTATGTCTATTTTACTTTAGATCGGACTATAATTTACTAAATGAACATGTTGTATTGAAGAAGACTTGAAATTAGAGATTGCTTTTATAATCCCATGTTCACAATGTTTAATGAGATTATAAATTCAGTGTTCACATGTTGCCTTTTAACAGGCAGCCTAAGAGGAGGCGGAGTCATGTGACCTTTCAGCTTGCCGTTACATCTGGCTGGGAGACGATTGTACCGTCCAGTGTTTACTATTCGTCATACAGCATTTCCCTCCCTTTTATTTAATCTGTTCATGCACGTGATACCATTGAAAGTCTGCATGGTTTAGAGCGTACAGTAAATGACTGTGAGTCAA
This sequence comes from Clinocottus analis, assembly GCF_023055335.1. Classification (NCBI taxonomy): domain Eukaryota; kingdom Metazoa; phylum Chordata; class Actinopteri; order Perciformes; family Cottidae; genus Clinocottus; species Clinocottus analis. The sequence continues at coordinate 4,669,300 of NW_027176240.1, forward strand.
TCCCAGGACCTTTCTGCTGCGAGGTCAACCTTCTCTTAGGGAGCAAACGGGGAAATGAGCTGTGCAGTGCAGCTATATCAGTGACTGACCTTCTGTTAAATTACACTTGACCCGACGCATTTCCTCAATTTCTTCTTCCTCTCACCTCCAAGTGACACAATATGTATAAAGAGAGGCAAAGGAGGAAGCGGCTAAGAAACCACAGGAAATATGTCCTCTGCATGATTGTGTGATCACAAGGACAGTGTCAAAACCGCTGTGTCAATTTTAGTGACAGCTGACTGAGAAGGTCCTTCCTTCGGGCGACGCCTGCGTGGCCCGCTTGACCAACTCATGCTTCATTGCTACTGTAGATGTCATTGAGCTCCTGCAGCTCACCCAGTCATGCGAACACATGGGACATTTCCTGAAGGAGAGTACACGCTTAGCTCGTTCCAGCTTAATATCATTATTTAGTTGTCCCTATTTTTGCTCATAACGTTTTTTTTAAACTTATCTTCCGAAGCAGAACACTGAGAGTGTTCAATGATAACATTTATATAACGTGTTCTTATTAAATTACTTGTCTGCTGAATATTGAAGACCCCTTTGGTCTGTTAGTTTCGATTGAATTTGCCTGTCTGTTTGACATTTTACAGACGGACTAATTGACAAAGGGGTATTGAAAATAATCCCAAGTTAATAACTATTTATCTGTGTGTGTCGCAGCCAGAGAACCTGCTCCTGGCCAGCAAGATGAAGGGAGCCGCGGTGAAGCTCGCCGACTTCGGTCTCGCCATCGAGGTGCAGGCGGACCAACAGGCATGGTTTGGTAAGAAATAAAACTCCACCGACAGCTGGAAGTTGTAGCCTTAGTGTTTGCTTCAGCAAGAAAATCTCCATCACTGCTTGAGAGAAATAAGTATTAAATTAGTGGCAAGCTACATTTTGTTTCAGTACAGTACGATAATAATGTGTGATATTTTCATTACTGTACAAGAGAAATAAATCAATAAGACCTTTTAGATTCAAGAGAAAGTACTATATATTCAGGATTTGTCCTGAGGGAAGTAAAACCAAGTTTGTGTGTTGTAAAATAGATGCAATGTCAAAATGTGGTGTTTGTAGTTTAGCTCTTTTAAGGTATTATTGGTTTTATATTCAAAACAAATAGAAGATAGTACTGTATTTTAACTTAAACATAAAAAAATACATCAAGAAGAATATAAGGAATGTTTATTGTGCTCATTTGTTTCTTCCCAAACACACATACACAGATATTTCGGCTTTTTGTAACACTTAATGCAAAGATCACAAAGGCTTATGAACCCATACTCGTACTCAAACCATGCAGTTATCAGAAAGAATACCGTATACCCTCATTGCATTTTCACAGACCAACTTCACACAAGTGTATTTGTATTTTTCTCAGGTTTTGCAGGAACTCCGGGTTATCTGTCCCCAGAGGTGTTGAGAAAGGACCCGTACGGCAAGCCAGTGGACATATGGGCATGTGGTTAGTTGGTCTACTTTCTGCTGCCTCATTCAAATGCTCACTAACGTTCATTAGTGTAATGATGCATTTTACATGTTTTACATCCAATATGCTCATATAGATTTTGTGTGTGTGTGTGTGTGTGTGTGTGTGTGTGTGTGTGTGTGTGTCAGGTGTGATTCTGTACATCTTGCTGGTGGGCTACCCTCCCTTCTGGGACGAGGACCAACACAAACTGTACCAACAGATCAAGGCCGGTGCATATGACGTGAGTACTGCTCATGACTGTGTCTTCCAATATGTCTGGGACATAACGATGATGGAGGAGATTGATGTAGTGTTGTGGAAATGCACTTTATACTGTCAATATATAGAGAAGTTTTGAGTTTGCTTTAACTGGGTAACTAGAAATTAGTAAAAAGGTTTTAGTTTCCTCTCCTACTGAGAAGAAGGACACAATTTGAAAATTTACACAAATCATTTCATCCACTTATAATTTAAAAATATTGATTAATGCAGCTTTAATTCATGCCCTTCTGTAATGGAGTTCATAGTCGCGTGCTCCTCGCAGGTCGGCTGATTGAGTGTGTATTTTGTGAACGGATCCACGGAGATGAGAGCTAAGGTTCGTCAAGTCTGTTCGAGCGCTCCATCGGTGTTCATCAAACTTCAATTCTAATACATAATCTTCGTCATAATTTATGTGAATGGAAAAACAAGTGCAATGCCCCGAGATGAGCCCTACAGGACACCTTGGGTTCAAGTCTCATCAAATAAAACACCGTTTCTGTCGTGCACATCATTTAGAAATTCAATTTTAGTTTTTAATTGCTTTCTACATGTTATTGCATGATTTGCATCCAGCTGTATCAACAAAAAATAAAAGTGATGCACTATGAGAGAGCGATATTTATCAGATCTTGTCATAGTCCTCAGGGAGATGGGAATTTATTACCCGTATTAATTTCCATAATTGGAAGCAACCACATCTAATGAATGTGCATAATATGAGCGGCATTGATATGAAGTGACCGTGACAAGCACTCGTAGTAATGTGCACTTCTTCAGTATCATCACTGTCACACAGATGCCTTGAATCTTGTTCTTCTTTCTTTTTGTCAGTGATTGACAAGCAATACCTCAACGTTTGAAGTACATGTCTCTCAACAACTTTCTTTGATTTTTTTTAATAGTTAACATGTTTTCTGGCATTCTGTGTCACCTTGATCACACCTGATGGGTTTGCACGCCCACTTGATGGAGCGATGAGGGCGGCACGTGGAGACGGCTTTGAAAACTCCACCTGTTAAGGACTCAATGGATGTTTATTTGAATTGTTTGTGTTTTTTGTTTGCTTTACGGTAATGAATATATACATGTTAATCGTTTGTTGGTTATCTTCTAGTGTATATTTAATGCTTGATTCTTTTCATCGCCACAACCTTTCTTATGTAAATCCCACTTGACCTGTAGAGGCAGAGGGTGTTCCCTGTCAGCCGAGTAGATTACACACCTCTGTGAACATGTGCGACGAGGAAAGAGGTATAATATAGTCATAACTTTTTAAAAACAAAGTTTACAAAGTGCATTTACAGAGAGGCAAAGCATAGTCATACATAACTTAAATACCGGTGAACAAAAAGGACCATCCCATAAAGGAATGAATACAACAAAACCAAACACATAATCAGAAAGAGCAAAGGATGAACGAAGGATGAACTGTTCAGCGAAAGCAGAGGAACAGTAACATACACACTCGTAACACTGCGTCTTCTTTGATCTCTCTCTTTCAGTTTCCTTCACCAGAGTGGGACACGGTGACCCCCGAGGCCAAGAATCTGATCAATCAGATGTTAACCATCAACCCTGCCAAAAGGATCACAGCCGACCAGGCCATCAAGCATCCCTGGGTCTGCGTAAGTCACACTAGTCGTCTTCAAAAGAAATCTTTTCCAGCACTGGTGTGGATATTCCTGCCTCACATTTTATACTATCTACCTTATTAGGTACCTCACACATCTAATAGGCCCGTGATAACATCATGGATGGCTCAATACAGAGGCCTACATCACACAAAAAATAATGTGATACCACGAGCGCAGAGATATGTGGTTCTGATTGGCGGCATGTCCATAAAACTCAAAAAAAGAACAAGAAAAATAGAGATGTTTAGTGGGAAAGTACTTCCTCACACTCATGATTAACGTTACACCATTTTCTTTTAATGATTGTGGTAATCCTTAAAAAGTGGTAATCCTTAAAAGGTATGGTAATTGTCATAAACACTTATTTTATGACCTAATCATTTTAATTCTTTCAACTTGTTTTGTTTTTGATTCAGCCGGTATGTTTTTCTGAATACTGCCTGTGAACCTCGACTGCCTAATGAGAAGAAACCACTCGCAGGAGCAAATCCAAACCGCTGCCAAACGTAACGCCTCACCTCTTAGGTTTTTATGTTTACAAGCTTTTATCTTTGACTTCTTCAAAGAGCAAGAGATTTTCAAAAAAGCAGCTCTTAATCTTTTCTGTTAACGATTTATCCGAGGGAGTTTCATGCCTTTCCAAAAAGCTTTAAATGTGCTCAACTCTGGGTCACGTAACTCTGCAGATATCCATACCAGTCGTACCAGCTACGGTGGCTAACGGTGAAGCTAACTAATGTCACCGCTGGTGAAAATGTTAAGATTACTCACAAACTTTAGTAGATGCTCTCAATATAGGCCCAATACTATACGACCTTTCATAGAAAATAAGGGACTCGGCTGAAGAAAGAGGACGCACAACTCACTGCGTTTTGTTAGTAGAGGCTCCTTGTCACTTGGAATCAACTATATCGGCGTGAAAGCGGTGCCTTCCCATCTACGCTGACCTGGTGATACGTTGAGGTGAATCTATCATGTCTCTCTCCTACTAACAGCAACGCTCCACTGTGGCCTCCATGATGCACCGTCAAGAGACCGTGGAGTGTCTGCGCAAGTTCAACGCCAGGCGGAAACTTAAAGTGAGTGTGGACACAAACACACACACACACACACATACAAACACACGCGTCCACCTAACGCCAATCCTTGTGCTGATGTTTTTGTGTCTTTCTAGGGAGCGATCCTCACAACAATGCTGGTGTCCAGGAACTTTTCAGGTGAGCTTTGGAAGTGAAACTAATCCAAATCAGGGGATAAAAATGTAAAAGGGCCTCATAGCCTTCAGGTCCCAGTGCTGCCGATATATTTTAATAAAGCCGTACTAAGAAGCACCCCAATTTAGAGAAAACAGCTCATACTTGTCATTATATTTAAAGTATTTATAAGTCATGGCTTTTGCCTGATCTGAGATCTCATTGAGGACGAATGTTACGTGTCGCTGTTCTTCTTCTTCTTCTCCTTCTGTTCCCTTTGCCGGATACGTTTTTATTCTTGTTCGCTTTTGCTCGTCGGCTCTGTCTGCAGTTTTGATCTTGCACTTCAGGGGGTTTGGCTTGGGTTTCCTCCTCGTAAGCAGTTTGACGATCGAAAAAACACAGTTCACTTTTGATCGAACGCCCAATTTGTCGGCTAGACGACGGCCTCGCACTCTACTGCATTAACGTGATTTGGCCCTGGTGTTTATATGTGTTTATTATGTAACCGAAGCAGCTCCCGTGGATCACAGCCAACTACTTTCTACCGGTTGAGATTGATCCTGACTGAAGAAAGCAGGCGAGCCAGACCTCTAAAATGCTTTATACATAACTGCAGGCGTGTTTACCGACGAGTGTCAAAGGGAATAAGAGAATATTTCCCACCTGATACTCATAAGAAAGGCGTTATGTATCAGAGAGAAGTCTTCAGTATGCTCGTATGATCCAAACACTTCTCTAAAAAAGTGAATCAAACTTCAAGCAATCCAGAAAATACAAGCGACTTTACGGCTTTAGCGAGGCTCCCGTCCCACCTGTGCCTCCGCATTGAATCCCTCTCTGTCCAATAGTGGGACGGCAGCATACCAGCCCTGCCGCTACCACCAGCACGGCCTCAATGGTACAGGAAGGTACGTCTGCTCGAGCGGGGTGTTGGAGTCAGGCTCTGCCAACTTTGTACTCGGGCTATTGGCATGGGGGCCTGAGCTGCTTGAACCCCTCCACCTGCTGCCTGCTGCCTGCACACTGATGAACCACTTGTGAATGGTCGTCATTGCACTGGGGCATCTTAACACACACACACACACAGACGCACAGACACAAACATGTAAATGATAAGCAACAAGCAAAGCTCAGCGCTTGACCTTCCAGCGCCGCTGCGTGTCTTGATGCTTTAATGAACGCAGCCCCCTCTTATGGACCGGCTATTTAATTTCCTGTGTGGAACTCAACAGTCATTTAACTGACACCCAGCATGACCCTCTGACATCCCTCCAACTACCGCAGCTGTCGCCCAGCAGAGCTCGGTTTACACATCTCTACATTGACACAACTCGTGGATGCTGCATATCTTTTTTTTCCTTCTCCGCAGCATTAAACATTTTCCGGTTATTTTTTTATTTTTTTAACCGCACTTTGAGTTGGTTTGTATCCACAGTACACTCGGCTGATGCCCAGTCGATGCCTGCCTGTGCTCGCTGCAACCTTCCCTCTCTCCGCATGGCTCGGGCACTAACAGCCAGCCAAGCATGTTTATGAGCGTGTAGCACAGCACAGAATGCCAACCTGCATGGGAAGCTGTAAAAACCGAATGCACAGTGTCCTCTGTTATCTTATTCCTCTTTGTCTCCTCTCTCCTGCCTGCTGTGTTTTATATTTGTGTGAAGAGAGCCTAAAGGCCTAAGTGTGCTTCAAACTTTGTCGGATCATCAAACGGCGTCTGAAACCACCTCCACTAAGAGACCTGTCTGATGTTCTTGAATATCGTCTGGGTGCAATATTTTTTTGTTACTTTCTAAAACAGACAATCTGAAGAGATCAAAACTTCAGCAACAATTGGTATTTAATATATATATATATATATTTATTTCTGCGTCGCAGACCATTTAACTAAGATAAGCATGAAATAAATAACATGTAAAAAGTTAAAAAAAAACAACAACTAATCAGGGGTGCAAAATGTTTCACATTTCACTGTTTTGAATCAAAGATGGGTCATTTGGGTTTCTTTAGCAGTAAGATTATATTAATTCCTTTATATGGTCGTCGCCAACAGCTCAATCCATATTCTAAAACTGACATTTAAATAGAAGTCATCCCGCTTGAGGGTTCACATCTTTGTCACCTTCATCACACCTGATGAGTTTGCACCCCTGCTGATAAAGGATAAGGGTAAAGGGTGGGATGCTTTCAAAAACCTTCTACACAGTGTTATATACAGTGTGTTCATTGTGAGAGCCTTAAAAATATCAAAACTAAGATGAAATAATATTAGAGCGGAGATGCATTCATAACAATACACAAATAGAGGATTTTGAATTATTTAACCACTAAACAATTGAGATGTGCCCTTTTTATTAAAAAACACTTCCAAAAAGCTTATTTTTCCTGATAAAATTTGCTTTTTAAAGTTTGTAGCAGAGATTTAACTTTTAGGCCTCTTCCCATTGACCAATACGCTCCGTTATCGGTCTGTTATTCCTTTCCTCTCTGCTGAAGCAGCTTTCAGCCGTCATACAGACGAGTTTGAACTAAGCATCCTGAACCTTTGTAGACGAGCTGCTTGACTAAAGGTCGTTCATTCAGGACATATTCCCCCTTGGGGATTAATAAATCTATTTAGGGTTTGATCGACAACTGGATGCTACTCCTATAAGTTGGGAACAATGGATTCATCGTGATGCTTGATTACTATTGTTAAATTAAATATTTTTACTGCCATAAAAGTGAAGAACTTGTCAGTTTGCAGAGAGGAAGTCCTGAACCTAAAGGTTTCTGCTCAGGTGGACGACTGTTGAAAACGCATTCCTCGGCTCCTTTTAGACACTTTGAAGTGGATGCTGCATGTTTCTAAGCCCTCTGTCATCGCATGAACCCACCAGCTCTGTGAAAATGATGAAAAGAATATCATTTAGCACGCAGCTGAACGCCTGACTGTCTGTGCCCGCAGTTTGTCATCTTCCAGTTTTCAGTTTTGTTTTGCGTTCATATGTTAAGATGCAGATGTTAAATGCATTACTTGTTTTCTTGCCTTCTTCATTGCCCTCCTCCCTACTTTATAAATGGAAGGTAAGGGAGGATCATTGGAACATGATTAATACAAAAATGAGTGTTTATACGATAGTTTGTGTGTAATCATATGTTTTATCTACGTTTGTGTGCATGCTAGTTGACATTTTATTCAGTTGTGTGTTGGTGTCATCGACACGTAATAAGTGTGTGTAACTAACGTTAAGTTGCATGCACATGCTATAATCTCAATGTTAAATGCATTAACTGGTTTCAGTGAGGAACACAAACTAAAGGTTTAGGTTGGAAGGACTTTATGACATCAGAAAGTAACTAATTCACTCATTTAATTTGTTAATTCATTCATTCATTCATATTTGCTCCCTTGATACCTTCGGGAGGAAGGAGGCTTGTCTAATGATGAAACACTAAACCAGGATCATTTTTATCTCGTATTGTTAATACTGCTTATGTTGTGTGCTTTATGGAACTGTGTAGACAGGTATGTTTGTGTTTTGGGGACAAAGAGGCTGCTTTTTGTAGTTTGACCTGTTTAACTGCTCCCAAAATATGTTGATTGTATGGAGGATGATTTTATGAATAAATAAATGTAACTTTTTATCAAATGAAAAAGTAAGATTTGAAAGTTAAAAAAAAAAGATGCTTTAATTTAAAATTTCAGCAGACAAAGAAAATAAGATTATAAGAAACGAAAAATCTAATTAGAGCAATATTTTATTTCATCATCATATATAATATACTTTTAGTTTTTCTTTCTTTTTTTGATGGAAATCTGATTCCATACAATTCATCAACAATATTAGAAGAAAATTGCAGGAGTTGGGGGTGTAAACCTGGGATTACCTAAATCAGCCAAATATATATCCCCAGAAATATAAGGAAAGGAGTATTTAAAAAACGACATGAATTTCCTCCAAAGCAGTTATTTTAATTGTAATATTGTAATGTAATATAAAAATGTTTTTAATTTAAATGTTCAGTTTGCTATTTCTATATACAGTAACGCATGTCAATAATCATAACGGGTCTGAATTTGGTGGAGGAACAGTTTTTGAAACCAGGTCAGAGGCCTGATGGGCGTTTTCCAGCCCTCATCCTGCTTTAGTTTGTCCGTCTGAACGCGGACGTCTGGTTGTTGGACTGTTGCTTCCCAGACGGCGTCCTCACTGTCTCGTCTCTCTTTCTTTCAGCCAGCAAATCCTTACTAAACAAAAAGTCTGACGGCGTGAAGGTAAGTCTTCTGACCCGCGAGGGTTTAATTGACTTCACTGCTTCTGTCTTACTCTTCCTGTCTTCTGCTGTCACCTCAACGCCTCTCTAATGACATGTACCTTTATGATATTATGAGAATACTTTTCATTTGGTTTAGGGGGAAAGAGTTGCTAAGAGTATAGGTGGCGCACAGGTAATACAGACGTGACATAAAAGTGAAAAGTAAGGGACATAAAAGGACCAGCAGGCTTTCAAAATGTCTGCTGTCCACCGGCAGGTTCTCTTTGATTCACAGCGGTCGGCGTCAATGCATGCAGTGAAGCGCCATGATCAACCAGTGCCAAAATAACAATTCCCATTACATACAGTAACTTAAACAATAACTAAATCCCCCAAAAAACATTAAACTGCACGTCCGACGATTTAAATCCTTTTCGATCTCATTTAAATATTAACTTCCTCTGTTGTTTTTGCAGCTGATTTCTTTTTTTCTTTCTTCCTGCTGAAACCCTCTTGGTATCCCTTGTTGTCTCATCTTTGTTCCTGTGTAAGCTTGTGCAGCTGTTTTGTTTCTCTCTCTCTTTCTGGGATCAATCTGGCGGCTTCACTTCTTTTACTATCTTGACGAGTTCCTTATTTTCCCGATGACCCCTTATTCTTTTCCTCCTCCTCTCCATTGCCGTCTGTCAGAAAAGGAAGTCCAGCTCGAGTGTGTGTTTGATGGTGAGATCGGCTCTGTCGTTTTTTTGTTCATTTCTCATTCTTTGTCTCTCTTTTGTCTTCTCGAAGGCTTTTTATTCCCCCTTTTCGGTACTCCCTCTCTCCTCTCTGTTTCATCTGCTTCTTCTTTTCTCCTTTTTGGGGCAGAGATGTACGAGGCTTTTTTGGTCTTGTTCGATTTCTGTTGGATTTCCTAGCTCCATCCGACATCCCTGCATCCCCTTCTTCTGCCATAAGCGCCACCAAAACCATTGCAACTCCTGACAAATAAAACACACACACACACACACACACACACACACACACACACACACCCTTCTAGTTTTCCTCTTCCCAAGTCTTAAGATCAGGCTTTTTGGCTTCCCAACATCCCTGACCATCACAGGACTGAGGGACATTTTAATCACTGTAAACATTAATATGCAGTCATTTCCTCCTTTTTTCAATTATTGTATATTCATTCATTATGTTCATTCACATTAGTGGATACTTGTACTGCTAGAAATCTAAGCTTATAAATAGTACGGGTTGGTATTTGATACTATACAGTTTCAGTACGAATACCAACATTAAACTTATTTAGATAACGTTGAGAAATACGGTTTTATTTCCTACAAAACCCTTTTTCATTCGACAGAAGAAGCCAAACCTCTTAAATGTTGCATTGTACTTAAACTCAAGCAGCCATACAGGAACTACCATAGTAAAATGTAGTCTAAAATTGTTATTTAAAAAAAATGTAAATCAGGTGCTGTGCTCTGGTGATATTTCAGCTGGTACTAAAAAACTACTACTGAGTAAACTATTGAGTTTTTCTTCTTTTGGTTGAACACCATTTTTGGCGCTGTGGGGACAAAATAATATCACTTTTCACACCAAAAGCAGTTTTGATGAACACTTTGCTTTATTCTGACAGCACTGAAATAATATTGACTAGTTAGTCTGAGTGTGTGTCAGGATAGGAGTAGCACTTTATAATAGCAACATGCTATTTAGCATTAGTTAAGCATGAGAAAACACTTTGAATTCATCATTTATAAAGCATTGTTCCAACACAAACACTCATTAGTAACTCATTAGTATGCAATTCATAAACACATTTTTACATTTTTTACTCTTGATTAATAAGCTTGACTATTATGCGTTTCATGATTGTGTTTTCATACTTTATAAATGATGGATGCCTGATTTGTAAATTAAATATCAAGCACTTTATAGATGATTACAGTTCCTTCAAGAAGTCCTGAGTCAATAAATACCATAGAAGAAGATTCAGTAGAAAATGAACATCAGTTTTAAAGTCTGATGTTCAGGTTTGTACTTCTTGAAGCAACTTTAGTTTGTAGATTTTCGGTCAGAAGATGTTCCTCTTTGGCCGGGAAGACCGTCAAGATACTTGTTAAAGTCAGGCAGGGGTCTTCGCTCATCTCCGAGTCGTAGAGAAACAGCTGGAAAGCCTCCCAGGACTTTGCTCTTCACCTTTCACCACCATTCGTCCATCTTGACTTTCTTGTTGGAATACTGATTTGCGTTCAAGAAGCTCTTCTCTCTCCTTCCCCTGCGGTTAGCCGGAGGCCGGAGGGACAGTTCAGCTCAAACTGCGTTTTCTTGTTCACCTCCCAGCATGCCGTTGGTAATCCTTAGCTACAATCTCACACCTCTGTTGTGCAGCTGAACCACTGTTCTGGCTTGCAGGATCCAACAAGAAACAAATATAACTGTTTGAGTGAGCCAGAAATAGAATAATACAGGTGTACTTCAGGATTTAATATGACAACAATATCACAAGCGTTCAGAATAAATCAGTGGAGTTCCCCTTTTAATACATAAATCATTTGTATTGTGAGTATGAGGTCATTTTTGTTTTGTTGTCTCATCAAGTATTTCACGAATTACAGAGATCACCACTTTACTTAAACACGTTGTAAATACATCTCAATTCCTTCAAATGTACTTACAAATCATGTCTTTCATTAAATCCGTTTATTTCCCAGGAGTACAGCCAATGAACTCATTTATGTGTTTCATTTAGAAACATATGTTGTGTCTATACTCTGGCTCAGCAACGTGCACTTGCAGAGGGGGAATGTTCATTCAGTAAAACAGAAACCGACTGCGTGTGGGTTGAGGTGAACTTAGCTCTTGTAGTCGTACTAAAGTAGTTTTGTACGCTTGTAAGCGAAACTGTGCATGAGCCAAGAGTGGGGAATAACAACATATCAGAGAAAAAAGCTGTCATCAAGGCCTTTCACTGCATGCACAGACCTGAACTGGTAACCATTCTCATAAACGTACTTCCTGACTCGGTTACGCATATTTTAACTGTGCTTCTGACAGAAATGGTTCCCTCCGATATCTAGTGCGTGTTTTTTTTTTTTTTTTAGGAGTCAAAGTTGTGATTTTTGTTCCTTTTTTTTTAATCCCAGCAGATGTTGATTCATTCATTTGTTAAAAAAAAGAAGAAGAAAGTGCTGGGAAAACACTTCAAATCTAATCTGAAGAGATGTTCATTGTTTTTAAAAATGCATGTGCTGACTAACTGTTCTGTATTTTTACTCTTGTCTTAATGTTGTGAAATGTCTGCACAAGTTGTAGACGGTAAATGCAGGAACACACCAGGATGCTGGACTCAAGAGAGTCCTTCAATCACTCAGTACACAGTTTTATGATATGAACAATAAGTCAGGACACACACATAGTGGTTTATCTCCTACTTCCTCATGATCAAAAGAAGATATTATATTGAAGATACATGCACAATACAGAGAATACAACAACTGCCCTTTAGGGAGGCATCCGTTTATCTTTGAACCCCCACTCTCATATTGTGCAGTTTTAAACTCTACACACACAATGTGTGTCGTATCCATATTGGCCGTGGAATCGTCTACCTGGGGTTCGTGGTTGTGAGGCCCAGTGGGAGTCATTCTGTGTTGTGCTTCTTTGCCCCAGTCGCAGGGAAACAACAGTAAAAACAGTGTAGTCAGCAGCAGCAGCACCAAAGACAGCAGCATGTCATCTTCAGCACCAATGGTACCTCATCTCTATTTGGTTTCTCTCACATTGCTTTTTTTTTTTTTTTTAACGGCATCATTTCATCGTTTACATCTTTTTGATGTTCAGTTCAGTCTCCTCCTCATCTCTCTGTGTCACACCCCATGTATAGGGAAATCTTATTTCTCTCCTTTGTCCTCTCTCTCTCTCTCTCTCTCTCTCTCTCTCTCTCTCTCTCTCTCTCTCTCTCTCTCTCTATCTTGTGCCTCATCCTCCGCCTCTTTGCTTCTGTTTTGAACACAAAACTGTGATGTCGGACGTGGATTCGATGACTTTTAAAATTGAACAGCTTGTTTTTGTGCCTTCGAGTGTCTCTCCCGGCTTGTGTTTTACCCAGACCCTTCTGTGGACACACTCGTGTGTGTGTGTGTGTGTGTGTGTGTGTGTGTGTGTGTGTGTGTGTGTGTGTGTGTGTGTGTGTGTGTGTGTGTGTGTGTGTGTGTGTGTGTGTGTGTGTGTGTGTGTGTGTGTGTGTGTGTGTGTTTACTGACAGGTAGACGAATGACTTTCATTTGGCGGTGCAACAGCAGGCACTTCAATCATGTTCCGATCAGCCGTTTCCTGCTGACTCCTTGTTGCTTTTAAAGAAGAACAAGTTCATGTCAATTTCCGGGGAAAGCAGAACCCTCTACCAATTAAAAAAGACGTTTGTTCTCCAAATTGCCCCTTCGATGTGTGTATATTGTAAAGGACGAGGACTTCTGGGTAAAACAGGAGCCGGAGTGGACGGGTAAGAGAGAGACATCAGTGTGTGAGGATACAGCCCCTGTGTTCATACATGTAATGGGATTCAGCCATATATACCCCGTGTGTGTGTGTAACATTCAATATAGATTGATCAAGGCTTTCACCGGTTTCAAACATGGCAGCACGATGAATGTCTGGAAAGTCTCAACTTGATCAAAGCCAAACCTCAGTAAAGTCTACTGTTACTCTTTAGTCACTGACCACCACACAGTTGATGAAAAAACTAGCAAAATTGAACTCTGAGGCGAGGCATCAAGCTAAGGATTGGTTAAAAATGTCCAGTCCAGATTCCCCCATAATCCCATATGTCATCCAAGGGGCTGTATGTTCTGAGGTTGTCGTTCCCGAGTTGTTTTGTCCGGTGTTGATTGGATATCAGGAGCGAGACTGACTGACCACACCAGTACACTCACTATGGGTTTGTTAACCAAGCAAAGAGTGATGGTTTTTTTGGAGCTGAATGTTTTGTGCGGTGGGGTTGAGGACGAGGAGTGGAGACACAAACACACAGTTGCTTATTGCAGTGTTCATGCCATGTCGAAGGGAAGGTTGTGATGGGGGGGGAGATTCATATGATCACAACGCCATAACTCTGAAGTGCACGTGGCATCAGACTGCTAGTGTTGATGATAATAAGTGGAACGTACGCTCTGAATATAGTCATCTAGCATTGAGCTAATTGTAATTCATGAGCCCAGAAAAACTGCACACTTCTCAGCTAATTCAAGTTAGTTTTCTTACCACATGAAGTTTATCACAGACATTTCAAATCAACACATCTGGAGATAAATGTTCTTTACTGGACAGGAAGTACAAGGATCTTTACCTCTGAGATGTAAAGTAGTATAACGTGGAATTAATCAAGTAAAGGTCCTCATCTTTGTACAGTACTGAATGTGATTATTGTGGTACTCTTACAGTATAAAAGTGTGTTTACCAATAAAACAGTGACCTTCTTTTGCTTCCTACACGAGCTCATTAATCCATCAGTTTGTTCGCTTTTCAAATACTTCTGTATTGATTAATCGCCACATTGTATACATCCGAGCTTCCCAGTTGTAACTTCCACTTGCTCTTGAATAACTTCCAGGTGACATGAACGCAGCATAACATCTGCACTCGCACCTACACACACACACACACACACACACACACGCATACAGAAACCCTCCTCGTCAGTCGAGGCCCTCGCTGGTGAATCTGGGTTTCTGCTGTTCCAAGTTGTCACGTTTCTCTTCATTTTGGACACTCTTAACTGATCCTGTAAGACAGACTGACACTGAGCATCTTGACATCGACAGTCATCTATTTGATCACCATAAATGCTCCTCAGCCTCTGTACCCGTTAGCTCCTGTGCTTTGTTGTTTTGGTGTGCGCACATGCATCCTTTTTTCAGTGTGTTTGTTTTGTCACTGGGTTTGTTGGTGTCCCCCTGGCCTCCTCCATGGTGTCCCCCCCTCACACCTCCAGTCTGTCTCCTCCCTGCATGGTAAAGTGTCTCCTACCTCCCCCCAGGAAGCCCAGACAACTGTTGTACACAACCCAGCTGACGGCACCAAGGTAAGCCTTCCTCCTCCCTGCAGTAGCCGCTGGCCACTAACACTCGCTAGCAACTCGTGGAGGATTTTCTCTAACTAGACTCCGTACACACCGTGTATGACTCGGTTTCATTGTGCACCTAATGGGAGCCTAATCTTTCACCATGTGTCTTCCTGTTGACCCAGATCTGGAAGCAGATCGGTCAAGGTGCACTTTTATGGAGCCACTGGAATAAGTGCATCAGTGTTTTATCAGATATTAGATTGAATTGAGATGACACAAAGTCATATGAGGAAAATAGTAATACAAAAAAAACATGTTACATGACTACAATTGGTAGGTTTAGGCCAGCTGCCTTTTAAAGTACTTGACACAACTTTGATCTTAGAAAGTAAAACTCTTTATTCTCACATGAATACATTTCCCCCGCTCTTAGTCATTAACGTAGTTACTGGAGATGACTGTTTTAATACATATCTGCCTTTTTTTCTACGTGATGAAGCACCACTGCTACCCCACACCGCAGTTATTAAGCCTACAAGGGAAAACCTGAGCCTAAATAGCCAAATATTTACCAAAATTAAGCAATGTAAGCACTAAACATAAGCATGCATTAACTATCCGGTGAGGCGCCTCGAAATAAAAATAAAAAAACGCCTGAAATATCATTAAACATTGTAAAGGTTTATAGTTTATCTGGTGGTGTCCTTCAGATGCAGACAGTTCATTTTTTGAATTATATGAATGAGAAAATCCTACACGTCTTTAACAGCAGCACTGACATGTGCATCTTCAAAAGCCCCTTACTGTTATTGGGAATCCTCCACCAAGCTGCTTGTGCTGTTATGTTGGTTTACAAGCTTGAAAAAAAACAAAAAACTAATATCACTAGAGATTCAAATGCCAGTGCTGTCACACAATTATCTTCCCATTGGCACAAAGACCTGCCTCCTCTCGAGGGGGCAGTTTCCACACGGATATGCATTCACTAACTCCTTCCTGCCGCCTTTCGGCACACGATTACAAAGTCTCTCACACGTTGCTGCTCGTATGCGTGGCTCTGTGCGCTTACCCCCTCCCCCCCCCTCCGCTGCTGTCCTGGCTGGTCTGTGCTCCTGGGGAGGGACTTGTCCATCTGTCCGTCAAGGTCGTCTTTGTGTCCACACGGGCAAGGTGTCCAAAGCTTCCAACCCCCTCCCCCCCGTCTCGCGTTCACGATACTAAAATGATTTGTCTTGCTGTCTCTCTCCCTCTCCCCCCACTATCGTTCCCCCCCATCATCCATCTTTCTCTCTTTCCGTCACCTCTCTCTCTGACAGGGCTCCACCGAGAGCTGCAATAACACAGAAGAGGAGGAGATGAAAGGTAGGAAAGGTACTTATCCAACTCTCACCTACTCCGCATGGCTCTTTTTCTTTGTTTCGTCAAGGTTTTTGCCACTGTGTTGACCTCCAGATCAGCTGTCAATACATTTCTTCACTTTGTATTTGATGTAATGCCATTACTACTGGGTAGAGATTTGGGGCAACTGTCCACTCGGCCTTAGTCAAGGTAGTGGAGGCTTGGGGATTCAGTAAGATTAGTGTTTTAAATATGAGCATCCCAGTAACGACTGATCTGACATGAAGAGTTGGGGGTTGCTATAACGGTGTCGTCTACACTTTTGCTGTTGTCTCCATTTACGTCCTGTTCAATTGCCAAACCGCTTTGCCTCATGTTCATTGTTGGTGTGCACGAGTGCATGCCAGCATCACACGCCACTTAAGCCTTTAATTGGTCGGCTCAGCTCGGGGATGACCCTTTCAGTGTGTGTAGGTGAATGAAGTAGGACAGAGCTACTGCCAGGAAAAAGTAAATCCAGTTTACTGAAGGCAGCTTTTCTGTGGGTTTACCAGTACTTGATCTGATTGTGGATGATCACTGACATGCAATCAAGAGGCTATTCTGTGTTTTACTTCAGTTGAGTGCACTTTTGGATACAGCTTCCATGACACGCATGTGTAGTGAATGTGACAAAATGCACTGCCTACAAACAAAGTCTGCAGCTCACGAGTTTTCTGCAGCTCGTTGCATCATCCGATCATATTTAGGGTGTAAATGAACACGTACGGCTACGTTGTAATTAGTTAGTTCACTGGTCTCCTCACTACGATGCTACAACGTTAGCCCTATTCTGTTAAAGGCAATCAAGTGGTGCATTTCAAATGCATGAAAAAAGTTTGTATGTTCCAAATAATGGGCAATACTGCACTTGACATCATGTTTTCTTTGACTTATCACAACTAAATTCAAGTTCAAATGTGTGCTAACAACACAAATTATGTCTCATTTCACTCTTCAATTACTATTTAATTGTTTTAATAAGTCACAACTTAGCTATTGTACGGTTATCTTGTGGAAATGTCAAAAGTGTGCGTGTGCAACAGGCTGCCGGGCTCCCTGTGTGGCAGATCCAGGTGATTCGGTATCGATCACACGTGACCTGAGAGGTCGGCTCCAGAGGGTTCGCTTGTCCTCTTAATTAGTTTCTTCCTCTCAGCTGGTTTTGACAGTGTGTGTCTGTGTGCGGTGGGTTTCTGCCTCACTGCTCTGTGTTGCTGTGGCTCCTGGAGCGTGTTGTGATGAAGATGGTTCACAGCGAATGCATCGCTGAAATATGAAATCAAACAAACTAAGTTAATGGATGGAAATTAATCAACCACCATTTTGGTAATTTGTACTAAAAATCTATCCCCAAATCGTCTCAATTTTCTTTACTTTTATGTAAATTAAAACGGACGAAACAAGTCATTTGAAGAGGACTCGTCGCAGCTGCGGGAAATTGGGTTTAGAGATGCTGCAATAAACAATTATTTTTATTATTCATTAATCTGCTTTTCTTGTTGTGTAGAAAATATCTGAATAAAATGGCTGTTGTAGTTCCCCACAGCCTGAGCAGATGTATTTAATTATCTTTTTGCATTTGGCCAACTGTCCAAAACCCAAAGTTTACTCTCCTAAATGCCAGAAAAGCAGCAGATCTTCATCTTTTGAAAAGCTTGCGCTATCAAATGTTTGGCATTTTCTCAATTTAATCAAACTCTAGTATTTTATTCATCCATAATTCTTGTTGGCATCTTACAGATGAAACAATCTGACAAATAGCTTCACTCGTAAAGGAGTGAGACCCTTTCAGACGGTAAGCTCACTGCCGGTGTGCGTCTGTTTGTATTTGTGTGTTTGTCTTGGGGCGGCAGTGGCTGCCTGTGAGTCTCCGGGCACAGACAGTGCGGTGGTAAGCCAGTGCAGCGCCGCCGAGGAACAGACCCAGTCTCCTCGCTGCTGCCCACCTCCTACCTGTAAGTCGGCAGCAGTTTACCTGACTCACCTGTCAGCTCTTATCGTTGTGTCCTGACCTTAACCAACAACAAATCTACCCTGCAAGCAAAACCTCCTCCTCCTCTTCCTCCTCCACTCCTTCCTCCAACTGACTGCACTCGTTCCCCCCTCTGTCCTCCTGTGCTGCCATCTACTGGCACGCAGGCCTCACTACAAGCTGCTGTTCAGCCTCTACACTGACTGTCTGGAGGCTAATCTCCTACAATAACTGCTTTGTATACATATGCAGAATAAGCAATATTTAAATGCCATGCGTATTAGTTACACACACGGCATCTTTGCTTTTGCTGAATATATCTTTATTGTACTGGGATAACTGTGCCTGCCTGCAGCTGGTCCCCTGCAGGAGGCTGCTAGCAGCCCCAGTGTCGCTCAGAGCAGTCCAGCTCAGAGCTCCTGTCTCGGTCCTGAAGCAGAGTGCGCTCTGGCGCCCCCCGCGGGCTTCGGCCGCAACCTGCAGCAGAGTAAGTGCCGGGCAAAAAGGTTGTGCCTAGTGCTTTGTGCAAAGGCTCCAGAAGTAGTGTTCATAAGCTCCTGTACCGCCTGACGGCAGACGGGTCAGAGGATTTATGAACACGCGGTTCCATGCAGGTGTGGAGGATCTGCTAAGTCGTCTTTTTTTCCGACTCCGCAGCTGCATGGTCAGTGTGTGTGTGTGCGCATGCAGTTTGTGACTTTTCCGCTGTTTTTTGCTCATGAATTTATGCCAAATTCTCTTTGACTTTCCGCTGTGTTTAAGTCATTATCTGCCCGCTCCCAAAGAATTAGGCTGTTTTAAATTCATAAATTGCAGTGGATCGCAATGGGGTGTGTGTGTCGGTGTGTGTGAGAGAGAGTCATATTTAGAGATGCAAAGAGTTGTGTAAGTTTACTTTGTATTTTAATGGTCTTCTTAACCATTTCTCTGCCCGCATTTCGAGATGTGATATATTTAACTGTGAATGGACATTGACAAGCCTCACTCATTGGGAGGGCAATGCAACTTCTGCCTCAAGGTTGTGTCCAAATGTCAGCCATGTTTTGTAGAAAACGCTGTTTGTTGGTGACCAACGGAAAACAGAAATGGGAGGAAAAACATGTGTTGTGTGTTTCTGGGTGAGACCATTAAAGGTTCAGGTTTGAGTGGATCACGTCCTCTCCATGTTGTGTCTCCCATGGAGGGTGGACATCGTGGTGTGTGTCGTACAGGCTGACTTCAAATGTCACGGCCATTATGACCAGCGGCAGTGTCCATGTGATGAGCTCATTTCAAAATGTCAGAGGTTTTTTCGAGGAGGGTCAGGCAGAGCGCGAGGAGCGGCATTTATACGTTCAACTAACTTCCAAGTGATGTCTTAAACCTCTTGTGTGTTGTCTCCCTCTCCTCCTCCCCGTCTCTCTATCTTCAGCTCGTAAACAGGAGATCATAAAGATGACGGAGCAGTTGATTGAAGCCATCAACAACGGGGATTTTGAGGCTTACACGTAAGTTTGCATATGAAATTCAAGCAAGTTATCGTCAAACAAGCGGTTTGAGTTTAGTGTTTTTGCCTTTTTGAAAATTTATAAATTAATTGATTTCCTCGTCAAATACAAACATTTCTGTTGAATGCTGGTTTTGTTCTGCAGCATTTCGTTCTCCTCATTCTTCACTGCAGGATGAGTTCTCAGTTAATTCATTCATGGTTTGTGTTTGTCCTCCGAACAGGAGAATCTGTGACCCCGGCCTGACTTCTTTTGAGCCGGAGGCTCTTGGAAACCTGGTGGAGGGAATGGACTTCCACAAGTTCTACTTTGAGAACCGTGAGTTGCTCAGTGCTGGGGCTTTTATTTTGTATTTTCTATAGTCTGAGTTCATATAAATGAGTGAGAGTGTTGCTGTGGATAGGAACAGCTAAGTGTCAACTGAGCAAGAGACTGCAGCTTTGCCCAAATTAATGGTTTTTACATACGATTCTCACCAAAAGGCATTTTGCATCCTTCAGACCTCTCCAACGAGTCAATACAATGTTCTTCCTCACATCTGCAAAGCTTCTTTTCTTTCTTTTTAATATTCTAAATTGTCAATTTCACACTTAATTCAAATAATCAAATTTTTACTTCTTTTTTTTGCCATTTTAGTGCAGCTAACTAATGATTTGTCATTATTAATCAATAAGCCATAAGGTATTGAGTTTACTAATATAGAAGGCAAAGAAAAAAGCCCGACGTTTTCACATTTGAGAAGCTGGAGCATCATTTTTAGTAAAAATACTTCACCGTAGGGGTGAAGATCACCAGAGGTCCCGCTATACGATATCGTCACGATACTTAAGTCCCGATACGATATTATCACAATACTGCGATACATTGAGTATTGCCATATATTACCTTATTTTTTCAACCGCAAATTGTCCTAAAAGGAAAACTTTGTCAACAAAAAATAAATTGATTTTAATATTCTCGGATTAAAAAGTTTTTGAATTGATTCAATAAAAGATGGATACTCGGCTTCCGTGTATCGATACAATATCGCCACGCAAAATATCGCGATACTATGCTGTATCGATCCCCCCCCCCCCCCTCCACATTCCTTCGACTATGTTGCATCTGTCTGTCGATGTGTCCACTTTCACTGTGGAGATTTTAGATCCTGCTTAATTTTTTCAGCAAAATGATAAAGAGAGGCACGATGAAACATAAAAAATATCTATTCATTCAAATCCATCTCTAAATTCACTTTCCGACACGTGTTGCACATTGACATGTAACGTGCTAAAAGCTGGTTTCCACCCCCCCCCCCCCCTCTCCCCGCAGTGCTGAGTAAAAACAGCAAGCCGGTGCACACCACCATCCTCAACCCCCACGTCCACCTGATCGGCGAGGACGCCGCCTGCATCGCGTACATCCGCCTGACGCAGTACATGGACGGCCAGGGCCGGCCGCGCTCCTGCCAGTCAGAGGAGACGCGCGTGTGGCATCGCCGGGAAGCCAAATGGCTCAACGTGCACTTCCACTGCTCGGGAGCACCGGCTGCACCTCTGCAGTGAGCTGAGAACACAGGCCCAGGTAGGGGGGAGGGTGCTCGAGGTTGTTGGGGCTTTATGCACGGATTGTGGTGGAATCAGGGGTTTCCAAAATGTTGAGGACTCTGTGACAATTTAGGGCGCAAACGGGAAGAGTGCACACGTAACAAAATGTCTTTTCCATCCGCTTTAAAACCTTTTTTCATGACATACATTACAACACTTTAATAACACATTCATGACATTTAATTCTGAAACTGTGTTTAACTTCTTTTTTTAATAGTATACTATTCTTTTACGGCACTTAGAAACATATTTTGTCCCACTGTACTCTTATAACTTATTTTATGTATTTTTTTTTCACATTTCTTATGACATACACATTATTTTTTTCAATTTTACTGTCACTCATCACATACTCCACCTATTTAATCATATTTCTTAGAATGTACAATACAGCGTTTCTTTTTAATGACATTCATATCATACAGAGATATATAATGGGACAATTACATTTCATACTAGTTTTTTTATTAAATATTTACAGGACATTTGACGATGACCTTTTATGACTTTTAAATGGTCTTTGTCATGACATTATTTTATGTAATTTCTTAAGCTTTGAATCGCACAAACAAGATTCCAGTGACTGATATCTTCCCTCGAAAAAGAGATTTTTTAATCTCTTTAGGACTCTCCTGGTTAAATAAATATCACAAAACCTCTACATATAAACCCTAAACCATCTGCTTTGCTAGATATAAATATAGATATATCTTTAGAGTAACCGTTCTCTCACTGACCTTTTGCCCTCTTCCTTCTCCAGCTTTGCCTGAACTCTAAAGCTGTTTGGAGCATTTATCTCCGTGGTCGGGTTGGTGCCTGCGTCCGGACCAGGAAGCGGCCGCCTGGGAAGTTGTAAAAACATAAAAGTGGGGGGAAAAAATACATTCAAAATTAAACGACAAAAACAAGAAGCATATTTTAAACAGCTTGCCTGAATGACCGATCACACAGACCAACGCCACCGATCCAGTCCGACCCCCCTCGCTTTGTGACCGTTTGGGGCCCCGCCTCCTCGCAGAAGGTGCATGCTTCTGGCGGCGACACGGCGGCGACGCCGTCCTGGTCCTCGTCTCCCACGGCCTTTTTATTTCCCCGTCTGTTTTGTCTGCTATCAGGAAAAAGTATTAAAACTGTTAGATATATATAGATATATATAAACAGAAACACCAGTACACGTCACATAGAGAATAGAACGGGGGGGCAGCACGTATAATATTGGAAATAAATAGAACCTCGTCTACTAGTTTTTGTTTTACAGATCACAGGTATATTTGGGTATTTATGGGAACTGGAGAGACTAATATCAACTTAATCAGAGTTTAACATCCATTTGAAGTGTTTGGTTCCAGCCAGTTTTAACGTGGTTGTTGAAAAGGGTGAATCTTAATAGAATTGTGTATAAATAGATATTTATAAAGGAGAAAAAGGGGGAAACATGACCTACTATCAGGGTGAAGGGGGTGGAGTTAAGCATGTGTTTTATGTCGTTTTGCTTTTCTTTTTTTTTTGCCTTGAGGTCTCAAGGTGTAAATACCAACACAATTATTCACACACCATGCATGTACACACACACAGACACACTCAACGTCGCTGTGCTCCAGCCTTCAAGGTTGAGCCTCTCTCTCTCTCTCTCGAGCTTTAGACGCCGTTGTGTCTCACTCAGCTCATCCTGAAGTTGCAGAAGGCCTCCATCGGTGATGTCGTTGACCACTGGGAGGCGCCATTAATGTCTGAAGCTCCTCCCATCTCTAAACGACCTAACCTGAAAGCATTTTTTTACTTTTCTTCCATCTGCGTTTTGTGTGTTTTTGATGTGAAGCTTGAACTTTTGAAACTATCTAATGGCCCGTACTGTTTTTTTTTGCACTGACACTTACGACTCGACGCTGTTGCGTTCGCTCTCCTGAGGGAGCGAGAACCGCTCTGCAACTTCAGGTCACGCTCGCCAAAACGCTTCCCAGTCCACCCTACCTCTCTCCCCCCCCCCCCTCTACTTCCATCATTCCTGCCTCTTGCATACTCTTCACATCCGTCACTTAAAGCGATTATTACTGCCCCGAGTAGCGACTCGCTGTGTAATGATGATGTCACCCTTATTGCCCGTCCCTTGTTTCCGATTGTGTTCTTAAAACGTGTGTGTGTGTTGTCCGTCTTTGGATTGCTGTATTTCTGTGTGAAGTCCTGGACATATATATTTAAAAAAAAAAAAGCATGTTAAAAAGAGAATGCAGCTGAAGGATTGGACAAAAAAAACCAAACAGGGCATGATGGGAAAGAGGGCTGGAGGGCTGTGGGACCTTTTGGCTGATGGCAATCAATGGAGTCGGTCCTTTTTGTCACTGTTTCTGTTGTAAATGTGACGGTCGTTAGTGTTTTTAATGTTGATCTTTTTTATAGTTGTTTTAGCCAGAACTGTAATGGAAAAGAAACTAATGGAGGGGGGAGACTGCCACGCCCCTTTTTACTGCCTCTATTCCCCCTCTCACACACTGATCAACACACACACACACACACACACTGAATGCTGAAATCTTGAGACAAAAGCACTTCTTCTTCTGTGGCTAATATTAAAACTCATCACATGACTCTCCCTTTAAAGAGGACAACACATATCTCGGTGTTATAGTGGAACTTCACAGCACTTTTTTTTTTTTCTCACCGTGCTTTGCGAGTGTGTGTGTGTGCGTGTGTGTGTGTGCTACGCTGCTTCCAAAGCGACTCGTGCTCTGCTTTGGCTGTTGCTCGGTGGCCACGATGACGCTTCAAAAGCGTCACCTTCGTGGTTTTGTACGTACACTGACGAGGGGACGGTAGAGTAGATTTTTAAAAACAAAATATATATATATAAAAAAAACACACACATTCAGAATCATCCGTGAGATCCGTCCTCCTGTATCAACCGGATGTGCTTCTCGCTGTGACATATCAGACATGCCATAAAAACTGTCGCTCACACACTTTTTTTTTCGCACCATGATGACGATGCGTTGTAAAATCATTACTGAAACTATGTGATGTGTGTGTTTTTTTATGGCTCTGTTTGTGCTGTGGGCCCAGTGGTGTGTGTGTGTGTGTGTGTGTGTGTGTGTGTGTGTGTGTGTGTGTGTGTGTGTGTGTGTGTGTGTGTGTGTGTGTGTGTGTGTGTGTGGAAGCCGCCGACCCCACGAGATGCTTTTCTGTGTGTATTTCCTCATGCGGGTGTTTGAATGGAGTTTGCCGAAGTATTTGGACAGTTGAAATTGAAAATTTATCGGATCAATACGAAGCCAGAATCGATCAGTTTGTAGGACGGAGCTGTAAACGATGGCTTTAAAAACAGAGGCCGCGTCCCCTCCAGTTGGTCCGTCTCGCTCTGTTATTTAATAAAACAGCTGATATTAATGTTAGTTACACTCATGCTTTTCCTGCCGTCACAATGGACTCATGGACAGATGTTGACTGAAGAACAGGCAGCTGCTGCAGTCGGCCTCATTGTCGGCGTAGAAAAGACACTTTAATTTTTTTTTAATCCATCGACAGATTTTTTGACCTCCAAAAAATGTATATTTTCAGATTTATATACATTTCAATATTTGACTTAAATTCATTTTGAATTAATGGATGCAGATTTGACAATCACTCAACTAATGTGTCTTTCTTGGATCACATGACTACAATTTAACCAATAACTCTAAATTATTAGTAACTTCATGTTTTGGCTTGACAGACGATGAGCCAAGTTATCAATCTCAAAGAAATCTTTAATCCAGTTTTTTAAACTCAAACCACACATTCTGATAGTTGGGTTTAATATTTCAGACACTTTTAAATGTCAAAATGAATATTCTGCAGTAAGTTGTCACAAGTATGTGTATTTTCTCATTAAATTGAAAAGCCGTGGCCTGTCTGAGGACGACAGAGTGTCAAGGAGATCCATTGTGATGTCATCGATTGCTATTTTAACGCGACAGGGTATCGACTTTTGAGTCTCACTGTAAATAGAAAACGTGACCAAAAACCCGCTTCCCTTCACACGGAGCGACTCCACAGAAGAACGATTCAGTCGGTCGAACGTCGTCTCGCTTCATATACATTTTTGTGACTCCGTCGTTGAAATACTTTGGCAAATGTGGTCTCATATTTATTAATGGAAACAGAACCTGAGGGGAAGGGAAGTGTCGTTGAAGAAGAATCTTTTTAAAAACCACAATCTTATACATCCACACCATATATGCAGTTCTACAAATGGAGGAAATATGCATGTCTACTTTCTGGTAATTTTTCACTGTTTGCTTGATAAAGAAATGGAAATCTATGTTACTTGCATCCTCAAGGTTATGAAATGGCTCCGTCCGAGATATCAAGAGATGTGATCTTGCAGTCAAACGCATACATGATTAGAAAAAGCCTTAGCTTGTATGTAAGTACGTTTGTTGCATTGTAGCCTTATACTAAAGGGACTACGTGTGTCTATACTCTGAGTTTCATTTGGATGCTGGATTTTTTTGCATGATCATACAGTTAATAAACATATTTAAAAAAAACTATCAGGTGTTTGTTTGGATGGTTGTTCTTTATAGCTTTGTTATTAGGCAATGAAAGAGTATTTAATAAATATGGCATTTCAATACCAGTGTCTGTTTCTCTCATTTTGCAGCTGTTTTTAAATGGAGCATTAAGACAATATTGGTTGACAATACAATTTAAAACTATTTGAAAAATGTTAATACATGGATTTTTACCATTTAGCATAGCTGGATCAAGAAAATACATTTGTTGGGTGAAATTAAAATGTATATTTGAAACATTGACTACCTTACACTGGATTTTCCATCCATACAGACCAATATTTACAATCGCATATGTACCATTATACTTTATTAGTTATACCTGCAGTACTGACGGCTACCTCTAGGGGGAGCCAAAGACCAGACAAACCAAGGTAAACGTTACAAGGCAAGAAGCATCTCTTCAAACATGCAGCGAGCATGTCAGCAGGAGAACTTGTAATATCTTCATAATTATGTCTGTCCTCAATCAGCTGCCTGGTTTATGCACTTAAACTGGATGACCAGCATGAAAATGAACATTTCCAGCAATCCAAACCAAATCCCTTCAATGTTAATTATGGGATACACATCTTATTTCTGCTCATGCATTTGAAAGTTAGACAAAACAAGCGGTATCTTCTAATCTAACTTGGCATTTGTGCAGAATGTTCTCTTTATTGTGTGTGTGTGTTCATGTTCAGAAAATTACAAACATTAATACCATCAACACCTCAACAGCCACAGAAATGACTGAACATTTACATCAACATCTCTGAAATAAATTCTACCTTATTGGGTTTTGTTTATATTTTCAGTTTCATTAAAATGATAGTATATTAGGTACACCTGTACAGTTCCATCGAGAGTAAACAGTATATGATACAATCTGCTGTACAATGTTTGTACTCCATTTTTTTTTTCTCCTCAGAGCTAAAATGTATTAAGACTTAAAACAGCTTCATAAGAGACAGTCTGCGTTTCATTTCCTGAAGCTCCTCTCAAAGGGGTCGTCTCTTTCTAGAAAAAGTATATTGGCGTCGTCTTCCACCATTTCAATTCTTTACCTGTACGATCAAGACACGAGGACCTTCAGCCGGCGGTGTCGTGGAAGAGCTCAGCCAATAAACCACAGGAGCCAGGCGCGTGGTAGTCTTGATGAATTTTAATTACATCAAATGGATTTATGTAAAAAGTGGAAAAGGAGGAAAACACTGGGTTTCATCATCATCACCGTCATGTTCAACACAGCAACAGACATCTGCATGTACCGGGTGGGTCACAGGTCACCTCTACACCGAGGGTCCATCTCAGGAAGTAGACACACGATACTGAGGAAGTACAAAGTCCACTGTGCTTTTACTGTTAAGTTCCTTTCCAGAGCAGGATGGGAAGCGACAAATGAGATGGTTTAGTGACGTTTCAATGACAGAGGAATCAAGCTAAGATGAACAGTGTGTGTGTGTGTGTGTGTGTGTATGCGTGTATGTGTGTGTGGCTGTCAACTACAGGTGACCTGGAACACTCCCATGATTAGTGTCTCTCTCAATCACACAACCTTCACTCATGATTGGCAGGCAGCAGGCGCCAATCACACAGCTGTCATGGCTTCACGTCCAAGTCCAATTTGGCAAAATCCCCCACTGGACGGCGTGCTCCTCTCTGATTGGACAAAGGAAGTGGGGCGATCGGGGGCTGATTGATTGCTCCATGCAGATTGTGATTCTTCGGCCCGGAAAATAAAAGCAGGTCGAGTCGCAAATGTTTGGTGCTGACATGCTTTGAAAATGTTTTTTTGTGCGAGCGCACAACTGAACGCCGTCTTTGCTCGTCCATGCTGCCCATTCACAAAAAAACAAATGGCTTTGGGCAGAAGAAGGTCCGGCTGAGTTTAAAAGTTGCACACAAGATCCCAAAAAACAAAACAAAAAAATCAGAGTCATCGGTCTGGTTTAAGATCGCCCTTTTTTTTAGGCTGAACGTGTGAACATTGGCACTTAATCGTAGTCCGTAGAGACGAGTGCACATCTAGCGGTCCGTCACGCTGAAGGAGGCATGGCAGTGCGATCGGCCACCGCTCGAGTCTTTATAGAAAACACAAACTGTCACAGCAACATTTTCTAGTATTTTCGGTTTCCTTGATTCAAGGAAGAAAGACAAAAACAGAGAAGGAAGCCACGTTTCTCTACTGAAGGGTCCTTGGAGGGGCGGGAGTTTAAAACAAGAGCGAAAAAGGGAAGAAAAAGGAAACTGGGATATACAATCTTTTCTCACTGTAGACGGTCTCAGCAGATTAACTCTACTAGGCTTCAGACACACAGCTCCAAGGCCACCTTTCTCTCTGAGTGCCGGGGTAAGCACAGAGGAGTGGAAAAAAAAGAGTAGAAGAAGAGAAACTTAGACAGATCAGAAAGTAAAGAGGAAGAGAGTTGAAAGAAAACAACAAGAGAACACAGAAGGACACAAAAAAAAGAAGAAAAATTAAGATCTTTAAAGTCAGAAGTTGTACCAGCAGACAGTGAAATACCAGAGGAGACAGTCTGGGTCTACATGCATCATCAGAGGGGAACAAGGAGAGGGGGGAAGGATTTCAGCGTTACACTGAAGCCATGCAGCAACAACGAGCAGCAAAGGGGCCAACTTTAGTTTCACCAGGAGGGAAGGACCTTCAGCAGCAACACGGGGAAGCATCGTGGAGGAAGGAAGGACACGGCGAGGCACTCCTCTTGTTGTGGAGGGAGGAAAGGGGGGCGGGGGGGAGGAGTCGGGAGGACACAAACAGGCAGGGGTTCACCCACTGAGAGCAACATGGCTTAAACGCCCCCATATGCCATGCAGACCCGGGTCCCATCGGGCTCTGAACGGGCGTGTGGCACCACGGGGACGGTGGAGCGACGGACAGGACGGTGACAGAAGCAGGGGGAAGCGAGTGCATGGGCAGGATGGACGACATCTGTTACACCATGTTTTAGGTTCCCATGGAGACAAGACCGAACCCCCCCCCCCCCCTCCCTCCCCCACCACACCGGATCCCAAACCCTGTGAGCAGCACTCACTCACCACGCGCTCGCAGCATGGTAGCAGACAGACGAGGGTAGGAAGGAGGGAGAGGGGGGCGGGGCTTAGCAGCTTGGCTGCGGCTCCCCGCTCCTGCTTTTAGACTTTCTGCCCTCCACATCTGTAGGACAAAGGCAATGTTTGTGTTACATCTGGAGACAGCGGCAAGACATTCACCTCATACCTGCATGTGGATAAATACGTTAAAGCGACTTCAAACACAGAGAACAAAAAAAAGAAAAGCAGCAGGAATAAATACGGATCCAGAGGCAGGCGGTCCTGCTCGTGTCGGCGCTTAAAGCGGCGATGGTCTTTGATTATAACTTAATGCTTACAACAATATTGCCAGTCGAAAAAGACATCATTACATATCATCCAGTCCCAATTTGTGAATTACCAAAAGTAATGACGCTTCATTCACAAAACAACCTGAAGACTATTCTTACTATCTTGACTTCCTCTTTTAATAACTCAATCAAGGGCTGACAAAAAACTAAAATATTATAAAATCGCCCACGTCAGCCTTTCTTCACCTTCGTTGTCAACCAGCTCTACCTTCCCTCAGGTTATTTTAGGAATGAAGCGTCATCATTTTGTCACCAGATGTCCGTTCAGACCCAGCGGAGCAAACGCTCCGTCCCATTATTAATATGATAGAAAAACAAAATACAGAAAAAGGTGTCAAATACAGAAACAAACCATACGCCACATCAATACCAAACACACACACAAAAAAAAGACAACCATTTTGATCACAGCAATCAAAATGAGCGTTTCAGGTTGGACAGAACAAAGCCATGCAATTTAGTGGATGATGCAACAAAGTTTAAAAAATAAAAAAAAGCAGTGAAAAAGACATCCAGTCATCCTTAAACCATCAAGACATCCTCATGAACAGGAAGTGGAAAAGTTAACCTATTATCTGACATTGAAAAATATTACTTTGGGTTTGTCACGAAGACATTGCTGCTACGAGATACGTCCCACAATGCTTTGCTCTCCAGCAGTGAAACATTTTTTTAGGTATTTTTCTTATTTTTAACGCATCTTGGTGACAAGTTCCCCGAATCTCTCTTATCTCCCCTCACTGCTAACTTGACATTCAAGCTAACAGAAAAGCTCCGCCTCAACCGTGACACAACAAACCCCTAAAAAAAAAAAAATGCAGATAATAGTGTCGTGTTAGCCAGTCAAACAGATTTGATGAGGAAACAAAACAATATGGCTGTCGGGTGAAGAACAATCGTCAAAGTCCCGCCCCCGAGGAAAAGAACAAGAAGAACAGGTGACAAAAAATTAAATAAAATCGATTCACCAATCGGCACCATGGCAAACAGAAAAAGACCGAAAAACAAATACACCACACAGAGATAGTGCTCCAATAAATACATGCAAAGGCTTTTTATCCATCTTTTCATTTTCCCCTTTTTTTTTTTTTTTTTTTTTTTTAAAACGTGGAGTTTGGAAGAACCTCCCCGTCACTCACACACACCCGTACTCGTACCACAGAGACTGGTTGTCCTCTGGGTTCGGGGACTGGTCCGAATCATTCACACAACCCGGATCGGAGCCCTCGGTGGACTCTTTCAAAATGGCGGGGCTCGATCGCGTCTGGCCGTTTGATTGGCTGTGAGGGTCCTGGTCTGGGTTGGAGTTATGGTTGGGGATAGAGGGAGGAGGGGGAGGCGGGTGTGTTTTATTTGGAACGGGAGGCCCACTGATGTTGCTGACTAAGCTGGGGTTGAGAGACAGGAAGGGGAGCTTTTTGCCCACCGACTCGCTAAAGATGGAGTCCTTGAACACGGACTCCACCGTGAAGGAAGGGCCGAGGAAAGACTGGAGGGTGGAGAGGTCGGGGTCCTCCGAGCTACGGCAAGGTAAGCTGAGGGACTTGGGCAGGGGGGGGTTGGCGGCGGCGGCGGCGGTGGTGAGGGGTCCCTTTAGGTCGGTGCTGATGGGGTGGTACTCACTGGGTGGCGGCTGGGAGCGAACGCCGGCCTTGGCGGAGGCGACGGCGAGAGCGGCGTCGACGGACACCGGCTGCCGGCAGTCCTTGGAGAGCAGGTCGTGGATGCTGGTGCGGCGCGAGCTGCCCTCGGCGGTGGAGATGACGCTGCTGGCGCGCGGCAGCGTGGAGGACGCCAGGTCCAGGCGCCCCGACACCGACGTGGCTTTGCTCTGCGACGACAGGCCGGAGCGGGGCGGGGCGGAGCCTCTCACGCGGGTGCTCTCCGCCTTGCGCAGGGTCGGGCGGCCCGGCTGGCCGCCGGCTCGCGGCGGGCGGTCGGCGCCCGCCGGCGCCGCCCTCCCGCTGGACGAGCGCAGGATGCCTCGGCTCTTCGTCAAAGCGCGCTCTTTCGGCACGTGCTCGGAGGAGGTGGAGAGGCGAGGAGAGTCCACGGTGAGGTTCTCCTGACTGCCCGACTGCAGGAGGCGGAGCAAAAGAAGCAGAGGATGATGAAGCACCGGCACCTCCAAGTACAGAGCCCGCCTTGTGTATGTGCGTTTTGTCATGTCATCACTCATCAGACCTAGACAACCTGTTCATCTAGCCTCTCCATTTGGCTTTCAACGTGGACCAAATTCATGCATTTTACCTTTAAAACATAGCCTACGAATGTTTGGGTGAATATTCCTGGATTTTATTTAGCGCTAATGAAGAAATGTGAACGTCAGCGCAATAACACATAAAATACCATGCAATCCTTTCATATTATGGCTTTTTTTTTAAATATTTTTTGTATCATTTGTCATAAGTCTTTTAAAATTATTAATTGATTTTTATTTATTCATTTTTTACTAAAATTGCAAAACATTTTCTGGTTCCTGCTTCTCCAAATTAAGGACTCTGAAATGAGTAGTAAAACACATTTATTTGGGTTTTGGACATCGACAAGAAAGTTGTCGATGTGCTCTGAAAATGATATTGGGAATACTTACTTTTTTAAAATAATTTTTCATAAAACAGGTTTTACAGATAAAACAATGTATCAAGGAAATAATCAGCAGATGAATTGTTCATAAAAAATAGCCTCAAAGTCCAGCTTTAAATTGCTCCCTCACATGACTGAATGACTCCATCATAACTGAGACAACATTTAACTTTGATCTGCTTCATCAGGATGTTTTTTTTTTTTATAAAACATCCGTCACAGCCACGTCGGCGGCCTCACCTCTGCAGGATCGATGCCCTCATCCAGGAACTGCTGCAGGGAGAGCACCTCCTTGGCTGGGGATCCCGTCTTGGTGCTCTGGGTCGGGCCGGCGCCGGCGCCTGCAGCCGTGGACGGGTCGAGCGACCTGCGCAGCAGCATGGGGCTCTGGTGGGAGGAGCGCGAGATGCTGGGCTGCTGGACCGGGCTGCTGCCGCTGCTGGACCAGACCTCCTGGTCCAGACTCAGGCTGAACTCGCCGCTGCTCTCGCTGTGAGGCCGGCTGAGGCTGCCGTTCAACGCGCCTGCGGGGAGGCGGTCAGTGAACGCAACACAGGGAAAGTTTAGAGACCGTTCCCACTCACCACGAGGATCTGCATCAGTATCACTCCTCTCCTGCACTGCCATCAATATATATGTATGACAGTCATTTACAAGCAAAATGTAAAATGGATAATGCCAATATACTCATTTTTTGTCGTGTGACGTCTCTTATTAAACCTTTAAAACCCGATTTCCTTTATAGTTTCTGATATTGCTCTTGAATAAAACATCACTGATGAGTTGAAAATGAGAGAAAAAGGTAAGATTTTAGGAGTGTGTTGAAGCTTCAATGAGCGGTCAGTTAAACCTACATTGAATATTAAATATATCCATGAAGCAGTAACAGTGCACCTGCCACTCACACACTTGCGAAATTAAAGTTAAAAGTCTAAATGTAGCATCCAGGCTCTGCGTCAGCCAGAGATTTTGATTCGACTAAAAATAATTAATAATCTTCCTCGAGCGGAGAGAGAGGAAAGTAAACCCTTCACTTTTAAAATCAGGATTAAAGCGACTCCACGGTGAAGTAAAGGCATGAAAGAAAAAAGATACAGGGAGCAAAGGAGGAGGACGAGAACGGAAAGTTGAGTGAAGAAAAGGGAGGAGAGTTGAGGGGAGGAGGAAGAGGAGGAGGAGGAGGAGGAGGAGGAAGAGCATACCTTTGCCCTCCAGAGGAGAAGTGAGGTGGGAGTTATTGTTACTATTACTACTGGTGCTCCTGTTTCTACGGAGACTGGTGGGTCTGCAGGCTGGGTAAGGGACAAGAGGGAACACACACACACACACACACACACACACACACACACACACACACACACAGTTAGAATATATACACTTCACATGGATCCACAAAGACATGCACTGACAAAGAGTAACACGTAGGTGTGCGCCGACAGTGCGCCTCCTGCTGGGCCGGCAGATGGCACATGCCAGGCAGAGGGACGGGATGTGTGGCTCGGTGCCAGGCCGCCGCACCAATGTGTCCAGTCGGTAAACAAAGAAAGGAGTGACGGAGGGGCCAGCGAGACGCTTGAGTCTGAGGACCGGCCCACCTCAGTGGAAAAAGGGAACCGATAGAGACAATACTTGAATGACAGCGGGTGAGAGATTCGTGGTCAAATAAAAGAATACATGGACGGCTTTATGTGAAGAGGAGGAGGAGGCGCTGAGAAGGAAGGAAGGAAAGGAAAATAAGTGGTGACATTGTGACCTTGCTTCTTCACCGTGTTTGTGGGGACAGTTTCAGCTGGAAACCAGGCACCGTGAAATCAGTTCAAACTGGTTTTCAGGACACCGAATGAGCATTTCTAAGTGAACGATGGCATCACTGGTCCTCGTTGGAGGCTCTCGTCATGTCTAGAAAACCAGCGCAGAGTGGGATCCGGTGCCGAGGAGTGGTCACACTTACAACCGACGCCACGGGGAACCCTGCACATAACGCTCAGCTCTACAGGGGAAGGACACAGAGCCCTGCTACGCACCTGCAGGCCTGATAAAGCGCACATACGCACAACTCAACACACCCTGGTCGCGGCAACAACAACAAAAAAATCAATAGGAATATGAAGCATTAATGACTTTAAACCTAATGGCTGATGCACTATGAGTCATGTCCGGTGTGAGAGGGAGCGTTTCCTCTCGAACATTAGAGAGGTGCATCCTCCAGTGTCTTTATGTACAGTCTCACAATAATGTGGATTTCATGAGTGCATTCTGGGAATTCATCGGCTAAGTAGTCCAGTGTGGGCGCTAATGCAGATAACTCGACTGCAGGAGCAGGGGAAGTCAGACAGACAGCGACCGGCGTTAGCACTCTGTAGTTTCACACACACACACACACACACAAGTGTGACCTTCAGCAACAAAAAAAAGGCTCTCACTTAGAGCCAGTATTTGGTTTGTCCTTTCCAGGCTACTGTAGGAAGCTGGACAGGCTCCCTTTGGCGATATGAAGAGTCCATTCTAAGCTAACAAAAACACAACAATCCCTAGTTTCAGGTGGTTATCCTATGGAAGCCCAATACCGCCACAAAAAATAAATAAATAAGTCATAATTATGACCAAAAAAAAATCATGATTATGCCATCAGCAGTGGCGGAGATTTTTTTTGTCATGACTTTTTTTTTTGTCAACTTTTTTATCATGACTTTTTTTTGTCATGACCTTTGTTAGTGATACTTTTTTGTCATGACTGTCGATTTTTTTAAACTTTTTTTGTTATACTTTTTTTGGTCAAAATTATGATTTTTTTTTTGTGGCATAATTATGACTTTTTTTTGGCGGAAATGAGCTTCCATACTATACACTCTTGAAAACAGTTATGAATAGCATTTCTGCTAATAGAGCCCACCAATGCTACATATTGAGCCTTTACGTCTGATATAAACATAGTGCAGACTAAAAGGCATAAATGCATTGAAACAAATTAAAAAAAAAAAAAAAAACATTTTAAGACTTAGCTCTAATGCTACGACTGTGTGCAAGTAGTTTGGTGGCTGTTTAGGAACTGGGTCATCTTCATTAGAGCGGCACAGAACTGATGAATAGTTGCTTGGCTGCAGATTAACTGCCCTGGATAACGTCCTAAAGCCTGAATTAGAGTCAATCCTACTTGCAATGGAGGCTGATCTCTCTCTCCACTAAAACTGCTTTCCCAACTGTAGCTCAACCTTAATCGAGGTGCCGGAAGGCAGCCCAAAGATTAGCAGCGACATGACCTGCTTTTTTTTTTTTCGGGGCTCTTCAGTCTTTACTCATTCCTTACAGCTTTTACCAGCCTTTTTCTGGACTGATGTCAAATCTTACCTTGACTCTTGGGGTCATCTAAGGAGCCGGCAACATCTTCACAGGAGGCAATATCTGTGGAGACAAAAGACAGGTGCTACAGCTGGTTTTTCTCCCCCACTTTGATGGAAGAGGATTTCACCACCTACACATATGAATCTACACACAAATGAGTGCAGTCTACTAAACAAGGGGAAAATAAAAGTATAAAACAGATCTACAGATCCGTTCTCATACCTGAAATGCAATGAGTACATTTCTCCTTTGCCTCACACACACACACACACACAAATAAAACCAGCATCCTGACCTTTGACCTGAAGCCGGAGGTTGGCCCTGCTGTGGCCGGCAGTGGGCAGGGTGAGGGCGGCGCAGTCGATGGCGTTGGTGGAGTAGGCGAGCTCCTTCATGCGCTGCCCGCCGCCTCCGCGCCTGCTGCCCACGGTCATGTCGGCATCTCCGGCCTCGGCGCCGTCTAAGTTATCAATGCTGCTGGCCCACTGAGCCGTGGGGCCGCCCGCCACCGCCATGGTCTGCAGCAGGTCATTCATGGCTGAATGGACGAACGGAGGGAGGGAGGGAGGTTAGAGCGCGACAGGGACATTAGCCGCTCAGTTCATGCTCGTCTCTCAACTTTAACTCAATGTGATGGACATCTGTATCCCTTCAACCTGAGCCATTTTACATCCAACTGATTAGGAGACAATTCAGAAGGAGAAATCGGAAGACTTCCTCTGGATTACTGGTAACCTCATACTGGCTACGAGAGTAAGATACTTAGAAAAAAAAAATCATACATTTAATATTCTGTGATTATTGTTATTTTGTAGAATACAAGAATAATCAAACCCAGTATTTTTGGAAATCAGCGCATACGCAGGCATACAGAAAAAATAAAACATTCAAAAATATCACCCAAAGTGCATAAAGATGGCAGCTGCTCAGTCATCCTTTTGATATTTTTTTTTGGAAAAAGGTGATACATCCTCTTAGGAGGCCACTGTCTTTATGCACTTTGTTGACGTATGCGACGGTGGAGAAGCATGGAGGCGTGCACAGCTGCTCCCAGAACAAGTCCATGTCAGCAGAATGAGATCTGAAATGCAGCACACCGACAGACGGAGAGAGAGAGAGAGAAAGGGAGAGATCATCAAGGAGAGAGAGATACAGAGAGATACAGAGAGAGAGAGAGAGAGAGAGAGAGAGAGATCCAGACAGATTTACAGAAAAAAGAGAAAGAGAGAGAATAGAGGCTCCATTTCAGGTCCTCCATGGTGAGTGTGAGTTGAGGCGATCAGGCGGTTGCTGTCATGCTGTAATCAAAGATGGAGGCAAACACACCACAGGCGCATGAACGACAAACCCGCAGTCTCTCACCTGACCACACACACACACACACACACACACACACACACACACACACACACACACACACACACACACACACACACACACACACACACACACACACACACACACACACACACACACACGTTCATATGGTATCAGAAACAAAATGAAACCACAGAGCACATGACAAAGCTGCCTGTTGCACAATGATTTCCCACAGTGACCAAACTGAAAGATGAGGCTTCGGTAGATGACACTCAGGACCCAGAGAGATGAAACTGCACCAGACAACAAGGGACACATCTACAGAACGACTCCATTCTTTACTGTCACGTCAGTTTTTGGCACTATTTCCACGTCTTTCTTCCCAATACATTCTAGTTCTTTTGTGCGTCTTCGCTTGAATACAAAGTAGGTACAGTTTGTGTTATTATTATTATTCTTCACTCATCTGCTAACAGTGAGAATGACACTACGCTGGTGACACGCTACAGGAGGGAGTGGAGGTGGCAGACGCTGGGCGGAGGAGGTGACGGAGAGGTGGGTGCCACTAGACACAAATTAGAAGGACAAGTCACTGAGGTCACCAGATGCAGCAGCGTGGGGGTACAGCGGCCGTGCG
Source organism: Clinocottus analis (assembly GCF_023055335.1). NCBI lineage: Eukaryota > Metazoa > Chordata > Actinopteri > Perciformes > Cottidae > Clinocottus > Clinocottus analis. The sequence goes on from NW_027176240.1 coordinate 4,706,438, forward strand.
TAGCGTTGTAAACTCGTGTGCAGACGTCTCTAAAAGATATCAGGTGACATCATCGGGTGACGTACTGAAACCTCGGGCTAAAATATGAAGAGGAATGTTAAAGACCGCCGGCCTGAGCAGGTTTACGAGCTGTGACTGAAACCTGGAGGCGGCCATACGGGTCCCTGTCTCGCCCCATCACACTGCCGCCGCCGCGAAATCAGTGACCGGTCCTTCTTTGTTTCTCCTCGTGCGGAGACGAGAGGGAGAGCAGGCGGAGGAGGAGGAGGAGGAGAAGGAGGAGGAGGAGAGGCTAGCGTGGCGGCTATCGGGGAGGTCTTACACATGGAGCGCCGGTAGATGGCCTTGGCCTTGTCTTTGTCCTTGGATCTGTTCCTCATGAAAGGCAACCTTTTTAAAGCTGTCGAGAGCGCAGCCAGAGACAGACAGCCGGGAGGGGGGGGAAGAGAGAGAGAGCGATAGAACGAGCCCGGGTGAGAGGTGGAGGAAAGAAAACAAAAGAAAAAAAAAGGAGGGCAGAACAGAGGGATGTGGTTAATGCTTTCACAAAGAGAACCAGAGGAGAGATGCAGAGAGAGACAAACAACGCAATAGACACAACCACTACAATACTACTACTTAGTATTTCATGGAAATACTGCTTGTATAATATCAGCAATGCTGGATACATTTAATGGACAACCATTTCTCTTTTTTTTTTACTTCACTAAGAGCTTTTTGGGTGGAATGAGACGCCTCCCACACACGTCTTCAAATCCTGAATAATACTTTTAAATAGGGCAGACTTCTGTGCAACGAGACGTAACGCGAACAAACACAATGTGTGCACATTATTTAAACGCACATTTTATCTGCACACGACAACACACACACACACAAGCACTCTCATGTCAATGGTCATGAGTGTCGTAGTCTGCTTTACACACTGTACACAACAAGACAACTGTCAACACATTAACACCGACACGAAACACAGGATGAAGAATATTAAATGGTGCAATCAGGAGAATGAAGAGGTCAGAGGGCAGCATCAGGGAGGACTGCAGGGTTTTTAATCCACATAACTCACTTCATTATTGCATATTTGACGGTGTATTGTCGTTGGTGCATGTCTTGAAATCACGTTTTTTTTTTAAAACTACAACATGTACTGAAATGTGTTCTTGTTTTTTGATTTTACCAAACACAAATGTCCTCTTTACACAGCTTTAAAAAGGTTAAGCTTGTAGCAAAGTGACCCATTTGACTGTTCAATGACGTAAACCTAAGAGCCCGTGTACAACCCGTCGTCCTTATTGCACATCTTCTACCAAATCCAGACCACCGGAAATTTGGGCTTGCATTGACTGACAGTCGGCCACAATGCATTGCACCTTTTAATAGCTCGGATGCTACGCTAGAGGGCGTTTCTCGGTTATTTACAGGTGAACTGCACAGATCAGCAGGTTGATGTTAACTGCGAGCTAATGAGCAAGTAACGAGGGAAGAATATTTGAACCACATGAGATGCGCTTGATTTTTGACATCAATCCCTGCCAAACCGGGCTCCTAAATTACCCACAATGCAAATCAACCAGCAGACAGATTGAGGATTCAGTTTTGTTCCATGTGAAATCGCTAATGTGGCCTCGAGCGGCTAGCCTCACGCTGCTAGCCTGGCGAAGCGGGCTAAAGAGGTCAGGAAGGACTTCTTTCTAACTCCACACCACCACATTTTCTTTAATCTGCTCCAACTAATGCCGACTAGTAAAAGAAGTTGAGGCACAGGTCCCACTGGAGCCACTAACGGCTTTTTCCTATATGCAGTTGTACTCCCTAAGACATGTAAGCAGACCTTGAAGCGTTAAAATGCACCGTCACTAAACAAGAGACACCGTTCTTAGTGTTTAGAGGAAGCGAGTGACATAATTACACAAGCTGAAGGAAATCAAGCGCACCCACTGTCCAAACACAGGAAATGCACCCGCTTTCCCGAAGCGGCTCAGAGGCCGAGAAGTCAACCTTGTGGTGCTGCGCAGCTCAACCGTAACCTCCAGGACAGCTGAGTGAAACAGACAATGGACTCACGCAAACATGCCCCGAGAGACGCGACAGCTGGCTCACAAACCCCGCCCTCCCCGCCCATCCGCACCATACCATTGGTGGAGCCCTGCACCTGGGCATGGGGCTGCTGCCCTCTCCTCCCTTTGCAGAGAGAGAGAGAGAGAGAGAGATGAGAGGAAGATAAAGAAGCAAAAAGGAGCAGTTAGGGGAGGAAAGACCCACTCAACCAGTACACAATCGTACAAATTCAACACACACACCAAGTTTATTTGTGTGTTTTTTGACATAGTAGGCGTCTGTGAGAGTCTATATATCAACTATTTTGCTCACAGCTTTCTTAGCATGTGCATGTGTCTGAAATATTGTGCGAGTACTTGATCAGAGGTACTTTCACAGTTGTTTGGTAGAGGGAGTGTTTGTTTCTACCGGTCGCCGTCCTGTGCAATGACAAGCTGTTTCATGGTTAAAACTGTAATTACACTGATTTGGAGTATTGGGTCAAAACAAGTGTGTGTGTGTTTTTCCTTTGTACATACTGCTGCTCCTCTTTTGCGTCAGCGTGTCGTCCAGCGAGTTGGAGCCGGAGCCGATGGACGAGCTGTCCTGGCTGTCCTGGGGGAACATCAGGAAACCGTCGCCGGACTCCGAACGAGAGGGGGTCAGCGTGAGGGAGCGCATCCTCTCCCGGCTCTTCGGCTTGATCAACTTCCTCATCTTCAGAGTGATCCAGTTGCCACGCCTACACACACACACACACACACACAAAAGAGAGATGAGGCAGTGAGCGAGACAGAGAGAGGAGAGGGAAGAAACGGGAATCTAAAAGTCAACGTATAATGACGTGAAAAAGAATATGAAGGATGGATTTTAAAATGTGTTGCCTGTGTGTGCTCAGCATCTAGATATTCACAGACGTGTTTGCAGTGTACAGCTGTTAAAAGCTCTGCAGAGCATAAATATTTGATGCAGCGCTGCCTGAAGCTGCAGTGTGAGTGTTTTTTCTGCCGTTCCCAAAATGCCTCGAAGATAAGAGGCAACAAGCAAACAGTGTTCAAGATCACAGTCCGCTATGATACACCGACTTGTTTCAGTCACTCAAATTCAGGCGCGAGCCATTTTTTACAGCGGTGATGATCATGCCATTGACACCAAATACAAAATAGCCAATCTGTTCTTTCTTTAAAGAATATTTACTCATGCAACCAGATGAAGCCATTTTCTTTTTTCTTTACCTGCGTGGAGGCGAGGGGTCGTAGAACTTGTACTGGTCCATGATCTTCTCCTCCAGCTTCTCCTTCTGTCTCCTCAGCTCATTCAGCTTGTCTCTGATTGGTGGAGAATTGAGAGACGACCCACCAAGACAGACAATGAGCGAAAAATGCACGCAATCCAAATCCAAACAATTTGTTTTGTAATAATTACAGCCGGGGACATGACCGCTTTAAAGGAAACGCATCATCGGTGGCGGGGTTTACATGTATTGTCTTTGCTCTACGTGGTACAGGTCCTTGCTCTCCATGGTCTGCTCCAACAGGGTGCGATTCTGGAGCATCAGAGTCTGGATCTGGTCCAACAGGTGGCGATTCTCCTCCTCCAGGTTGCCTTTCAGCTGGCTTAACAACTGACACACACAGACACGCATATTAGATATATAGATATATTAAAGAGGAGCTAAGCCTCCTGGCTTAATAACAAATATGATTCATCAAAAGGGGGAAATCCATCCACGACACAGCTGGCTTAAGAAGTCGTCTCTACAAATAAGACATTAAAAAGGAGGTAAACCCATCAAAAGACAGCTGGCTTTCAAAGTACCACGCACACAAATGATGGGAAATTACAGCGATGGGAAGGTACAAGTGCGTCGCCTCACCTCGCACTGATTGGTGAGCTTGGTGGACGTGATGTCCAGCTGCTGGAACTGCTCCCTCAGTTTGGAGAACTCGGCCTCCAGCTTGGTCTGCTCCAGCGTGGCGGCGTTCAGCTGGGTCTTCACGTTCTTGTGGTCCAGCTGGAGGTTCTCGTTGTCCCTCATCAGCTGACGATGGGTGTTATTAAGCCTGAGGAGAGAGCGGAAGGACTACTGAACACGGGAGACATGCATCCTAAAAAGGGTCTTTTCCAAATGTCACAGAAACATTTAATTCAAGGAAAATATCAAGTTTAAAAGTCACTTCCTTAAAATGTTGCACTATGTTTTATGCATATGTTTGAATAGTGTTTAAGGTAAACATATGTGCTGTTGCTCTGACCTGTCATTGTCTTCTTTGAGCAGTCTGTACTTGTCTGCTGTGGATTGGTGCTTTTCATTCTCTAGCGCCATTTTGTCCTGCTGCTCCTTCAGATTCTTCTCCAGATCCTCCAGCTCTCCCTTCCTCTGCAAAAGCTGCTTGTACCTGCAAGCATGAATTCCCACCAATTAATAATGCTAAAATGTGTTACATAAAGAAAGGAAGGAACACAAAGCACATCTATTGTTTTATCCAAAAGGGGATCTACAGTTTCCCCTTGTTGCTCAGCAGGGTTGTGTGTGTGATTCTTTAGTAATGACCTCATGAGACCATGTTTAAAAGTAGGTCAAAGTGCCCATCCCCTGCTCCTACACCCAGCCTCACTTGTCCTCCAGGTCCCTGTGCTGCTGCTCCAGGCTCTTGTGGGAGCTCTTCAGACCCCCGTGCTTCCCGATCAGGGCTTCGAACTCGGCCGCCTGCCTCTCGTGGAGCGCCGCCAGCTTCTCGTGGTCGCGGAGGAGCAGCTCGTAGGTGGACCTCAGCTCCTCTTTCTCCTTCAGCGCTCCCTCGCGCTCGCCCTCCACGCTGCTCTGCTGGCTCTGCAGCTGGGCGTTCTGGGCCATGAGGGCGGCGCTCTTGGAGCTCAGGGTGGAGTTCTCCACCTGAAAAAAAGGACGCGGGGCAAAAACGGAGATATTGGATTGAGATGTCGTAGTAATGCAAGTAGAGGTTGTTGCTGTGTTGGCCTACAGGGGGCACTGTGCCTCCGCTCAGGTCTTCTCCCACTTTGTAAACTCCATCGACACAAAACATCAGCAGGAAAACTGTTTCTTTTCATGTTTCCTTTGTGGTCGCGGGGGTTTCCTGGTCTCAAGTTCCTCTTCAATCATGACTAGCGTGTGTATTCACACACTGAAACACACACATACACACACTCTGTCCAGGTGCTGACACACTTTCTGTACCTTTTAACAGGAACAGTTTTTCACCGTCAGTACACACACACACCTGTGCTCTCTCACTCACACACACCTACCCACCCCCACACACACACACACATCAAGAGACACACACTAGATGCTACTGTATGGTCAGTGTCAATCCTGTTGCCCATGAGCAGGGTTAGAATTGCTGCCAAACAGTGAGCACAAGTCTGTCGTTTTGTATGAAATACATTCTTCAAAAACATAAAAAATAATATATGACTCTTGAATAATAATATATTTATTGTACATTTGAATGGAGTTGAGTCAGGAAGGCCAACCAGCGTAGAAACTATGCCAAATTAAACATTAAGCAGCTCATGAAATCATATTTCTATACAGGATCGGTCGACGCCCGGGTCGCCTACTAAACAAACAGATGATCCGGAGTGGAGATCCCCAAAGGGAGCTGCCGAAAACAAATCATATGCACCATTATAAGTCCATAGTGCATGTATCTTGTGACCTTAAAGGGAAGTTCTTCCTCATCAGAATCAAGTGATGTATGCAGTAAATGGTAATGTTTTTTCCGCCGAGGTCACAGCATTAACTTTTAATCAGAGCTTTGAAGCCAACGCTGACAACAACTTCTTAAAGTGATCAGAGAAAATATGAACGTCAACAGCGTCAATACAAATACTGAGGGGACGATATTCTTTCAAATTCCTTGAAAACGATTAACCTTTGTAGTGAAATAATTAAAGCTGGTGTGTGATAAGCTTCAAGTCAAATCTTCACGTCCGTCATCCACTTTGACTAAAAATTGTCATCCGTAGTGTCTTGTGAGTGCGAGGCAGATTAAATAGCCTGGGATTACCTGCAGCTTGGCGTTCTGCGTCTGCAGCGACGTATTGTTCTCCTGTAAAGAAGCAGTCTGCCTCTGCACGGCCACTATCTGAGCCTGCAGGTTGGAGCTTTGCGTTTCCAGTTGTTTGAGCTGGCTCCTCAGGGCCGCCTTCTCAGCCTGCAGCGTGGCATTCTGGGAAAAAAAGATATTGGATAAACGGGACAAAAAAAAAGAAGAAAAAAAAAAACACAATCCAAATGTGTGTTCACCATTCATTTGGGAAAAGTCCCACAAGCCATCCTGATATTGTGCCAACTCACATTCCTCTCCACCTCAATGAGTCGGTCTTTGACTTTCAGCAGTTCTCTGGTGGCTTCGTGGCTCTCTTTCTCCCATTTACCGACAGCCTGAGGGTCCTCCCCTCCTCTAGGGGGCGAGCTCTGCACCATCCTCTCCTCCTCCTCTCTCTGCCGCAGCGCCTCGTAGTTTTTCTTCACCTGGGCAGAGAAAGAGACACGCGAGTCAAGACATACCTCTAAATGGTTTTTTCAGTACAATAAAACAAATTCCTCCAACATACATCCCAGACGGCAAGAAAAAAAAAAACATACTTCTCTGGCCTCGACAGTAAAAGGAGACATTAGTAGAACATGGCCTGAGTCCTGAAGTACAGCAGCAGTAAAGATCCATTATAGTTTCACAGCTGAAACTCAGAGGTTGTCTACAGAGGCTTCAACTTCTCCACTCAGACTCTTTATCTTTGGATTTGATTCGTGTCAGCAGGTTCAAAAGACGCGCGGCGCCCTAAAGGAAAGCAGACGTCCTCCCCTCCAGTCCATCCCTCTCACAGACTCCGGCTGCCTCATGAATAGATAAACTAGCAATAGACGTGGAAGAGTGGATGAATAAATAATGTATCGACCTTGAGAAGCCCTCAGTGTTTTCAGTGTTTTGGACTGCAGCGGAAATATTTAGGTGTTTGGGCTTTTGGAGGGGGAGGAATCCAACATGCTGTGTGTTTGTGCCTTTCATTGCTACATTTAAAGGTCTGGATCTGTGTGTGTGTGTGTGTGTGTGTGTGTGTGTGTGTGTGTGTGTGTGTGTGTGTGTGTGTGTTGCTGACCGTCTTGAGCTCCTGGCGTAGCTGCTGGTTGAGGTTGGAGGACTCCTGCAGTCTGGCCTCTAGGGCGGCGATCTTCTCCTCTTTAATCTCCAGAGACGACTTCAGAGTCGACTCCAGTTTGGTTTCCAGGAGCCTGAACCTGAAAATAAATACGCAAGTGTGTGTTTTTGAGTCTTCGGTCCACAGTGTGCTCGCATATTTGTAATCATGAAACACAGATAACACTTTAGAGTCATTGGCACAGCGCAGCAAGGCCAACTGACTCGGCGGGGGAGGTTTTGGCTCAGAAAACTCCCACAGGACGACTCTTCTAAAGACTCAGAATGATGAAACGCCCGATTCAAATTGAGCCACATTTGCTGGCTGATTTAGACTGAACCGATCACCTTTATTCATTCGGATCCCGAGAGGATTGACTGAGGTCCGAGGCTTTAAGAGCCAACACCGAAACAGCGAGCTCGTGTGTCTTTGTGCAGCGATACCTGTCGTGAGAGCTCTCGTCCTGCAGCAGCCGCTCTTTGTTCAGTCCGATCTTCTCCAACTCGTGAGTCAGCTTGTCCAGATCGTTATTCATCTGCTGAGTCCGCAGCTTCTCACTCACGAGCTCCTAAAAAAAAAAGAAATACAAGATTATTCAACAATTAGTCGTAAAAATGAAGAATTTGAATGGAAGGGGCGACAGTAATAACGCTTCAGTGTCAACAAATGTTATCAATAAGTGACAATCCAGTCCCATTAATAATCCTTCATGTGTGTGAGTGGAGTATAGTGACACTTCCTGCACCAACAAAAGGGTTATGATACATCTGGAAGCAAGTGACGCGAAGTCTCCAGATGATTATTTGCAGACTTCTCACCTCTCGGAGTGTGTTGAGGGTCTTCTTATCGATGGTGCCCAGTTTGACCAGCTCCCTGTTCTCCCTCTCCAGGTCTTTGACCCTGGTGCAGGAGTCCCTGAAGAAGATCATCTCCTTGCCCATGGTCCGATTCTCCTTCTCCAAGGTGGAGATCCGCTGGTTGTCGTCGTCCAGCTTGGAGTCGCGGATCTCGGCCTGCTGCCTCAGCCGCTTGTTCTCCTTCTCCAGGAGCTTCTTGTCTTTCTCCAGCTGGGAGCTTTCCTGCTCCAGGATCTTGTTCTGCGGAGGATAAACGGGATAACGCGTCATTTGAGGGACTTTACCCGCCTTGTGAATGCATGTTTGGCGTAACTGTGAACGCAGATTAATTTTAAAAACGGGCTGAAAAATGAATTTTGACAAATAATCTGGGATGATCCAACTCTGCTGGGCAACGCGCTGTAGTTTTATCAGAAGGAAGTAAATGAATGCCAAAATAGCATCATTTTTACATTATTTATTTTAGCATGTGTATTCTTTAGAGCGCCGCATCAGAGAGGCTCCCTTCCATCGGCCTCGACTCCAATTTCGGGCCAATCTGATTGACCTCATTCTGCCAGTCAGAATCAGCTCATCCCAAAAAAAAAAAGTCACAGAGGCAGTTTCAGGACGACACATACAGATGTTCTTGTTCTGCTCCAGAGGAAAATGCACTATAATTTCTTTACCAAAATTCTGTATCATTTCCCACATTTCAGCATTTATTGTGACCGAATGAAACAGTGTCTTCCCCTACCTCCTGCTCCAGCTGCTCCAGGCGTTTACTGGAGATCTTGAGCTCCTCCAGGTTGCGTTGCAGGGACTGGTTCTCCGTCTCCACCTCTTGCAGCTCTTCCTCCAACTGTTGGATCTTTTTGCTGCTGTTCTCTAAAGCCTTCTGCAGCCGCTGGTTCTCTGTATCTAGGCCCTGGTAACTCATCTGGGAGGGAGAGGAAAAAGCCAGATCAGGATATTAAAAGCATCCGTGAACTAGTTGCGCCGCTCCCTGGATGCCATCATAGGCAGATAACCCTGCAACTTACCTGGAAAAACAGGAACTCATGATAATCATAACGGGGACGTCACCTCTACAGCTGTTCCTCACGACCTTGTGTTACACAAGTCGTCTCGGTTGAGGAGCGGTTAACTCACAAGAACCACACTTTATCTATCTGTAGCTTTTTATATCCGAAAGAAAGCATCTCGCCGTACGTTGTTGCATTTTATCTGCGTCTTACTTCTCTCCGGTCACAGAAGGACTCGCCGTTTTACCTCTAAGCGCTCCGTCTTCTTGGACGAGGCTTTGAGCAGCTCCATGCTGCGCTTCAGGTGGCTCCTCTCGCTCTCCAGCTCTCGGTTCTCGGCCTCCAGCTGGGCGGCCTTAGCGCCCGCTGACCGGAGGCTCTCGGCCGAGCGTCGGACTTCCAGGTTCTCGTGCTCCAGCTGAGCGTTCTCCTTCTCCAACGCCTCCATCTGGAAGGCCATGTTCTTCAGAGCGTCCAGCTTCTTCTTCAGCCGACGGCCCTCGGCCTCCAGATCCATGTTCTCCTTCTCCAAAGAAGACACCTACACACACACACACACACACACACACACACACACACACACACACACACACACACACACACACACACAAGTGGTGATTAAAGATGAGGAGTGAAGTGTGTGTCTGTCTGACACCAAGTAAACCCTGATAGTGTTGTGTAATGGCGGTCAGCTACAAACTATTGGCACAGCTTCAAAATGTATTATAACGTAATGCTTTAACGTTACATTTAAAAAAGGAGTTACTGCATGGTTGTTTTGGTTTATTATTATTAATATATTTTTTTTTTTACTCATTAGTGTCTTTGTGTGTGTGTTTTCTTTCCTTGTGGCCCTTTTGGCCAGACATGGTTTGTTTCTTGTATTTTTTATTACCTTTTGAGTTACGTATTTGTCTGTTGTAGAAATAATAATAATTCTCCGAAGCTTGAGGAGATCATAACCTTTCATGGATAAAAAAAACCTGAATGCATCCTTAAAGTCCTAAAAGATGGATAAGATTTTCCTCTCTGACTGGTGATTCTTGTCAATTTGTTAGGAAGCAACTCAACTCTTAGTGGTTAACTAAGATGCACCAGAGCCGATTATGTTAGTATTGAAGTTAAACCACGTGGGGAAACTGGCATTGAGCGACTAATGGAGCACAAAGACAGGAAACAAAAAAAAAACACCGCACCTTTTCACAGGTGATTCCCAGACTGGCTACTTTCTTCTGCAGGCTCTCGTTGTCCTTTTCCAGCTTCTGCATCAGAACCTCCAACTCTTCAGCTCGCTCCCCCTTCTCCTTCACCACTTCAAGCTCCTTACCTGCACAACAAAAACAAACAAAAGAAGAAGGAACAACCAGAATGTTAATCATGTGAATTCAAAAAGGAAAAAAAAAATAAGGAACTGGAAACTCAAAATACTGATTCCAGTGGTAAATGGACCATTTTATAGTCTTCCGACCACTCAAAGCGCTTCAACACTACATGACATCATTCACCCATTCACACACTGATGGGAGGAGCCACCATGCAAGGTGCCACATCAGTATCATCAACCATTAATACTCCGTTGGCGCAGCTACGGGAGCAATTTAGGGTTAAGTGTCTTGCTCAAGGACACATCGACGGGGGCGAACTAGGAGTCGGGGGGGAATCGAACCGCCGATCCTCCGATTGAAGGACGACCCCCCCCTGCTCCCTCACTGAGCCACAGGACGCAAAGCGGTTGAGAAGCACGTCACTCACGGAGCTGTTTCCTTTCAAACTCCATCTTGTTGAGCTTGGCGGTCGTCTCGCAGATGGAGTCGTGGAGAACGCGGTTCTCCTTCTCCACGTCCTTGACCCGGGCCTCGGCACCGACCTGGCAGCGCTGCCGCAGGGACGACACCGTCTGGCTCAGGTGCTTGTTCTCTTGCTCCACACCCTTCAGCTGGGGAAAAAAAAAAACAGGTATCAGAGATTTAATGCTCACGTTTTAAGTGTTTGAAGAGAGTGAAAAAATACTTTGAGTTCACGTTTCAGAAAGTGTTGTGTGGCTTCATGTGAGATGAATCCAGCTCGCTGTGATGAGACTGGTTGTATGAGAGATTTAAGAAGTTCCTGCTTCAAATGTTCCTTTAGTTCCGTGGCTCTCAAACTGTGGGGCGCGACCCTCTAGTGGGGCGTGGAGGTATTACAGGTGGGGCGCGGGGGGAGATGCAGATTCTTCTTCTCTTTTTTTTTAAGAATCCTTTATTAATCCCACAGTGGGGGAATTATTCTCTGCCTTTTACCCATCATCCTTAGTAATTAAGGAGCTTTGTGCTGCTGTGAAGCTCTGGGGCTTCAGTGTCTTGCTCAAGGACACTTCAACATGAAACTATGCGGAGAAAACAGGGACCCAACCGGCTTCCTTGGTAATCTTTTTTTTTTGTGTTGGACATGCGTTTGGGCACAGCGGCGCTTCAGTTGCATCTCATTACGTTTGTAAGTCAGCGCAGTGATCTGTGAGTGCAGCCCGCGGTGTTTTCTCTGCCTCATCAGAGCCAGGTTTTTACAAATCAGACGGTTAAACTCATTAAAAAGGCCTCGGATTTTGGGTCCAACAGCCACAAAAAACCCTGCGGACACAGCGCGGGACTAAGGAGTCGATAAAACATAGCGGTAGTTCCATTTAATAGCTCTTCGAGCCGAAAATGAAATCAATCGCACAGAGATTGCTCTCAAAAGAACTCTGTATGGACTTCGGTAAATTCACACAGCGTCGGCATGTTCTTGGGGCTTTCTGGAACGAGAATCAATGCTGGTTTTGTGGAGCGAGACGCATCTATGACGCACGGTCTCAAAGCTCCGTTTGTGTGAATGTACCGGTGCAGCCGACCATAATGCTTTTCCAGTACACAGGATGCAACGTTATTGCAAAGCACACGAGCGCTTGATGTGATCATTGTCTCAGAAAAGTTCTGCATAACGATTCTCAATCTTGTAGTTGAGGATATTTTCTACTCGACTCTTTCTGCAGCGCAGTTCTCTCCATCATCAGGGTTGTTGTGGAATTATTCCTCATTCAGTTAAACCCAATGTTTCATTTTTTAATTATTGAATGGGACGTTGTGTGAATCTTGCGTGAGGCAAACAGCTGCGGCAATGCTGCGTTTTTTCCTTTTATAAATCGGATATCAACGCTCATATTCGATGCATTATCGAATTTCTTTTGTAGAAAAAAAAAAATATAATTTCTTTGTTAAGTTGTGAATAGAGTCAGTATTGTAGAAGATTTTTTTTTTCCCTCATCGTCACACACGTGACACAAATCGAGAATAAGTGACAGTTATTTAAAATGATCATCAAGTGTTGGGATAAACTTCACAAGTGCAATCTGTGTGTGCATATGTGTGTGTTTTTGTGTGTGTGTGTGTGTGTACCTGTCTCTCGGAGTTTTCTCTGAGTGTTTCCAGAGTCTTCTCCAGTAAAGCCTTCTCCTTCATCAGGTCGGTGCTGAGGGATTCAGCGCTGCGCAGCGACTCTCTGTCCGACGTCAGTTCACTCCCCAACTGCTCCAACTGTGAACGACGTAGGAAGTCACACTTTAAGAAGACACACTCTCTCTCTATCGGGTTTCCATGTTCAGTAATGACTGAATCAAATATAGAATAATATAATATGTGATTCCCAGTCACAAAGAAGCCGGTGGAATTATTAGTCTGTTACAAATGTTATAATAGATCCGTCACAGCTCTGCAGAAAAATGCACAGAAGTTAATGTAAAGAAGCACTCGGCAGATATCCATTAAATGTGTTTCTGTTGTTCACGTCTACCAGGAGCTGCATTCACACTTTAATGAGTTTTGGCTCTGAACCTCAAGTCACTTTGGAAATAAATTTCCCCACTCTGGATTTTCCCCCCTTTGTGAGAGAGAAACACAATTTCATGCTTTTTCTTCAGAGGGCACAGAGCGAGGCTTATGTTTCTGAAAATAGCGGCGACACTTCTCTCAGCGAGGGGCGTTCGGGTGTCAAAGACTGGAAAGAAAAGGCAACGCGGGGCTGTCTGGATTTACAGCTTTGCTTTCATCCCCCTATCAAGCCCTCTCTATACTCTGTACTTCTTTCTCTTTCTGTTTTATCGGTGAAAAGGCCGAAAGCCAAGCATTGGGGTGATATATTATGGACGAAAGCTGGTCCAATATGCTAATGTTGGTGCTTAAAATTAAACTGCAATTACAACCAATGCCGTGAAATGTAAAAAAAAAAAAACTAAACTAAAATGAAGCCCAGTGCGACCCAACAAAAAATATCCTAGTATAGGATATATTAGTATGTCAATGATGTCATACATTTCTGTAGGAAAAATTTTAGACAGGAAATTATTCAAAACTTCAAACTCAACCACAGAAAGAAAAAAATACACAGTCCAGCTTACTTTGTGGTTCAGTCTCTGGTTCTCCTGGTTGACTTTCACCAGTTTGGTCACAGTGTCCTGACTGGCTGCTCCTCTGAGCTCCTCCACAGTCTTCAGCAGCGTCTGGTTTTCTTTCTCCAGCTTCAGCAGGCGGCTGGAGGTCAGCTCGTTCACCTCCTCGCCCAGAGACTTCTGAGGGGCTGAGTCACGACGAGCAAGCAAGCAAGCGTGGAACACACGTCAACGATCAATGCAAAACAATTGAATGTTGGTGTTGAAGTCAAAACCACAGTTTTACAAAGCCTTTGAGCCTAACTTCAGAGGTATTTAAGCTTTTTTTTCAACAAGCGCACCACGCAAAGTCTTTATCCAGATCTCTGGCTAGTTAAACCTCTTAACGGCTTATATAATCCAAACACACAAATTATCCTCCGAGAGCCACTGAATATTAATTACAGGTCCTTAATTACGTGGGAGGAAAACCCCACGGCGGCTGGGCGAGTGCAGACGGGGCCACGCGGATGACGCCCGCCAGGGCCGAGAGCCAATGAGCAACTTGTTGGCCTCCTGAAGCCTTCAAGCTGGTCAAATCAGGTGACTGTCTGCTGCGTGACACTTTAGCTCAACATCACATTCTTAAGCTCTCCTTCACACTCCTCTGTTTATCTTTCAGTCAGCATAAACACTCCTGTGCTCTGCACATTCTTGGCTCCGTCTTCTTCTTCGTCGTCTTCTTACCTTCAGCCAGTTCTGGCGTCTTGGACAGCTGCTCCAGCTCCCAGCCCAGATGCAGGGACTCGTCCATGCTCTGTTTCTGGGCCATCTCGAGCACCAGGTTCTCCTCCATCAGCTCCTCCATACGTTTACGGTCCATGTCCCTCTCCTAGAGATAATAGAGACGGATGGCTGAAATGCCTGCGTGCCTTTGACTCTGATTTGAAGCCCAGCTTTTTGTGTCGCTCCAAGACGCATCCCACTGATCTCTAAAGCATCTCACCATCTCCAGGTCGTGGATCTTGGATTTCAGCTGCAGACTCTCTTTCTCCAGGAGGTGCAGTTTGTCGGAGCGGGTCCGGGTCGCATCCAGCTGCTCCTCCAACATGCTCTTGGTCTCCAACAGCACCTGGTTGTCCTCCTTCAACTCCTACGGGAGCCACCACATAGAGAACACCAGTGAAACAACACAAAGACTGCAAGAAAAACATGCATTTGTATATTACTTTTAATATCAGTACTATTACTAGAATCTAAAGTAACGGTATTAAGAGCAAATCAGCAATTAATCATCAAATAGCAAATTCAACGCATCAATTTACAGTGAAAAAGTACGACTGAAAAGCACTTTCATCGTGACAATAAGCAGCATGGACAGTGGTTGGATCACATCCAACGCTTGCACGCTGTTCACAACATGGCCAGTTTGAGCCAAAATGATGAAGATATGTTTATGTTTTAAGGTAGTTGCTTTAATATCCGCAACACGATGCCGAAGAACCCCCGTCGTCATCGCGGCTTGAAGTGCCGATGTGCGCGCCGCGGCCGTGTACCTCCACCCTGGCCTTGTAGAACTCGATGTCGTGCAGTCTCTCCTTGTATCGACCCAGCTCGCTCTCCAGCTTGTCCACGCGGACGGCTTTCTCCCTGAGCGCGTCCAGCTCGTCGCGGTAGGCCCGCGCCGATCGGGCGTCCGATACCAACTGGTAGCTCTGCCGAAAGGAAGGGGGGGGGGGGGGGGTTGACAGCCAGATGTAGAGCGATGAACATGTGGAGAGGCCCGTGGACAAAAAGACGTGAACCGATACACAACCGTGAATCAAAAGCTACAGTTGTTTTTACAAGTAATCTCAGACGCCAGACTGTTATTTATTCACAGATAATCTACCTAAAGTCGTGTGTGTTACAGAAAGCAGATAAAGAACAGAACAAACTCTACACACTATCAATCACCACAAGCACACATGCACGCCCTCCGTGGCCTGGACTCATCCACCTCGTTTAGGGGCATCCAGTTTGTCAGCCTGCTGCCATCTTCCAAATCAAAAGCCGCGTGAGGCCGTTGCTGGACTAAAGATAGCTCGAATAGCCTGTAATGAGCTGTAAAGTCAGCAGCTAGCTGATTAAAGCCTGGCAGCACTGCAGACATGAAGGGCTAAGGAAGAGGAGGGCGCAGCAGGTGAAGGGAGGGAGGGGATGAAGTCGTATGAACGGTGTGCGTCGAGCGAGGATCACTGTGACTGAGTTGCGTTACCTCTTGCTGATGCTTCTTGAGCTCCACTTCCATGTTCTCCAGCTCCTGCCTGGTGTCCAAAAGCTGCTCACTCTTCTCCTCTCTGGAAAAAAGAGAGAGAGGGGAGTTAATCAAGGAGAACATGGGGGGGGGGGGCACAGGAGGTAGAGAAAGATACCCATTACTCTGCAGGAAAAAAAGGCAAAAGAAATGATGGTGTGTGTGTGTGCATGAGTACCAATTCAGAGTATTAAGGACATTCCTTTAGGGCTGTTTCCATTTCACAGCTTGCAGCCAAATCGTTTAATGGGACCAGCTTATCGACATAGTTGGGGGAAAAAATACATTCAGGAGGCATTTTTTTTAGTTGGGTTGTTTCGGTAAATGATTAATTAATATTGCAAGAATACAGAGTTACATTGTCAGACTGAACTTAAGATTCAACTAAAAATAGTTGAAAATAATCAGACTTTACTCAGTGGAGGTCATAGAGTGAGTTGAGAAATCAAATTCAGCTATCATTTCCATTCTAAAGTTAATAAGATTAAGTATTCACGCCTCTTGAATCAAAAACTACGGTTTGCAAAAATAAAAAATAAAAAAATTGCATCCGCAACATCCCGTTCGGTATAACAGGTCTTTGTTGAAAAGACAAAAATATGCCATCCACATGTTGATTTCAAGACACAACCCATTATGTAAACATGTCTCGTTGTGTCCGGTGTGTGTGAGCTGTGACGGTCATGACACAATGTCTTTCCTGTGTCCTGCCTTGAATTCAGCTACAAATAAACAGCCTTCTTCTTCATCACCGTCAGTCTTCAGCATAGCACACAATGACGAGCAGTGAGGGAAAAGACAGCGAAAAAAGTAACTGTAGAAAAGTCAGAGTCCTGTGACTTCTTCAGGGGTAAACGTGCAAATCTGCTCCTGAGGCTCAAACCCCTCACGTCCCTTTATTCTGGAGAAGCCTCAACAAATAAGATGAGAGCAGGAGACAAGACGGTTTTACATCGGATTGTGCCGCGACGTGTCGCAAAACATACAATAAAAGATGACACTTTTCCAGCGTGTGTGTGTGTGTGTGAGAGAGAGAGAGAGAGTGTGAGTGTGAAAGACAGTGAGAGTGTGTAAATTCTCCCGGCTCCTTCCAACCATCGAGGGAGAATGTGCCATACAGCTTTGAAGGAAAACAACTGCATTCCTTCTGTTCCGTCTGTGTGTGTGTGTGTGTGTATGTGTGTGTGTCTGTCTGTCTGTGTGTGTGTGTCTGTGCATGAAAATGCAACAGTGAACATCTGATGGCCTATTTGATTACAGCTCTCTGGAGACTCAGGTTGCATCTCAATAAGCAAAAGGCATCCTTCTTTTTCCCATCTTTCATTTCCCTCTTTCCTTCCACAGTTAACGTTATTTGGAAAGTCGGAGTCGACAGGCAGGCAGGAGACATTTCAGTTTCATGCAGTTAACCCCCCTCCACCTCCTGCAGCCCCCCTCCTCCCCCCCTCACCCCCACACACCTCCATCCTGAGATCACAAACACCTGTCAGCTTTCGAATGGCAGATTAGCTCTGGGCTCATATTAGGATGCAGCTGGCTCTGCTGCTTATGCTAATGGTTAGACAAGCGCTGCATCTGCACGAGCACAGACACAAACACTTCGTCTGCGCTGCTGTACTTGAACAAGAAGGCAACCTTTTCCAGGCTACTACATGTCAAACTGGTTAATATTTAAATATTCCGAATATTTCCATAACCTGGAACATTGGCCCTTTTGAAATGGAATATCATCGTCTCTCTTAGAAACAACAGGAAGGAGACACACACACACACACACACACACACACATGTTTTAGATGTTTCTATAATCAAAAGTATAATAGCATGCATACCAAGGAAGAGGGGTATTTTTTTTATTTTTTTTAAAATCAACCCTGATTTTCCACAATAAATAAATGACGTATTAATTATTCCTACGGGAACATGGTGAGCTAAACGAGGATTACAACATAACAGACTGCTTTGAAATGCCATCAATCAGTAAAATAAAAAAAAAATGGTTGTAACCACTTCCTGCATAATGGGACATCCCAGCCTTTTACCTCACTGACTATTTATGATTTGTAGTGGTTAAAGATCTACTGGCGTTCAAGTTGTATTGGCTGCTTGACCCCCAAACTCAGGAAGACTTAACATTAACTTCAGTAAATGGTTGAATGTTTGACAATTCAGTTTCTGTCTTTACTTGTTGTGAAAAGATTCCCGTTCATAAGGTTGACCAGTCTCTAACTAATGCGGTATAATGCTACAGTCATGCAGTGAATGCTGCCTCCATGAGGTCATCGCATATGCATTTAGAAAAAGAGGCTGAACATCAAAACCTTCATGCAGGTTGGGTGTATTGAAGTAGACAGCTTTGGTTTTAGCGAGGTGAACCTGAGTTTGAAATATCCTGCACTGTGCTGAGAAAGAAAAATATCCAATACATTTATATTTAAAGTCACCGCGGGACTTTGAGAGGTGAATGGATGGAAACAGTACGAAACACATCCTTGTCCTAGGAATCGGGTTAACACTCACGCTGAAGAACAGCGTCTCTACATCACTGTGCTTCAGACTGTAGGAATGAACTGTGTGCATCTGAGCTGCAGGAGGAAGGAAAGCAGCCAGAAAGCAGTCGCTTTACTCGACATATTAACCACAGACAGACCACTGTGGGACCACTGAACCGTACAGCCCCCCCTGGCTCTAACCTGGTCTCCTTTTGACACACAAACACAAGCCCAAACCGTGCACACACACACACACACGTCTATTAGTATGCAAAGAGACAATATTTGTGCATATGCAGACACAACACATTCCTTCTCTGCTTGAGAGAGGGAACGGCATCATGTGAGCAGACTACGTCAGCATACACTGACTTTAAGCCGTTTTTTTCCTCCGTTCTACAACAACAAGTAAACAACACTATGGCTACCAACAAACAAAATACCTCATTGGTTTGTCGGGTGATGTTCTATAGCGCTATATATAGGCCGACTGGAGAGATCATAATGTAGGTCGAGGGAGATGTCTTCAGTGATGAATGTCAGAGCTTTTCAGCACAAGTACGCGCTTCGGCTCAAGGAAAGATGCGTTTCAGTGATCATGTGACCGAGCAGAGGTTGACCTGCACTCCGGGCTGAGTTACAACCAGTTGTTAAAGAACCATAAAGTTTGTCAAACAGACAATGGCATGTGTGTGTGGGGGGCGAAGAAACACATCTCCTGCAGAATCCAGCGGCAGAATGACACAGCACGAGTACGATCAAAGGCTTCTTCCAAGTCACCGGGAGATAAAAAATGAGCCAGATCCACTCAAGCGTGCAAAGGATTCCCTTGAAGGAGGGATGACGCGTTATCTGAGCCACGACACAGTCAATGAAATCTAATCCACGATTAGTTTCAGATGGGATTTTAATCTTGAAAACAAAAAGGAGGATATACTGAAGTACACACTACCTCTATCAACACATTCAGTAACACAACAGAGCTGAGGCCAGCAAGTCAGATATATTAGATGGTGTGTTTGTGTAACATTTAAATACTTCCCCTTGGTCAGAAAGCGCTCCCTTTTCTTCTCTAACTGGTCTGCGTTGACCATTAAGCCTTCATCTGGCAAGGGATTACAGCACTTTAAAAAAGGAAGCTCTATTATTCATAGGCAGAATTTCAAAGGCCTTAACAAGGTTTGTGTGTGCGTTTGTGTGTGTGACATCACAACAGCCTGGTCTTATATGAGTAATGGAGATGTAGGGAGGAAATAGACTGTTAGTCTCCATGACTTCCTCTCTGCATCGTCACCGTCTTAAAGCCTCATGTTTGAGGTTTAAATGAAGAGAAACTCTCAAAAACAATTAGAAGAACACGCTCATTGTGCGTTCCCGTCAGAAACGCGATGAAGAATTCCAGTCTGCTTAAATTATAGCTTTTATATGACCTAAACCTTTTATAACTTCCTGATTTTTGTTTCCAATATTGTTTAATTAGAGGATGTAACCCAGTCAGGTCTCCAAAAACACACCACGCAATGCAAAAAATATGACAAAGACGGCACACTTATGTGACCTAAAAGGTCAAAACAGCAACATCACAGTTCAGATTGAAAGCGGTGACCATAAAAGAAGCAAAATGGGAACTATGATGGAAACAACATTTAATTAGTTAGGTTCAAATTCTAGCAAATGACCGTTTTGTGTGTAGCTCAAGTTCGTCTCTGGCTAACTAAAAAGGTATATTGCCTGTTTTTCCTCTTTGCATCCCCTTTGCCCAACTTCAGGATTGCTTTGCTTCTAGCTGATAACGCCGTGGTACTCACACTTCCTGCCGAAGGCGTCTGATCTTGGCTTTGGCATCGGCCAACTCCACTGAGAGGTGCTGTCGGCTTTCGGTCCTCCTCATGCTGGGAGAGTCGCCGGGAGACTGGGTCGGATAAGGAGCCAGAGGAGACAGCTGCACACAGTCTCTCTCCTGGGTTAACTCCACTATCGTCTGCACGGGACAAAAGAATGGACAGCTCGTGAGATTTCTAGCGGTCTAGATGAGCACAGGAGACCGTTGATAGAAGTCAGTTTTTGACTCAATACTCCAAATAGTGATCAAACAGAAATTACATTTTTTTATTTGTATTTAGGGGCATTACGCGTCATCGCTATTTGCAACGGCAACAGTTTGTAGGATTCAACAATTGGCCTCGCATTGGCAACGTGCAGAGAGGAGAGTTGATACACTGATTCACCCAAAGCACACAAGCTAAAACTAGAACATAGGCACAAGGGCAAAAAGTACACCTACGGTCCCACACACAGCCGATTCTGATCTATTGCCCCAGAAAGGAAATGGGATTTTAATTGAGAGCGGCTGGACTACAGAGTGATAATCTGGAGGCTATTACAGCCCCTAACACACACACACACACACACACACACACACACACACACACACACACACACACACACACACACACACACACACACACACACACACACACACAGACAGATCTGCTATCATCTGCACCCTATGGGTTGGAAAACTCATTTAATGACGCATGTACTCGAAGTAAAAAGCACACGCGCGCACGAACGCGCGCACACACACACACACACACACACACACACACACACAATCCATCCATCCATGAGACCGTTAACAGTTTCAACCCTTCCTTCCTGAGGCTGCTCTTTTGTGGTAACATTCAAAAAAAGAGAAAAGTTTCCACATAACCCCGACTAGAAATAGCCCATCTAAGAACTGCAACAAACATTCAGAAAAACACACTGCACAAAATCCCCCCCCCCACACACACAGAAAAATTATATAAAAACCCACAAACCCACGTTACTAGTTTCCTGCCTTGTCTATTGTACATATTTATTGCTGTTGGGCTTATGTTGCTTTAGGGATGAAAGGAATGTTAACACTGCTCCATAAAAGGTATATTAACACACCCACACACACAAAAACATAATCTATATATACACACACACGCACACACACACGTCTGTACGTATGTTATTACCTCCAGCTGTGTGTCCCTGTCATCCACCAGGCGTTTGAGGTGGAAAGCCAGGTTTCTGGAGAGGCTGTCCAGGTCTTCAGGAGGCATTTCCCCACTTTCCAACCACTGCAGGTCCACGACGTTCTCCTGATTATGAGTCACCTGAAACCACACAAACCTCACATCACCGATTGTTGCAGAGAAGTTGCATTCGTGACACTTTTGTCAAGACTAGCACACTGAACAAAAGTTTAAAATGAACCATTCCACTCTGAGCAAAATGTACATTGGATGAGTGGTAACAAAGCTGAATGAGGTGAATTCTCTTAATTGTCTCCGATTGGAGGAGAAATACCTCTTGGATGTGGGATGCTATGGCAGCTTTGGTGTCAAAGTCCAGAGTCTGGATACACTCGATGTATTCTTCCTTCTTCTCGCACTGTCAACAGAGGAGGGGGGGAAGAAGAGAATGAGAAAGTCATCTGAATGTTACAGTGAAAGGAGGTTTGGGGGGTCAACTGGAGGTCAAAGGAGCAACCGACGCTGATCTGATACACGTTAACGGGAAGTTGTATTGAGGAAAGAAGTGTAGTCTTTAAAAGTGACTTTGTCTTCTGGATCAGACAAAGATCATTTTCCTCTCTTGTTGGCAGGAGATGAGAACATAACTCGGCACCACAGACGTAAACTCATGTTCATTGTGTGCCAATTCTTACTCTGCACCGGGGTTTTGATGAAGCTTGAAGTAGTCAGAGTTACACACATGAATGTCTTTTTATTAAGATGATAAATCTTGTGAAAGCTCTGCTATGCCTTCGCCTGAAGCCATGTTTTATAAATTATTTTGTCAAAGGGGAGCAAATAGTTGTCATCGAGGAAGGGCGGAGCAAATGGAGACTTAGGCTTAGGAGCTAAATTGCTTCAAGATGACCAATAAAAGTAATAAACAATTATGCTACTAGTTCAGTTGAAGCCCTTCACAGCATAGGAAAGGTCATGGGGATGGGATCATTTACAGTATTGCTGAATCATGAGACACGAGCACAAAATGCCTCAGAGTTTCAACTTTTAAGAACCGTCTCGTGGCCTTTGTTCATGCCCTTTTAAACCTAAATTACTTAGAAATGTATAAGGACACTTTTGTAAGTTGTTTGGCTAGTCTAAAACATACTAGTCTAAACTAGTCTAACCGCACCGGAGTTTAATTAAAACGGACTAAATGCCGGCTTATGAAAGCACTCTTAAGTGGATTAAACGGTGCTCTTACCTGGACAGCGCAGCCGAGTAGTAGCAGCAGCAGTTTCTTCATCTCCTCCAGACCTTGCTCTAAAGAAGGAAAAAAAACAATAAAAAAATGAAGTTGATCACATTTCAGCTTCTGTAGTTTGATAAGGAGCAGGGGTTAGTAAAGAAATTATATTGATAGCGGTTTGAAAACTTGAGATCTGGCAATTGATGGAGGGCGTTGGCAGACAGGACTATACCTGTAAAAGCCTTTCTTTAAAATAGAGTCCTACAAAGTGCTTCGTAATAAAACGTCATTGTTTTCAATTAGAGCTCTAACATCATCGAGGAGAAAGCAGGTGTTCCCTAGGGGTGGGTGAAAAAAATCAATACAGCATAGTATCGCGATATTTGTGTGGCGATATTGTATCAATACATGGAAGCCGAGTATCGATCTTTTATTGAATCAATTCTAAACTTTTTTGATCCGAGAATATTAAAATCAATGTGTTTTGTGTTAACAAAGTTGTCCTTTGGGGACAATTTGCGGTTGGAAAACAAAAGGTAATATATCGCAATACTCAATGTATCGTGACAATATCGTATCGGGACTTAAGTATCGTGACAATATCGTATCGTGGGACCTTTGGTGATTCCCACCCCTAGTTTTCCCTAGACCGACGGGGTCTTACTCATCGGCTTACTCTGGCACATGTTCAAATGTAGTTTCCTATAATGATACAAATAAATAATCAAGATAATCCTCAGTTTGTTTCAATTCCCTCCAAATAAAACCCTCTTCTCCTGTAACAGAACCACAGTGTTTTCCAAAGCGTAGATTGTTGACAGATTTAAAACTTCCAACTCTTCCACATGTCGGCACGTATTGTCAGAAACGGCTGAAGCCCACAAACAGCTGCTCGACAGGCCTGAGCTCATCTGAGGGATTTGCTCCTGGACAGCAGTGAACCAGGTGGTGCCTGTGTGTGTGTGTGTGTGTGTGTGTGTGTGTGTGTGTGTGTGTGTTACACTGACTAAGTGGTGTGCTATATATGCAGGTTGTGAGTCTATGTTGATACCAGGACTCAGTGTTTCCCCTGTTTGCAGCACTATGTGTGTGTGTGTGTGTGTGTGTGTGCGCGCGCAATAAGCCAGCTCCTCATGTGGCTCAGGGGGTAGCGAGTGCAAACGCTGTCCGGCTCTAATGATAATAATAATAAATCCAGATTAGTGACGGCATGGGTTTTTTTCGTGAAGGGTGGTCTGTTTGCCGCTCGGTTTAATGAGCCAGTCGTCAGCTAAACGGCAGCCGTACAGGAAGACAAGTCAGATCTCGGACGTTACAATTTGTGGGACTTTCCCCGAGTGATTTAAAACGGCGATCAAAAATCGGATGAATGGAGCTGCTTCTCGACGTCGTAAATGCTGGAGAGAGGAGTCAGATTGTCTGTGTAAAGCGTCAAATTAGAGAGCGGCAACCGGACGACCGAGCAGTTCCTTCCTTTGAGTTTACAGAACTCTCCTTGAATCAATAGAAACAATGTGTTGTTGAGCGATCCAGACCTCGATGTGGTCACGATGTAACATGGTTATTGAATTGTCTTTTAAATGCAAGACCGATATTATACTCATGACAATCAATCCTTGATAATAGGCCAGAGTCAGCAGTTTAAAAAGGTCAAAAAAAATCTGCTGCGCTGCTTTCTAGACTTGTACTTTTGGGCCAATCGGTGATGTCACAGCATTTTATTGTGCATTACAGCTGGTGGAAAACTGAAGCTTTGGAGCCTTTTTTTCCTCCCTATATGATTTCACCGTTGCTGTCCCCATCAAGCCGGCATAATGTTCAGCTGTAATTACATTTGTTCTGTGCTGCAGCCAAGGAAAGAAGGCGACTTCTGTTTTTCTATGTCGAAACAGGGAACTTTCCAGCTAAAATATTTTTCGAAGAAAACATGCACCAGTCTGTACAGGTAACGGCGTCATACTCCAAGAGGAGAGCTTGTGTTTGGCCATTTCTGGAACTTTCTGAAGCCGACAATCAGAGAGACGTTTACTTTTGCCATTCATCCTCTGTCATTTTCAAGTGCAACACTATGAATGACTGAATCTATCATCCCCATTCCTCTCTGACAGTAGGTTTTTTTTAACTTACCTTTAACGTCTGACTCGGTAAAGGTGTTTGTAGTTGTTCCAAACAGCCACTCAAACTAGTTTTTGCAAGCACAACGGCCCCTTAATGATGCTCACTCCTGCTGCAGCCATAACTAACTCGATTAAACAACAGCAGAGGACTGAGTCTACCAAGTAGCACCCAGACACAGATGACACGGCTTTATGGGTGTTAACTGGGACACTGATGGAAAAGCTCAAACCAAGACTTGAATTTGGAAAAACCTCATTTCCATTCCGGCTGCTACGGTTGCGGGCTATCAGTCAAGAGGATGTCACCGCGTTTTATGCCTCGTCAGCGTTAGAAAATCCGTAATCAGCACCTGCATTCAGGATACGAGAAGAAATATTCAGCATATGAAGAGAATGAGAGCAAAATTGGGCCTCGAAGGATGACGATAGATAAAATGTAATTCTCAAAGCCGCAGGGCTTAACAGGGCACTATTAGAGCTATAGGAACCTATTCTGGTCGGGTGTGGGGGGGGAGGATGGATTTAGCTCGGCAAATCTACTGAAGCAACATGGGAAAGATAAGGACCCTCACGGGATAAATAATTTATACAGCTAGAGAGGGAGACACGGTAAGAGGAAGCGGTGAAAGGAGACAAAAGAGGGAGAGAACCACAGAAAAGAAGCAACAAAAACACTCGGGAGGGATGTAGAAATAGAGACAGCGAGAGAGGCAAAGAGAGCAGGGGGGAGGCAAAGAGGCAAGGTTAGAAATAGAAAAGAGATCTCCCTCTAGCAGAAACAACAAGGAGGCGCTCCCATCCCTCTGTTAGCCTCCTCTTTTCTCCCTCTCTATCTCTCTCTCTCTTCATCCACCCATTTATTCTCTGCATCCACCCATCCTTCCTTCCTTCCTTCCTTCAACATTGTTACACATCATCTGCGCCTCCCGAGTGTTTGCGTTCACTCATCTAGGCCTCCTTTGTCACCTCCTCTCCTTCCTCCCTGCTTTACCCCTCTGAGCAGGAGACAAGAGGTCAGACGGACAGTGACCAGCCCTTCTTCCTGCGACGCCATTGTTCCATCTGTGTGTGTGTGTGAGGATATGAGCGAATAAGAAGTGAAAAAAAGTCTGGCTGCCTACATGTGCAATCAATTGCTACAAGCCTCTCTCCTGCCATGATGAATAGAGTCATTCAGGAGCCGATGACTTGCATGTCAGGGGTGAAAATGGTGCAAGCAATCTGATATTGCTTTGACGGCATGCCAGAGTATATTAAGCGCATCTCACTGGGGCCGAGGATGGAGTTGGCTGAAGCTTATTCTCTGATTATTTCAGGGGCACATGTGTTTTATGAAGACGAGATAGAATGTCAAGAGATGTGAGCAACAACGTCTGAATCGCCCGGTCTGAGGAAGCCAATGATAAAAATACAGAAATGCATATTGCTGAAAATTGGCATTTTCCTCTGTTTATTCTCAAAACTTTCAAAGACAACCCGGAACTTACATCTTCCCAGTCGTACTCGTACGTATACACACACACAAAAACAATTCAGTCCATCCTATTCTTTGCTATGGAGACACGAGACGCCACGACTATGAAAACAGACACACAGCATAAACACACCAAACATCCGCCTACACACATGGAACACTGTTTAAGTCAGGCCTGCCATTTCTGCTGGAGAACTTAGTCCTTTGCACACACACACACACACACACAGACAGACACACACACACACACACACACAGAACAGTCAAGCCTCTCTGTTAATGCTTTCTGTCAGCTGCCAACAGTTGTTTCTGTTGCTGTTAAAAAAAAAAAGGGTTCTGCTCGTCGGGAGAAGCTTTCAGCTAAAACCACGGTTTGATCCATCCACGTGTTTGGCCATATTTATGCTTGAAATAACGACGACAAATGACTGCACGTGACTCGAGTGAAGCGGTTACAGTTCAGCAGCAGACATTTTGGGGTGGCAGAGCAAGCAAACGTGTATTTTGAGGGGAAAGAAGTTTTCAGAAGATCAGACCAGATCACTGCTGAAAATTCACAGGCTATGACAGACTAAACAAAGGGAGGTACTGTTTGCATGTGTGTGTGTGTGTGTGTGTGTGTGTGTGTGTGTGTGTGTATGCTCACAAAACATGACTTGCATGCACAAGGGAGTGTGCGTCTGCATCTCACTGTGCGTGTATACAAAAGGCAGACTAAGGTAAAGCAGAGCCTGGGGGTACGACAGTGCATTCCCACTGTTCAGTTTGGAACACAGCCCACCCCCACAAACTAACTAAACACAAAGTACACACACACACACACACACACACAAACCCAGAGTCGTCCCTTGCCCCCTAATGAGAGCATAATAAAAGCCACATGGCCAAAGACTTTCAGCTGGCAGACGCCGAGCCACAGTCAGACTCCACAGCCTCCGCTGGACTGACTGACTGATTATCTGACAAGTCGGAGGGTAAAGAGCAAAAAGAGGAACCCCGAGGAATGCTGTGCACAGCTTTCGGTCTGCTCCGGGCCTCTTGCTCGGCGCTGCCCTGCACTCTTATCCAAGTTACGTCAACTTCAGTATTCAGGTGAGTCATCTGTGCGGCTGCAGATGGAGCATTTTGAGGTGCTGTACCTGCATTAGATCTCCAGAAAAGCGCTGCTGTTGACATTATTTTGAGAGTTGTGTTCATGAAAGAGTCGCGCTTGGCTTCACGATAATGATAGTGTTACTTATGATAACGCAAACATACTTAAAACTACGTAGGAAAGTGGGTTTCTTTCGCAGGGCACTGATGTTTTACCTCTTAGGTGGAGTAACAACCCAGTCGTCGCCGCATGATAAAGAAACGCAGGCAATTCGATGTGCGTGGACTCACTGCGGCCTCTTATCGTTTGTTTATTTACCCTTCATGCCCGTGGGGGAGGATGGAAATTAAAAATGAGGCAACTGTGACCATTGTAAAGCGATGAAAAAGCCCAAAATAACAGCGATGGCTGTGGGGGAAAGGGTGACAAAAGCAGCTGAGGGAGCACAGGGATTTAGAAGCAATTTCATCTGCTTGAAAAAAAAAAAAAAAGAAAAGGTACGGATATCCTTCAACAAGCTTTTCCAGCTGTGGCCTGGAAACAATTCACTCTGAGGAGCTGATGATTACGCTTGCAGAGATGTACACAAAGGCTATGAAGCTTTGTGTGGACACACTTTTTTTTTTAAAGTTTGAAAAAACACCAATGACCTCGGGGAGGTGAAGTTTTCCAGTGTGATCCATTGTGCCTGTAAATTATCCAAAAACTGGCTGGAAGCCTTTTTTCCATCACATAGTTCTCCTTTTATCCAGACAATCCTTTTATTCCCACAGCCAGCACTCCATGATGGAGAAAGGATGGCCTGCTACTAGTCATCTTATCTCATCGGGGTCACAGCGGGATATCAAGTAGCCCAAGTCTGGGCTGCAGAGGTCAAGCAGTTCAACCATGTTTTCACGAAATGCAAACACTTGACACTGCTGGTGCGTTGATGGCTGCTCAGACAGATCACATGTCTGCGTTCAGGAGGTCGAAGCTTTTGCGGCCAAACGGTTGAATTCATTTAACACTTCAGGTGATAGAAGTTAGCCTGACTTCTTGACTCCGTCTTCTCAGAGCTTCAGTAAAACAAAGGGCAACGTTTGAGCTTGTGGTTTACTTTTATTTGTTCTTGTAAAAAGACAGTGACGTCAACGGGGTTTTACAGCCTCAACATAGTCACTGGATAGCAAATTGGACCAATTCATTTGACTAATGGCACAAGTATAATTATGTTTCCCATGCACTCTTAACATTAACTGCTTTTTTCTTTCCCCCAATTTATCTTAAAGCCATCCACGAGAATGATCCCCTTCTTATAGTCACACTCTTTTGAGGATGTGATGCATAAAAAAGGCCACAGGCCGGAAATGACTCCTTTAACCTCAGAGAAACAAAAGCGGTCAAGGTTTGACTCCAAATACGTGCCTTCTTAGAAACAATACGAGTCACCACATAAAAGTCCTTTTGGTTTGGAAGTTGGGTCCCAAAGAAACAGTTTCAGACACTTTCATTTGCCTTTGTTTTAAAAGCCTGTGTCCTTGAAACCAACGCATGAATCTGTCCACTTCCCATCAACAATACAATCAGCACTGCTCACTCTCTTTGAACTCCCTTCTGATTCTGCCAGCAGGTTTTAAAAGCGATGGTTATGAATGACTCATTATCAAGTTAATAGAGTTACAAAGAAAGCAACTGGCTGGAAAATTAACTCTACATCCAGAGGAAAAAGTCACTTGAATCATCAAAGCAACGGATAATTAAAAAGGAGGTTGCGGATGTCTTATTAAAACGCATGTGTCCTCCTCGTGAACTGTGCAGTGATTCAACTCGAGGAATGTCTCGAAGCAGATATGAATGTTTTTATTTTGCTTATGTTTAGAGGCCAAGAGCACTCAAATGTCAAACAGCATTAGCAGAGGTATTAGTCTGCTTAATATAGCGGTTATAGTATAGTTCTTGAGAACGCTGACACTTACCAGACAGAGGGTTGCGGCCCAGTACCAGCACGTTGGGTAAGGGCATCATCACCAGCTGCTGGAGGGTCTCCTGTCACACAAGTACAAGAAAAAGAGGGAGTCAAGGAGAGAGCTCACGATGTAGCATTTTAAAAGAATTAGAGATATGAAAATATGAGTGTTTGAGGGGAATTTGTGAGAAAAATATTCAGCTTTTCACATGTGTAGTGTTACACTGTTGACGCGGTGTAGACTTCAAACCATCATCAAGACCGCCGAGGGGACGGCAAAATGATCAGTATCAATCTCCTGTAGCGGGCAGAGTGATGGTGCCTGTGTGTGTGTGTGTGTGTGTGTGAGAGTGAGTGCCTGTGTGTGTGATGATGCAAGTGACAGTGTTATTTATGTGGGTTATACTGCCGGTGCGGGTGTTGCCGCAGGGCCCCCTCTGTTCGCGTGTCGACGTAAACCAAAATGAAACTTTGAGCTGCAGTTTATATATACACACACACACACACACACACACACACACACACACACACACACACACACACACACACACACACACACACACACTCTCCTGGTTTAAATCAACTCAAAAACACATTCACTCGTCTGTATAGGTGTACATTCATGTCTTTACATAATTATATTGACTAAGCTTCACTCTAACTGACATGAATCAAAGTCCAATAATAGCAATTAGTCACGGTGCTTCATGATAACGGCTTCGACGGAGGCCGTCACTCATCAGCAGCCTGGTAAAATTATTTTTGCGTCGCTGACCTTCAGAGCAGTGCAAACAAGTCCAACCCACAGTCGTGCTGAAAAGAAAGGCCGGCTTCTTTAAGGACATGAAGGTCACCCAACTTGAATATTTCATGTCCGCTCGCTGCCATAAAAAAAGGTGGACAGAACTCATTAGAGCCGACAGCTCGCCTACGCTGTGCAGGTTACTGCTGATGTCTTGACAAAGAGGCTTATATAAGTAAGTGAGGGGTGTTGGAGAAGCCCCCCACCCGTCATAACCAGCTGCCCTACGCATGTTGCATGACCTCATCGTGGAGGTAAAGCGGGGCAGGAAATCTGACGTCACTTGGTGGTTTTGATTGGTTTAAAAATAGATCCACAACTGGGATTATTTTGAGAATGACTAAAAAGGCGACCAACTACGTTGACGGAGCAAATTAATTCAAAACGGATGTACCTAAAATATGTTCTACGTATTTGATCTCCTTAAAAATCCCATTGAAGACGCAGAAACGCTATTAGAAAAGCTTCTTGCCAAGTCAAAAGGAGGATACCGTACTTAATACATTTTTTTTTACTGTCACAGACTTATCTCCAAAGAATATATCTTCTTTATTTTTGATCTGGAGAAAGCGGCAACGCTGTTCTCACTTTAAATGAATGAGTAGGTTGACGAGCCCCTATGAGTACATCCATAGTCACATCCTTACTTGTACAAGCAAAAACAACTCTAATCATAATTGAAAACTCCTTGACGGTGGTTTTAATAAACATTTGCGTTTTAGTTCCTCTTCCCTCCTATAAAAATGTGTTTGTGCACAATGTGTGTGTTGTGTGAAGAGCCTAAATATGTCACTGCTTTCCCACGTCAAGGCAAATCTATTTATTACACAACTTCAGATTGGTCCTCCTTATCGGGCCTTGCAGCAGAGAAGACTGATGGACGAAACCTGTGTTGGCTGTTTGATTTGACTCAGAGAAAGGAAACCGCTGGTTTATAGAGAAAGCTGTGAAGAACGGTGGGGAGAAGATTGCCAGTACATCACTCACATCTGGTTTGGGCAGATAGTGACACAAAGTGACAAATAAAAAAGGAACTGCTACAAGATGTCCATCATACTGTGTTGTGTACGTGGTATTTGTGTATTTTGTGTTGATGACTGTGGGTCATGTTGCAGTTAACTCGAGGGGTGGGATCCATATGGAAGCCCATTTCCAAAATTGACTATTTTTAAGAACTGAGTAAAATGCAAAGTCCACACATATATTGAGTGAATTATTTACTTTAAAGTAACCCATCAATACGGGCTTACAGGTGGTTGACATTGCCAAGCTATCTTTTGGTAAATAACAAGAGCACTTGAATATAAAACATTGCATGCAATGTTAAATTAAAAGAATACGTGAATTGAAACAAGATTGGACTATTTTGTGACTTTTACTTGTTTTCTTGTATGAACAATTCCTTTTTTTTTTTTCCCTAATTTTTTTTTTTGTCGTAATTTATTTTATTTTTTGGGTCGTAATTTTTATTTTATAGGTCGTAATTATTATTTTTTTTAGTCCTAATTTATTTTATTTTTTTTGGTCCTAATTTTTTTGGGGTGTGGCGGGAATGGGCTTCCATAGGTCCATGACGTGTGTGGTAAAAACCTTTCATTTCAGCAAAAAGGTGAATAAATGTATTCTATTAAAAAATAAATTGTGTGCAGTTTGGCACTCGGCCACCAAATGTATTCAGAAGAGGCTTCAATGGCCGGAGGTGAAGCTCAAGGTTTGGGCTGCGCTGATCGTCGGGTCACAGTTATTAAATTAGGAGCATGGTTGCCACGTTTCCTCCGTCATGGTGATATCAGCACTGACCCCGTTTGCCCCGTCCGTCCAGCTCTGTTTACACTGGTGTGTGTGCAGGGTCATGCAGGGTCATTGATAAATGGTCTGCCATTTTCCAAACCAGCAGAACATAAATGAGCCTATTCCCTTCTCAAATATGCGCCTAAGACCTTTTAAAGTGAATCACCGGTATGTTGGTCTTGTAAATAGACTTAGCCTTTAATCATCTGCTCTACCAGTGAAGGGAAAGTGCTTTATAAATGCATAGACGTCAACACGTAGTGATGCCAAAAACACACACACACACACACACACACACACACACACACACATCAATTCTGACATTTTATGGTGACTGACACTAACGGTGAGTAAGAGTGAGTCAGGCAGTTCCAGTCAGAAATGACCAAACTGTGTTTTTGTCTGACGGATTGACTCAGCAAGCAACAGGCAGAGTCATCAGCGGAGCTCAGACTGACACAGCTGGTGTCTCACAGAAAAGGCATTTGCTGTGCCTGACAGCCAGTCCGCCGCATGCAGAACTCATGACTGCCACTTCGGGCAGAATTAGCAAAGACTATTAAAAAAAAAATGGCAAAGAAACCAAAAGCTGCATCATCAAAAGGAAACGATGGAACCCGCGTATCTCAAGTCTTAGGACTTTTCTCCGGAGTTGGGGTTTAAAAATCAATTTCAGAGAGAAAGAGATTGGACACTGGCAGATGGAACATCTTGCGCTTGTGCAAACTAGCTACACTTTTAGCATTGCAGAAAATGATGAGTCACCACAGAGGAGAAAACGTCGACTGGATCTTTAGGCAACAACCAACCAACCAACCCCCCCCCCCCCACACACACACACACACACCACACCACTGCCTCCCATCAACACATGCTCACACCTGCCCCCTTCAATGGCAGCATGTGTTTGCTGTGCAAGCACGACACGGCATCTTGCATAAGCGTGCATCTTTTACTGAACACAAAAGGCAAGGGCTTCAGTGGAGGTGTCAGTTTAGGAGTCGGTATCATCTGTACTGTGCAGAGTCGTGAGCTTACTGCAACACGATGCCTTTTCCTCCCACTGAAGGACTCTTTCAGCCCCTGTTCCTCCCATGTGCCCGGGTGTCAGCTTGTAGCAATAATGCAGACTAGATTCTTCTTCATGGCCGTTCAGAGTGTGAAGACCACGGTGTCTTTCCGACAGAGCAAGGCACCGTCACTGCTGGAGTGCATTGTGCGGCACAACGTCTATATTTTATGTCATATGTAGAGGAATATTAAATCACTGGCTGCATACTATAATGCTCCGACTACTAAAGGAGCTAGAGACAGAAGGAAATAGCGCTTGATTTGGATTGGTTGTATTAGTAACCTTTTTTTTTTGGCTAACAAAAGGCATGCAAGTCCAGCATTTATGAAATGGACGGATGGATGCACTACTAATATAACACGTTGCGTGTTCCTGCCAGTCAAATAGTGCAATGCACATAAAATGGCTGTAAAAATGTGGGTTGTAACATGCTTTGAGGATTAGCTGCAGGCTAATAAAGCTAAACGACAGTAGACTAATATGGCTCTCGGATTAGCTGGCGAAGGCTTAGCTCTCATACATAAAACATGATGGACACTGCAGGAGGGAGACCAGCCACCACGCTGATCATGTCATGGTGATGCGCTGACATACACAGACAGGCATGCAAGCGCGCACACGCACACACACACACACACACACACACACACACACACACACAGAGCTTTCAAATGGAAAGCCCGGCTGTAGCTGTGGCAGCAGAAACGTCCTTGGCTCAGTCACTATGTCACTCTCCATCCCTATCCAATTCACACACACACACATACACGAGGTAAAGTCAGTCATTTTTAAAAAAGACATTCACATTGTGAAGAGTGAGTGAGTGATGAAGGAGAATAACGAGAAACAGAACGGGGAAAGGGAAGACCGGGAGAAAGCGAGAGCTGCAGCTTTGATTCCAACACTTCTCACTCCAGGCACGCAAGGCTGCGCTGCCTCCTCTCCTCACCATCTCCCCCCCCCCCTCCCTCCCTCCTCAGCTCCGACACTACATTGCTGTATTATTGATTCCAGCAGGACGCACAGCTCCTCCACACTCGCTCCTCTTCCATCCCACGGAGATATTTAGACTGATAGAATGAGGCGTTGGTTAAAAGGGAGAGCTTGTCGAACACAACGGGATTTGCTCATTCAATATATATTTTGTGCAAAGCGACGTGGTATTTGGGCACGTGCCTTCATGTTAATGTCAGCGGCTTCACATTAGCTCTGCAGGTCTGTTAATAGTGATAGACTCTCACAAAGATATATTGATCTGCCTCGTCCTCCGGGGGCTGCTCCAACATTTCCTCTGGAAAGGAAATCCCAGACATCATCAATACAAAAAGTCATAGTGAAAAATATTCTTTACATACCTTTATGACATGCAAAGCCTACATTATTAGGAGGATTGCATCCTGCTCTATTGTATTTAATTAGATGTGTCTGCTGACAATTGAGATAATATTCTGCTGATCCATTAGTTCGGTAAAGGACAGACACATACACACACCTGTAAATGTAATACATGGCAAGGGGTGCCAGGATAAATAGTGCACGTGCTCTTACAGTAGGAAAGTGTGTACGTTTGTGTTAAAGTGGTGTGAGTGGAAAGGTTAAGAGGCTGCTGTGTGTCACACAGGAGCCCTGTCTGCTAAACTAGTACACACACACACACACACACACACACACACACGCCGACACAGATTTAACAGAGGACTAGTTGTACTGCCACTCACTGTGTGTGTGTGTGTGTGTGTGTGTGTGTGTGTGTGTGTGATGCCTGATCCCTGAAATCACACACATTCTGCAGACATGGAATGTTACCATAGAAACGGGGAGATGGGTTTATTTTCCCCATGCTAGGGAGTCTGACACGCATGTACAAATGTGTGTGTGTGTGTGCGCACACACACACACACACACACACACCCCTGGGTAAGGCACTGCGGACTTCTCTCCTGCTGAAAAACTGCAGAGATTATGAACTTGAAAAGGTTTTTTACCAACAACAAGAGGAAGGAGGGTTCTTCCTCTTTCTCTCACATCTGACACACACACACACACACACACACACACACACACACACACACACTTACTTAAACAACTGGTATCACTGTACCGCCCCATGAACTGAATCACTGCAAGGAAAGCTTGTCCTGCCGTTCAGCACTATAATAGACCCATAAGAGCACAAAGGGGGATTTGCGCACTGCAGTAACCTCCAGTAGCCCATTGGACGGAGGAACACTCAAATTAAAACGTCAAACATCCTCAAGTGGGAAAGAACATATTGTTTAATTACCTGCTGGAACACTAACTCATAAAAACATTAACTTTGATGCCAATAAAAAAACGTCTATGATGCCCAGCAGAAAGATAAAAGAGCTCTTAACTTAAAACAAAAATAATGAATAGGGAACTAAAAATGACCCTATGAAATGTATTGTATTAATTATGGCATAGTTCCTGGTCATGTGCAAATTTGTTGAATAGAGAAGTGAAATAAAGAGAGTGTGCTTGTTGAACTGCTCATGAATTAGATGCGACCTGACAACAGTTGCTCTTGGCTCAGCGGTACAGTCCAGTGAAAAGGACAGCAGCGTACTGTCGGCCAGATGGACAGATCGTCTCTTTCCACGAGGAGGAGGAGGAGAGAACGAGCCATTAGGACCCCGTTTCCTTTGTTCTCTGCAGTTATCTATCAGCTAGAGTGCTTTTTTTTTTTTTTTTTACACACACAGCAGACCCCTGAGGCTGAACGAGTGGACGGGTTGATCCTGCTGCTCGCCTCAAAAGGTGGAGGCAGGTGGGTTGGGGAAGCCCGATGCCTCCACCCCACCACCGTCTCACCCCAGGGCTCTGCTTCACACTGGATAAAAGTACACACACACACACAATTCTATTCAATTTAGGCAGATGCAATGATTGCTCTCTATTAGCTGAAGTCTGATTGTTCCATTAACTCTGATCTACTGTTTTCAATTAAGTTTAATATGCTTGGACTCAACTTCAGAGACGGTTTAAAGTAATGGGTTTACTTGGTACAAGCTACAAAAAGTGATAAATGTATAATGGGCTGCCCTACGTCCACATGTTGTGACTACTGAAAGAAAACAGTTTAAAAACCTTCAAACTACGTCAAGCGTTTGAAACTTTAAATGCTGGATTTATTGATTTCTTTTGGACGCGCTCCAGTTCAGAGATGGAAAAGAAGAACCCGGCTTGCAGCTTCCCGTTAATACAGCAACGCTGCCGGAGCCTGAAAATAACCGACCATCAGCATATGGGAACCTACTCTACATAATATCATGCAAACTACCCTTTCACATGCACTCCAACTCACGAGGCGCATGGACCAGACAGAGGAGGTGCTTGCAGAAGTGTCTGCACACCGTGTTATTTTGGTAAGCCAACGTTCGGTTCTCCGTCCAAGGCCGTGATTATGTGATGTGAGTGGTGAGTGGTTCTGGGTGTAAACGGGAACGCTGCTCGACATGAAGGCCTTGAACGCTCAAAAACAGTGTAACAGTGTCTGTGGACAAATATGTCTCAGAATAAGTGAGTGTTTGTCGACTGTCAGCGGCAAACAAGACAGCCGGCGGCAATAAATGACATTTCATTACAAGCATACTCCCCTTGTTTTGAAAAAAATCTGAAAAGTATATCTCGGTGGTCGACGGTATGCATCCCCAGGTTTCCATTTGCAAACCATTTTGAGAAACTGGCAACAAATACTTGGGCTTTGGTTGCCATCAGTGGCAACCACACCACCCAAGTCTCTTCAGCTGTAATTGATTTAGCTGCCTCAGCAGAATCAAGGCGGATTAGAGGTCAGGGTTGTTGGACAAGCTGATGCTGGTGTCACTAAAAGGACCCACAATCCAACCCCCTATATCCATCTATCCATCCACACATCCATATATATAGCACAGCCTATGTGATTGTTAAACAAAAACTAGTTCGGCAGCTGCTCCCCCATCATCGACAGGATATTCAGACGAGCTAGCGTGCATTGAGCCTGCAGCTACAAGCATATGCCCTAATAAACTGGTTGGCCCCTGAATGACTGATGCTGCTGAAAGGAGCAGCGAGACAAGACGTCAACAGGGAATTTCAGACCAACAAAACCAACGTATATTAAAAAATACTTACATATTTGTTTTGTTTTGACTGCGTTCTAGTTGAAGGCAATAAAAATAACTGCTGGCTTGAGGCAAAAAGCTGTAATAACAAGGATGAAAAAGCATGTTCTCCTTTTTTAGATGAAGTCAAAAACCATCAACCGTACAGAATGGTGTGTGTGTGTGTGTGTGTGTGTGTGTGTGTGTGTGTGTGTGTGTGTGTGTGTGTGTGTGTGTGTTCACTCTGGCTCAGCAACAGAGCATCTTTGTGAGGCTTTAGTGAAGAAGGAACAAGAAAAACAACAGGCAACAGTTGAGTACATTGAATTATTCTTCATCTTAAGAAATGCTCAACTGATGAAATATGTTTTTAGTTTCAACTTGGCTGACAAACATGATAACTAATAAAATGCATTGAGAGGACCAAATAACCCATCATTAATTGCCTATTTTGAGGAGCCTGGCCAAATAACCTTTGGGGCCAGGCTCGCTCAGCATGAATGGTGCCCTCTGTCACCCTTTGAAAAACAGTCAAACCAGAGCTCCCAGCCTGCAGCGTACGCCACACCCCAAACCAAAGCAGTGGCAGAGAGAGGACAGAAGTGCTCTTATTTCCAAAAGTAACTTCTTTAGCTTATTCTGAGGTTGGGAGCAGAGACATGTGCTGTTTTTAAGTGCACAACAGTGCTCAATAGACTGCAATAAAACTAATCAAGATTTAAAAAAAACACATATAAAAAGGGAGCGTGAATATTTTTATTGAAGTAAAGTACAAAGTAGGCACATTTGTCACCGGAAAATAGGTTTTCCCATCCCATCAATTTGAAGGAGTAGTTTTGACATTGAACGGCACCAGATGCTCTCCGAGCCTGGTTGTCTTAGTTCAGGATAAAGGGATTCACTTAGCCAGCTTTGAGAGAAGCTAGTAAAAGCACAAGGATTTTAGTTCAGCTGACTGAAGCGCAAGGATATTACACCCTGCTTAAGACTGCCAAACCAAGGCCACGAAATTAAGAAGGAGGCCCAGTATACATATTTGGACTGACCGCATGAAAAAAAATGGAACTTTCAGTTAACTCTGCTGTACAGAAATGACCCCCCAAGTATCCGGAAAGGTTAATATCCCACTTATGAAACAGGAATGCATTGATTGCTAGCATGCACGTCGACCCTCACTTCAGGAAATGTGTTCTCACAATCATCATGGCTGCTAATATGCAACGTTAAAATGCACGGTGCTTTCATTAAGACAAGCACACACACACACACACACACACACACACAGCTGTTCAGTCTTTATCTGTTTACCAGATTCAGAAGTCCGTCTAGACATCTACCTCCGCCTACGCAATCTACTGTACCAGAACCATAAAAGAGACTTTGATAGCAGA
The DNA here is from genome assembly GCF_023055335.1 of Clinocottus analis. Taxonomy (NCBI): domain Eukaryota; kingdom Metazoa; phylum Chordata; class Actinopteri; order Perciformes; family Cottidae; genus Clinocottus; species Clinocottus analis. Next base: position 4,744,701 of record NW_027176240.1, read on the forward strand.
CACACACTCTCACGCTCTACCCACGAGAGCTGCGAAATGAAAAACATCATCATTGAAATTCTTGCCTCTCGTCAATTCACATTTTCACAACCTCTGCACAAAGTCGATCTCCGTGGGATTGCATCTCGTACAGAAGTCACGAGGGGGGGGGGGGGGGGCAGAGAGGAGGAGTGGAAAAGTGGTGACGGTAAGGGTTGGATGGGGAGGAAAGGGACAAAGAGAAGTCCAAGAAAACCTCCCCAACGGTCTGCCGCCGATGGTTCAAGAAGGTTAATGAATAAGTCATCACTTTGACACCAGAAGAGCCTTAGGGAGGGAAGAAAGGGAGGAAGACTTTATTGAATTGGAGCCCTCGCTGACCCACCAGACACTCTAAATGAAATCTATGGATACCATGCCATGGAAGACATTGACTTTATTTGAATGAATTCAGCCCCAGTTGATGCATTGCTTTTAGGTTTGTCCACTTATGCGCCAACATTTGCTCTGTTGACATCCAGGGATGTTTACAGAGAGTGGTTTTCTAACGGAGCCGGGGAAAATCTAATTAAAAAGGGTCTCAAGTGAGATCAATTTATTGAATCACAGGACGCAACCAACCATACAAGGCTTCCACTCACTCCATGCCCTATTTCAAAGTGCTGAGTAGTACAAACACATTGAGAACCTGCGAGGTCCATTAACAGAGGACCCTGAATGGTTTCGTCCATATGGCTGTGGAAATCCAAAACCAGTATCTGATAAAACAACCACAGGAAAAAGGAAATTACTCCACACTATATATCAAAGACAATTTCCATCCTTGTTGCCCCAAGAAGAACTGTCTCTTTTTGATTCTAAAGCAGAAACCGTGTGTGAGGGGGTTTAAAGTTTCCCACAGGATTGTGTGAGACTGTGGTGGGTGGACCTCAGATCCTCCTGGGGCAAACTCAAGATTACGATTCTATAAAGGACTTTGTGCTTTTGGTACATTTACTCAGTGGTGTATTTAAGTGCAGATTTGAGGTACTATACTTGAGTATTTCCATTATATGGAGCCTTAAATTTTCCCCACGCAAACGAGTGCAATACTTCCCGATGATTAGATGAAAGGCCATCCGTCCTCGTCTCTCACACTTGCTCTCTTCCTTTGCGGTGTCGCATTTTAACGCCTTCTTCTGAGCGTTACTAAATCTGAGTAAGTCTCTTTACTTTGAATGAATACACACGAGTCACCCTCTTGACACCTTTAGTTGATTAGCTGCTGCAATGATCGCAGCAGTAAAATGAGGAAAAACTCACGTCACGGACGGTCGACTACTTGTAACTCAAAGAGAGATAAAAAGGAAACTGCATGAAAGAACTGAGAAAATTCAAAGAGCAAGCAATCAAGAGGGTCTCGTGGCTTTTTATGCCACCCAACCTCAAACTCTTTGGCATGAAATACTAATATCCCCCGCGCGAACAAGCCAAGCCTTTTTCCAAGAACCACATTTTGATACAGTCTGGCGTTGGTCTAAATATCAATTCTGTGGGTGGTTAAGGCCCTGAATGGCTATAAAGGGGGTTCGTTGAGGGTCTGTCGGGCCCCCTGAGGGCGGCAGGCATCTGCATGGGTGATATTCAGCCTGTAGGTGGTCTGTTTGAGGCGGAGCCTGCAGACACAAGTGGCTGAACAATAGTGGGACCAGGAGGTCAACAGAGCGACGCAGCAACAAACAGAGAAGATTAGCAAAACACCGCAGACGAACAAGCGTTTCCTTGTTGGCTGACAATGTCCTTCAACGCTAAAACAACGTGGAATAGAATGAGTTAAAGGCCTTCAAAAACAAAGAGACACTGCCCTTCTCGCCCTGCATTTAGATCTCCAAAACAGCCGTTCTGGTATTGGACACCAACGTTTTAATAAATAACAAGTGAGCACATTTATATCTAGGCATTCGTTTGTTACATTTTGCTTTGCAAAGTCAGGAGAACCATGTGTAGTGACTGGGATAAACAGTTACCCCAAAATATCTGTATCAGGACTAAAAAAAGTCACATGCATACCTACTCCTCAACCAAGATATTTTCGTTTTTAAGAAAAGGGAAAACTCACTTTGAGTTGAACAATTTGGCCAAATTTAGATAAAACAATGATTTGATTCATTTTAGTATTAATACATTCAGAAATTTAAGTACAATTATTTTTTGTATTTCTTTTTCAAAGGAATTAAATTTACCTAAAAAGAGTAAATAGATTTTGCAAAGTTTACAATGTACGCGTCATTTCAACAGCAAATTGAATCCTAGTCCATGTCTTGAACCCCGTCTTGAATCCTAGTCCATGTCTTGAACCCCGTCTTGAATCCTAGTCCATGTCTTGAGCCCTGTCTTGATTCCTAGTCCATGTCTTGAGCCCCGTCTTGAATCCTAGTCATTGTCTTGAACCCCGTCTTGCATCCTTGTCATTGTCTTGAACCCCGTCTTGCATCCTTGTCATTGTCTTGAACCCTTCCTGTCGTCTCATCCTTCACAGACTGTGCTGATCACTACTTAACCCCAGCAGCCACTGACCCGACCACTGACACCGATAGCGATGATAATACTGCCGTCCGTTTGAGGCGGCCTAGTGGGGGCTTTTGTAGGCTTATAATGTCAAAGTCTGCACAATAGGCTGACTGTTTAAATTAGACGGTGAGTGATTAACAGGATGTTTAGGAACAAGGCAAACTAGACCTAACAGAGCAATTAACCAACAAGTGACGTGACTTCTGGAACAGTTTTAAAAACTTATACTTATTCAAGTAATATCAATTCATCACATTGTTTTATTGCGTTCAGCCAAAAGTAGGCCTTAAAAAACACTGGATACTAAATTAGTAAGTATGTCGCCTCTTCACAGCCACAGCCCCTGAGGATATGGGTCAGAGTCCTGAGTCTGAAATGTGGGAAATCTGTGTCTCCGTCAGTGTGACCGCTCGGACATAAACATCCCTAAATGTACGGCACTGTCGCAAGAGCATGCTGGAGTTCACGCTCAATCTCTGTCCATCAAAATAAACACATTAAAACACTGTTGCAGCAATGTCATGAATCATATTATCTCTGGATTTTTTTTCAATTCACTAAACTCACAGGTTACACAAATGGATTAACATTCAGACACAGTTAATAACGGACACTGTAATTAGCCAGTACTGTATGACCGCAGTTAAAACATTTACATTAGAAATAACTGAACAATTCAAACAGAAACTTGACATTTGGTTGCGTATCATGTTTGTTCTAACAGACAATATTCATTTGCACACTGTAGAGAAAACTAGGATCATGTGCTGCTAATACCAGTCAGGCTTCAGTTTAGCCATTTCCCAGGATTGCTAGAGGTCAGTTTAGGCCCACAGGTTATAGTCAGACCTAGTATATTACACCTCCGTACATCCTCATGTATTCATAGTCTCAGCCATAATGGATTACAGTTTAGATAGCATCAACTATTTGGCATCTAGCCTCCGATATGGGCCTCAAACTCAAAGTTGTTTAACAGCCTCCTTATGTGCATACTCCAAAATCAACAATGTGGTTAATAGATGTCCCAGGACGTGCGGCTACAGATATTTTCCCAGACTACTTGTATATCAATGCGGTACTCCCGCCTTTACAGCTTTCCACATGTGGTCATATCACTCTCTGATATGTTGTTATCACAGAGTTCATCTTTCCTCCATCTTTAACTCCCCCCTCCCCTTCACATCCTCCTCCACTTTCTCTTTGAAGCCTCAATCTTCTTCCTTTTAGTAAATGTGATGATTGACGGTCGGGGACAGAGTTAACCAACTGTGCCAAGCGGTAAACAGACCGAACATTAGATAAGACTTCCTTGCATGTAACTACATGTGACTTCCATCACCATCACATATCTGTGAATAAAGCTTCTACGTCTGTATGCTGCACAAGATCCTTTTTTTTTTAAAAATAAAAGCAGACAAGTGATGGAATTATATAACAGTGTGCAGGGGAGGCAGATCAGTGGCTTCATGCGTTTCACATCCCTGATGTCTCTGGATATTTACTGGGCCCTCTCTGGCATCTGGATGAGGGGGGTCACGATACCACATCATACGCAGTCACGCAGATACACATGTGCAAATACATCTCTGTGTGTACTGCCAAGTTAAATGTGGCATATGCGTGTGTGGACACGTGTTTGTGTGTGTGTGCGTGTGTGCGTGAGTGAAAGCTGTGTTGTCTGATTGTATTTGTTTTACTTTAACCGAAGGGGCATAAACCTGTTTGACCCCCTCCAGTTCAGGCATAGGTGAACATGGAAACAGCTTTACTTGGGAGGTGAGATTGAGACAAAGCAGTGCTTGACAAGTGTATGAAAATTATTCATCATGAGTCTGCAAAAAAAATAACAGCAATAACTTTCATTGCAACGTGAACACTGTTCAAGCACAGAGAGGATCACATGGTATCTGACTTTGCAGCTGTTCAGCAGAGAGAGCTCTCACCTGATAGTAGGCTTTAATCTGCCTGATGAGAATAGAGAGGTTCTGGATGCGCAGTGTGGGGTCATTGTTCACCTTCTTGTTGGTCCTCTGCACCGTGGCCTTTGGATTTCTGTGCGGGGGGGGGGGAGAAAAAAAAATGTCATTCAGTTATTTAATGTCTGTTTGTAGCAAAGATAAATGTCGGTTGAAGATGTACAGAAACTATTTCTTAGCATGGGTCACTGGGTTGTTGTTTGACAAGCGTGTGTTTGGCTAAAATCATTAGCAACACAGTGACAATGGACCCTTGTCAAAGAAGGGTCAGCGCCATAAACATGTGAAAGAAAGCCCAAACGCATTCAAAGACCTGTCTGTCTTTGAACGTGTCGGCCACCCCTTAAATCTGGAGGCCCTCAGTGTTTCAGACTGTTGTTTTTCAGCCTTCAAAATCTAATTCTTCATTCAGTTTAAATCAAATTCAAACATGCAGCATTTACATTTCGTAGCCTTGACAGTCTGCAGAGGATCCTCTGTACACTGCGCTTCAAACTACTAAAGGGAGCATGCGTTTCTGCAATTCTGGCCATGATCTCCATTTCATCCGTCTGAATCAAAGAGAATATGTTTTTCTCCTTAACGCTTGCAGGATACAGAGCCCGAGTTGCCCAAGGGACATTAAAAAAAGGAGCGCGCACGACGACTGATGTTACCACGGGTGCTAACATGTTTTAGTGAGCCTCAGAGACATTCCACAAACCCGCCTCCCCACTTGCTGTTATCCAACAATCCCCACCACCGCTTGCATATCTATGCAAATTAACTTTAAGATACCGAACCCCATCTCATCTCAAACCTTGTTAAACCACAGTTACTTGCATGTTAATTGGTGTAAATAATTGGTGCCGAGAGGTGAGTTCCCTGGCAATTTGAGAGTCTGTCTGCATTGCTCAACACGCCATCTGCCAAGCACATGGTCAGTATTAATTAGCCATCCACACATTTATCAATTACTTTCCTACATCTCGACTTTAAAGTTACTTTCCTAACTGGCACCTTTGACAGCATTAATAGAATTAATTAAAAAGGTTGTTGAAATGGCGGTTTTTGTGTGCGCGCAGGTTAAAAGTTAAACAGACCAATAAGACATGTGGCCTTAATGTGAGAACGACTGATCCCCTGAGGGAAATTCCTATTTTCATGGACTCCCACTTCCCAGAACGGAGGCGGTGACACAAGAGCAGATATGGTTTCAAGTAGCAAAGAGACACTTAGAAAGACACAGACCGTCATACTCTGCAGGCTTCAAAACCGTGTGTTTGGCACGCGAGTTAAATTCATAGTTAAATGGAATGCAGTACAACTAATATTTCAATTATTTAACATTAAAAAGATAAACTCGTATGTCTAATCGGACCAAATTGCCGCTAGGTTTGCAAAACAGGCCGTCCCCAGTTCATCCAAGTTGGACTCCTGCGTGCGTTGTTGTGGATGCGTGCAGCCACTTTCCTCGTACGTCTCCATCTAATCAATTCGTTTAGCTGCAAGGTTGTCAGCTGTGCGTCTGCTTTGGCATACTCATGTCAGTGTGTCCACCGGATTAGTGCAAGCCAGGCGTAACGTTAGCGAGCCTGCGTGATGATGGGTATGACGTTAGCAGTTGCGTTACAGCTGTGAAAGCAGCAGCAGCAGCAGCAGCACAGTGTGTGTATGAATACACGCTACAATTCCTCAAGACGTCAAAAGCATCTTTCGTCTAGCGTGCACCAAGCCCTAGAGGGAACAGTAGTAGAATCCCACCCACCTCCCGAGAAAAAAAAAAAAGCCTGTAAATAATTCATAATACATTTGCCTTGGGATTGTCAGGGAAAACAACACTTCTGAAGTACTTGATATTTGTAGAGCCGTACACCACCAGGACTAAGGAGCAGCTCTCTTTTTCATGAAATGCACTTCAGACTTCAAAGCATGGATCTCGTGACCTATATAATGGGGTCAACACGCTCTAAGTAGGGGGGAGGAGAGTCCTGGCTGCTTGTGAATGTATGCGTGCATGCATGCAGTGTGTGGCACATGTGTAGTCATGCATGCGTGTGCGCATGTCTGCCTCTGTGCTCCAGCACTCTAGAATAGCACGTCTGTATGCGTGCATGAAGCGTCATCCTGGAAAAACATTAAGACGGAACATAAATCAAGATTTTTTTTTTTTTTTTTCTTGTTTCGTCTGAGGGAAGAGGTCAAAAGGTGAAGGATTCTTCATCTTCCTCAAGGACATTCAGCTCTGGTGGATGCTTACAGTCACAGGGGACTTCTGGCTCAATGGCTCTTCATAATGACTTTAGCATGCTGCGGCTGCTGCTCCGCTTCCACTCAGAAAAAAGGTTTTTCATATAAAACCACACCATAAAAACCTCTCACATACCCAGGAATATAAATACCCCAAGTTCCCATCCATCGTGTTCATGAAATTTAACTGTGCTTATTGGAATGTGCATTTAATGCTTTAGTAGCTTAACTGTTAAATAATATATTCTAATATATAATAAGCTTATTGTTTACACTAAGAAAAAAAAAAGGGGGCAGAACGCCTGTCTCTTAAATCAACCGGCTGTAGTGTGGATGTGTTAATTAGTCTTTTGATCAGCCTCCGCCCCGATATGCACACCCCCACACCATCATGCTAATCACGAGGACACAGGGTTCTTTTTAATACGGGTCTAAATGAACAGTCATGTGACCTCCCCATCTCCCCCCCCCCCTCCTCCTCCCGCCCCTCACACACACACGCTCAGCCCCTTTGGAGGTCCATAGTAGGGGGTCTATTTAACCCGTTAATTAAAAGCACAGGAGGCTGTAATCCTGTCGGGGCGAGGAGGGCGATGTGGTGAATGAGGTGCGAGTGTGTGTGTGTGTGTCAGTGTCAGAGATTGAAAAAGAGGGAAAAACAGCAGCAACAACAGGGTTGCCTCGTCATACATTCCTTCACCATCAGGGTCATTTTTGGGCTTCGATGCCACGTGTGCGAGCGCGCGACGGGGCCGACACCGAACCCCCCCCACCGCTACCCTGGATCGGCAGCCGGAATAAACACGGGGTATTAGAACAGTAACGGAGGTCAAAGATGCCCCTTACTGGCTCCTGCCCCGTTCCTGCTGATACGGTAAACCTACGGCTTTAAATAGACAAATACATTAGGAAGGCAGGAAGCCAAATAAAGAGCCAGAGAGCCAGACAGCTAGTGAGCGAGTCAGCCAGACGGCCAGTCAATAAGCCGGTCCGTCGGTGCCGTCGATGAGCCACCGCAGCCTTCTGGAGAGCCCAGGGCCACGGCGCTTTCTCCTCTCATGTCCCGGCTTTGATTGGCTGGGTAGGTTAGAGAGTAGTGTTAACCCACATATGACAGGCTACATTACAGTCACCATGAGCAGCCAGGCACACACACACACACATACACACACACAAAGTAGGCTAAATGCACACATACAAAGAAAAGAATGCAGGCTTCATTTGGCCACGTGTTGGGGATAGAGCTTATGAGCTGTACTGTCCAAACACGGCAGGGGAGTGAGTGTGTGTGTGTGTGTTTGTGACCGTGTGAGAGACGTACACACACACACGGTGGGGGTATTAGGAGCCAATGCGAGCAGTTCAGGGTAATTCTGTGGCTTTGCTTCTGTAACGTCCAGATTAAAAATTAAAACCCGTCTGAGATGAAGATGAGTCGTCATCCTCTCACAACAAACTAGAACATGAAATCTAAAATGTCAAAATAAGACATTTTAAACCAGTGTGTACACTAATACCCCTCAGAACACACACTTGACTCAATTACCCAGATCAAATTCTTATTACTGTAATTAAACCATTTGGAAACCATTGCTAACCCAACAATCAACAAGTTCTTAATATTTAGTTGCTTGTGAAGCTTCGTAGTAGCGGACAGGCCACATGATAAAAGACTTGGAATAATAATCAACATATTGAATGAGTTTATAGGATAATGGCTTGAATTCACTATCCCATTGCTCAAACACGTCACTCTGACACGCACATGACAGGACGAGCCAAATTCAAGAGAGCAATGAACGCTAAAGCTCTGCAAGATAACTTTGTTTAAACGTTAACAGGCCATTTGCAATGATTGACGTTCAGCCTAAAATCTTGTTCAAATCAAATCTCGTCATACCCGAGCGCACGTCAACGCACCGACCGCCTGAAGCATGTACAGGCAACAAGCATAACCAGCACTTTTACTAACGAAATGACTCTCAAAGCAGCGGAGAATGAAGCACTTTAGAACATCGGATGTTATGATGCAGCCTTATTAAGAATAATTAGCAAACCACATGAAGAATACTGCGTTTCTAAACCATCGGTTTGCAGCTAGGTTTGCCAATAGTATGCCTTTTGCTACGGAGGCGGAGTCAGCCCCCATCGCATCCCTTTTTTCTTGTCATCCTCCACCCTTTTCCCACGAGAGACATAGTGTATAAAAAGCCCAGTGAGGATCTGACCATTGGTATGTGGCGCTCATCACCCTGCTTCCTCGTCTTGGCTTTTCACGGGATAGTTTCTCTCCTGTCTTTGTCTTTGTGTTTCCACGGGGCCTCTTCCCATTCCACGGCTCTGCCGCTGTATCCATAGGGACTCCAGATAAACACACTGGTAGCACACTGGATGTTGATGGGACGCTTTGTTTTGTGCTGGACTACAAGCACTTAAGACCACAAGACATTGAAATGCAATGAGATGCATCGAATAATAAGTCAAATTGCGAAGTAAACCAAACAATTCCAAACTTCTCTGCTGCACCGAGTTCCTCTTTTTTTTAACAGAAGTGGTGTACTTGGTCACTGATTAATTCCACCGTGCTGGTAATTCTCAAAGTTAAGCTGCTGTTAATGAGCAACTCAACACTTCCTGCAGATGCGTCGCAGCAAAAGGTCTTCCAGAGAACAGAAGGGATTATGCCCCCTGAGCGGCTGAAGGGCTTGCAACATGAAGCAGATGGAGGAAGTGTTGAGTTTGCTTTAACAGAAAAAAACAGCAGCAACGGCTAAATTAACCAATTTGCAAGATCTCAGGTATAAATGGTAATATGTGCCATTACCCGACAGATGCTGAACACGGCGCCGCCCGGAAAACTCCAAATAATGCTGAGAATGCATTTAATGAACTATCGATCTTGTAAAAACAGACTGACTTTGAACTGCTCGGGCTGAGAAAACCTGTGTTTAAAAATCCTAAATCGGGCCGTTTAGGCTTTAACATGTCCTTGGTTATGGGATTTTTTTTTCTAAAAAGGTGCCTCACGTTAACACAGCCTTGTTAAAAGGTCTTGTCCTCTCAAGGTCACAGCTGCTGTTTCCTGTCTGACTCGATATACATCCTCCTGCTAGAGCGACGCAGCGGAGACGGCCGTGACACGGTCGTGATTACGAGCGATGACGGATTAACGTGCGATTCTACACTTGGATGGGGAGGAGCAGCAGACCCCCCCTGAGTCCAGGAAGCAGCAGCAGGGAGAATCGAACAGGACTGAAAGAGCTCAGCGAGCGGCAGCTCGGCCTGCTTCTGCTGTGGCTCGCCCTGGAAAAAAAAAAAAAAAAAAAGGCAACAAAGGGCTTCAGCATGCCGCTCAAAAGAAAACAAGAGGAGGACGACGGGGGAGAGAGGTGAGGCACGGACAGACGAGCAGACAAGAGATGAAGGAAATGACTCCAGCAGGAGGAGCAGAGGGAGGGAGCGAGAGAGAAAGATACAGTAGCGGTTGAGACTTGAGAAAGAGGGAGTTGAATGAGATGGCAGAGAGGATAGAGGCAAATGAGACGATCATCATCCGTCAGTCCAAAACCCAAAAGATGTTTTGATTGCAAGGCAAAGAGAATTAGCAAATTTGATATGCTGGAACCAGATCATTTCTGGTATTTCTGTGAACAAAAAAAGCTCATTCATTACATTTTCTATGAACTTATCAATTGACTGCTGCAGCTATATTGGTATCAGACCCAAGGGAGAAAGCAAAGGCAAACTAAAGATCCTTCATGTTTCCATTTATTGGTTTAAAGAGCAACATAAACAGGAGTTTCTTCCAGGTCGGATATTTTTTCACGAAAGGTTTTCACCCCGAGTTAAAGAAAAAAATTGGTCCTGTATGTGGCCATTTCTAGATGCTGCCTGTAATCAAACGTTGCCAGATGGCTGGTAACCTCAGAATATCCAAATATAGCAACAAAGCCATAAAAAAAAAGAAAAGAGCATAATGTAGCCTCCATATGCTAGAACAACGATAACCAGAGAATCAAATGATGCATGCATAGTCTACAACAAAAGACCAACTGGGTTCAGGGCTTCAAACCAACACTCGTCCTTCAGCGGCGTCCTTCCACATAAAGACTCCTACACGGAGCTCATTGGTCGAGGGGTTGTGCGTTTGCACGCCGTGTCAAAAAGCCCAATTCTGTCATGAAAGGAAGTGATGACGGGCGCAGCGAGGACATCCTGTGTATGAGAGCCTGCAGGGAGTTGACTGTAACATGGCCTTGAGAGAAAAAATGCTTTAAAATTTAAAAATCGACTGACTCATGAGGTTTACTTTGTGGTTTCGACAGCCACTAGAAAGCACTCTCATAAGCAGGAAAAAATACGCAGATGCAAGGGGAACGTCACCTTTTAACACTCTCATTCCCATGTGTGCAGTCATCCGGACGGATTTACAGACGTGCACAGATCTGTACGAATACTCAAGGCAGCAGGAACTAGCCTGTACAACATGCGCGACATTATTTTCATAACACAGGTTCTCTCTCTATACTTAATGCACTTAATCCCACAAACTAGTACACAATCAGTCAGGACTGATTTCCAGGGTCACACATGACAATTTTCCTTTGCAAATGCCAGACATGTGTCCACATTTGTGATATTGAGCTTTACAAATACTTGTCAATTCAAGCAAATCTTTTTTTTCCACTCTGAGACACGTCCATCTCACTTGCATTACTCTGTAGAGGACAGCCTGATTGGTTCATAGGCCAACGAGCCAGCACGGGGCTACGGGATTGGCAGCGAAACAGAGAACTCAACTGGACCGTTGTCACTCTGGCAGAAAACTAGAATTGGGCTCCTCTCGCCGAGCGGGAAAACTAATTGGTTTGACAGCGCGGAGGAGGCCATCTAATTGGCTCGGTAATGTCAGTCACAAGGGCAGGCGGGAGGAGGGGGAGCGGTGACGTGGTGCCATCTGGGTGTCAGCAAACCGTTAGATAATCCCGGGGTCTCTCTCCTTCTTCTTTCCCCTATATGCTCTCCCATGCTGTTCCGATGACAACTGCTGCCAGCCTGTCTGCCACACAGAGACATTCACACAGCGACACTCCAGCTTACACTACGACAGCTGACATCACCAGGAAAAAACGTTAAACGCTCAAGTTTCTCCGGCCAGAGGACTGTGAGTGAGAGAGAGAAAAAAATATGTTGATGTAAACCAATTGAATGCTGTTTATTAATGTTTTACGCACGCTGACTTTCATACACTGCTGTCTTTATATTTGGAGGCGCGCGTTTTATTCGATGCCGAACTCTAGTTGTTGTTTTTCAGTGTAAACACGGCTGACTGGAGGTAACGACGGCGGAGCCTTTTGAGCAGGAACTGATCAATCGCAATGGCGATGCCAACCGACGTGCACGGCAAAATATCTCACCCAAGGTGCCATAACAGAGGAGTGTGAGAGAGAGAGAAAACAGAAGGAGTAAGTGAGAGTGTGTTTGTAGGAGCCCAGGAACTGGAATGAATACAATCCCCGTTAATCGTCGCCTGCAGTCTCCCTCAAAAGAAGCTGGAAAACGTTCCTGTGGTTTAGCTGCTTTTTAATGGGAGTAACAGTGGAAGAGGCATTTCTCAACACCCATGTGATTCTTACAGTCGTCACACAGCAACAAATGTGAACAAACTTAAGGCCCTTTTCGGCCACATGTCTGTCTTTTAATGCCAGATTAAAAATCACGCACAGGTACCGATTTAGCCGACTGGTCGATGGGTTCATTAATAAAGGGTTTTGGAAGATTTTTTACCAAGTTGCTGATGCACTATATTCATAAGCTGCATATCTGTATAGGTATTGTTACAATACAATTTACAAGAGGTGGGAAAACGATGTTTCAGACTGATTCTTCCTTGCATATTAAAGAAGAAAGATCCCAATAATCCACACACTGAGGAATACCTACATGGTATTAATGCAATCGTGGTACCCAGGTATCTTTATCGGGACTGAAGAAGTCAGATCGGTGCGTCCCCAATATTTCGTTTTTAATAAATAAAACAAGACGCATGTCTTTGAGGAATGCCATCATATAAAACTCCCTTAAACTGTGGTTTGGAGGCATGTAAATGAGCTTATTTAACAGTTTATTTCAGTTAGCTCGGCTAACGGGAGGAGACCGCGTGGTGCTGGGAGAGTGGGAGAGGCAGACAAAAAGCAGTCTCACCAACACCAACACATAGCGTCTGACCAGTACTGTAGGCCTTTTGTGTGGGAGGGTGGCTGAGCAGGACGACTACCAACAGCTGCCTCAGTCCAAAAGAAAAAGCATAGAAGAAAAAAACAGCCATAGACACACACACACACACACACACACACACACACACTGAGTCCCACGCAGACACAGAAGCCCTACAGAAAAGCACACACACAAATATAAACAGAGCAGGCTGTGACCGGCAATCCCCGACATCCTGTCAGGCGATCGCTAAGCCAGTCACAGTTCATTTCAGCTCAACGCTGGCCGCTGTGTACAGGAGCACTCCACACACACACACACACACACACACACGTAAAGGTCCCGTCCAACTCGGTCCACTTATTTGCAGACAGAAATCCTACCGAGTTCCCGTTGCCAAACATCTCGGCCTTGATATGTGGATCTGAGGAGTTGCCGTGTGGCTGAGCCAACCACGGCTCCGATTTTAGGGTTGGTTTTTTTTTGCATGTGGCCCTCTTGTTATTTCTTTGCGTGTATCTTTGCTGCCATGTTTAAGGTTTCCAACCATTTCGGCAAAACGTTTTCCCGTCTCACACACCCTTCCAGTCCTCTCCCCCTCCTCGTATCCTTCCGGGTGCCTTTCCGCGATACAACTTCCCAATGGGGAAAAGGCTCTAAATATACTGAATGACTTGTTAATCGTTATGAAGAGGCTGTGGGTGTGCGTGTGTGTGAAAAAGGACAGACGCCGTTGTCCAACTGAACCTGCGATGGCCTCTTTAAACACCTTTGAATGTTTCCTTTGAGAGTATAGATACACAGCCTGGAGGAGGAGGAGGAGGAGGAGGTAGGAAAGAAGAGGTAGTAGAAACCTGAAGGTAGGCGGCTTAGCAGCGGGAGGTCGAGGACAGTGGACGAGGGCAGGAGCAGGACACCCACCAGAGACAGGAAAAGGCCACTCGTGCAACACAGCCACAGCTCACCCCTTCCAAAAACGATTCACTCTACCGAGGTATATTCTGCTCATGTAGGAAATACACAGATGCACTTCTGCAGAAGACGAGCGTCCTTACACAGAGACAACTCCGCCGTCCAAAGCGTGGAATACGAGTGACACTGACCGAAGTCGGCCTGTGAAACTGCAACACAACACAATCTCCTCCGGGGGTGAAAATCAATTCCACTGGGAAGCATGCAAACAGGGCGAGAGCGAACGCTGACAGTGGAGAGTGTGGCATTAGCGGAAAATATGGGGGAAAAATGTGCCCTGCAAGCGGGAAGTAGCAGCTCTAAACCAGACAAAGGAATGGAAAGCTGTCTGCTGCCATGCTATATGTTAGGAGATGACTGGAAAGACGGATTCACACAGACACATCTAATGCCTCATGTTCTCCAGAACTCTCCCTCCCTCCCTCTCTCTCTCATCATAAAGAGATCTGCCAAAGCATCTACTTCCCGTCTACTTGAGTGAAAACAAACGCACTTTGCTGGCCTGCTACATTGATGAAGGAGTCCGTGTAATCCGCATCCAGATTCTGCACTTCCTTCCAGCGTTCGTCCGCTCAAGACGATACTATTCCTAGTTTTTTAATCTGCAACGCAACAGGAAACTCTGTAGCTTCCAGGACCAATGCTCTCCCTCACAGTCAGCTGCGGATGACAGTCTGCAAACTGAAAAAAAAAACACAAACACAAGGCTACAGGAAGTTGTGGAAGCTGCTTGCTGCCTCCTTCCTCGCATCCACGGATGCTCGCGAGGCAACCAAGGCAGCTCTGAGGAATCCTGACAATAACTGTCTGCAAGGAAGACAGTGTGACTTCACGACTGCCCTCAATACAAGGTCCCTTTGTACGGATATAGCCTACATTCACTTCAGCAGACAATTTAAAGTGCTGGACAGAGGCCGGAGTTCTTGAAGAAAATGCTTAATTTGGTCATATGGGGATGACCATTACAAGCCCCAGGGGATCATTTGTGTGTACACACACACACACACACACACACACACACACACACACACACACAGTAAGACCTTTAACATGATGAGTTTGGGATCCCAATAGAAGGTGTCTGCATGCTTGTTACATGGCCTCTCCTGGTGCATGGGGGGCGTTTCTGAATGAGTGTTAAAGCACTTACATCTCGAGCATTATCTCGTTCAGGTAAATCCCGTCCACTAATTCAATATATTCCGATAATTGGGTGCCGTCGGTCAAAGTCGCCTGGCCGACTGTCTTCACCTGCAATGGGACAGAAAGGAGGTGTTAGGCTCCCCAATAAGCACTTCAAATGGACGCTTTCTTCCACAGGGGCGGTTCAATTAGCAGAGCTTAGCACACATTACGATGCTGAATCGGGGGGCTCTTACCCAGCAGACCAGCGGCGTGAGCATAAACTGCTCCAGCAAAGGGGAGAAAACCTCGGTTTCCATATTTTCCAACGGGGGGGGAAACTGGCGCCTATTAAAAAATGTGCACTCCCGAGGAGAAATACGTGTTTGTTTTGGCTATTAATTCAATTAAATCGACGCTCATTTTGGACACACACACACGGAAAAAAAATAACACCGGGTCAGTGGTTTTCTTAAAAGGGAGGGGGGAGACGAAGAAGAAGAAAAAAAATGTTAATCCACAATCTTCTTGACACGACACAGCTGTTTCAGACGCCAGCGGCTGGGCTTGGCTCCCTCATTTGAAGGGATTTACATTTTCGTGAGCACGAGCTATCTCCAGAAGCGAATGGAGACAGTCTCCATGAGACCTGAGCCAGGTAGGTAGGGCTTTATGCTCTGGAGAGGGGGGAAAGAAGAAGAAAAATAAGCTCACAGAGGCCAAAACGTTAAGAGAAATATTCCTCCGACATGATTCAATGAAGGGAAAATATCCAGTGCGCGGCGGAAGAGCAGGAGAAAATAAAAAAGTCCAGTAGTTTACAGGTGCTGTAAATTCGTCTGTTTACTCCTCAAATGAAGTGTGAAGTCATTTCTGACCGGTGGCTTGTCTGTCCTCCCCGTTCAAACGACAGCATACGACTGAAAGGAGGGAGGTGAGAGGATGACTGGAGGACACTTAGCACCGCCCTCTCTCCTCCGCATCTCCCTCCGCCCCCTCGGCTCGAAAAGAAGAAGAAAAAAATAGGGCATCGATGAAAGTATCAATTTCCTTTTTTTTTTCTTTTTTTTTAAAAAGAGCATGTTCCTCGAAAATTAGTTTGTCATCTAGTAAATTATTTGAAGAGCATGTGTTGGTAAAATGCTTTTTAATGAATGATGCAGACATACAATGCACTGGGACTAGGTGTTGGGTGCATGCAGCTCTATAGTGATATAGTCATTTATTATGCAGTGGCTTGCTAAAAATCCTCTGCTTTTTTTGTATTCCCGTGCAAAAATACCTTTTGTCTGCATTCACACATGCAGAAAGCTGCATTAAAGCGGCGAGCAAGAGGGCTACTGACACCTAGTGGGTGATGTACAAAGAGATGACTGTGAATGTACAGTATGCCCTGATGAGCTTTATCTTAAAATCAGTGATCAGTCAAATACATTACATGGTATTTGGAGAAAAAGAGGGACAGTCTCAACAGTGAAGGATTAAATCAAGGAAAACAATATATGACCATTTATAGAGTAATTTGGGACACATAGTGAAATAACACAAGAGGCGAAACAATTAGCTAATTAATCGATTAACAGAAAAAAAGCCAAAGACAATGTATTCCCACTTTCAGATTTGTAGATGTTTCTGTCATTGTAAATCTTGCAGGATGGGGACTTACAGGTCCTGCAGCTTCTATACCAGCAACCAGCTGTTTAAAACACACACTATTTCCTTTAGCTGCATCAGCAGCAAGGTAATGAGTGACTTAGACCCAAAGTCAGGAGACACTTAATCAACAGTTGATGAATGGCTCCGTCGGTGTTAGCGGGGTCCGTGTGATCAAATAACCAATGAAAACACAATCACTGATTTGGGAGCTGGGGACGTGGGTCACCTCTCAGGAACCAATAGATTATGGTATGTGCCCCTAAAACGTATGATAAGCACATTCCAGCAGCAGCTCTCTTGGACAAGCAGAGGCTCTCATTTGCATTTAGAGTAACGGTCGCTGTGGTTGGTAGTTCAGCTTGAGGCTATTTACAGTATAAGATCCTGACTAGACCGTTTGTTTCTTGTTTTCTGTGTAGCGGTTTTGACTGGAGGGTTGTGAACTCAGGGAGTTACAGCATGAAGTGTCGCTTCTTGAAAATTTAATGTAGGCCAAAACAGCTGCTCAAAATCTATAAAATAGAGGTTGTATTGTCTCTATTTGGCTGTCAGTGTCATAATAAAGTTTACATCTTCAGCTAGACATTACATATCGGGCAGCAGGCAGCAAAACATGCCCATTAAATATGGCACAAAGGTGAAGAAGTCACAGTCCCACACATTGTTGTCTGATATCTTTGCCCACCTTTCATAAGCTTGTTTGAGGTAAGAGCTGACACACTTGGAGACCACTTTCCTCGGTCCCAAATGTCGAACAAGATACTTGTTTTTGTAGAAATCACATGCATACTGAATGCCAGCGCTGATGCATTCATTCTTTATTATATTTAAACTAATTCACTTGCGTGCTTTTGAAAATGTCGTTTCAAATATCCGTAACAGCGGCCAATGTGGCCACAAGTGGCATCTACAGGGGGATGGAGATACCAATGACTATGTTTCCTTAAAGATCTATAAACTTTATCTCATCCTACTGATGTGAAAAATAAAATGGGTAATTTGCTTCGGGATCTACTCAAAATCAAAATGTTTCAAATCAAATACAGCCCTTTTCTCTGGGAGCCCTCTGCTCACCCCATCACACGGTTACACACCGACGCAGGTGATGAAATCCTTTCATGGATGTGCATAGCGCCCGCTGCTTACCAGAACACAGCATGCTCCATTACTGGGGAAGGATTAGGTGGATATGTTGTTCATCCCAGTGTGTTTATTGTGTGTTAGGATTTGTTTAGTGTGGGATTCATTAACCTTGTATTTAACAGGGTGCCACTCCTGCCTGTTTAATTAAAATCTATTATTCATGAAGCTTTTTAAGTACATTCTTCACAAAGCGCCCATCCACCTCCGTGCAACTCAGTGTATAGACCCACAGCAGCATTCCTCACACACACACACACACACACACACACACACACACACACACACACACACACACACACACACACACACACACTTAGCTATGAAAGCAGGGAAAACCGCCTCTTTTGGCTCAATATCTACAGAACCAGTGTGCACATGGAGACACGTGGATATATTCGGTATCAATCCGGCCCGGGAATATGAAGTCCACAGTCAAAAAACGTTAACAAAAAAACAAAAAAAAACATTCTCTTTCTAAACAACCAGCTCATCTCTTTGATAAAACTGTCTCTCTGTCTTCTTTACGAGAAGAAGCAGCTTCCTGTTAGTTAGTTCCCTGGAATTTACGAGTGACCACAAGCATTTTGATTTGGAGCTGCAGCTGATCTCATGTGGCCCTGAATGCAGGGTGGGCTGATAGAAATGTTTGAGCTGTAAGCATTTGATCTTTCTTCAAGTAACATATGACTGGTTTTGACTTCCCCTCATACAGTAATATGAATACTAGAAGTACAAGTTAAGTTAATGAGTCAAATCCAAACAGCAAATTTTGAGGTAAACCGCAGATTTAATGGATTTCTGTTGACCCTAGTTAGAACTATTACATTACACATATGTGGGTTCATCATGTGGGTTTAAGTATGAGCAGTTATACAACATTTCAATCTGGCCATGCAGTAAGTGTATTTGTCATGCTGAACCAAAGATTGAGTTTGACCCAAAATCATGCTGATGCCCTTCTGTATCATCATTAAAAAAAATTGATTGGTTTTCTGGTCAGAAGTTGTGCAGATAGGGCCGTGTAGGCCAACCTTAATACGGACACAAGCTTGTAAAATGAATAAATGCTCACTCTGTAAAAAGAAAATGTATCCTTAACTGATTGATAATCATGTGGTCCAGTGGACTTTTTGGGGATTACGTTGAACCCACACACACATCGGAAACAACAGCTCCACAAAAAAAACAACTTTTACATGGACGTCACACATGAATCCTGCCTTTATAATGACGAACTAATTTAAAGGTCTGACCTCTATCTTTGCAGCAAAGGTCACTCTGATCATCCTCTCTGGTTCAGTTTGTCTCCATCCTGTCGTGCTACTATGGGGAAATCAATGCCTGACTTTAAAATATCCAGTTCAAATGATTAAGACCCTCTGTGGCAGCGTCAAAGCCTAATTCAATACAGGGCAATAAAGATGTGTGCGGCCCAACCCCCTGCATTTTGTAAATGTTGATGCTAATAACTCAGAGGAAATAAACAACTCTCATAAACACATATGTATTTCTCTTTTTCTCCTGACTGAAAACCCAAAGCTGGGCTTTATCTAGATTTGTTTAACCCGTCTTGAGCCACGGCAGAGTCAGAGGTTCTCAAGATGAGCCTTAATGACGGCTCTGGATTTGAGTAATCAGCTGTTTGCAGGCTTTGGATCACTCTGCCCTCTGGTCCGAGGGGCTTTTTAGATCAACTACAGTGCAAGCAGCCAATATTTAGGAGAGCAGGCGTCACAGTAGCAATCAAACAAATTCCAATCACTCTGAAAATGTTCACTGAGAGATAATCAAATCAGATACACATTGATTTTGCTTCTGGCACTGGAGAGATTATTCTCCCTTTCTTCTCTTCTCATATTTTTATGCTTTGGTTTCTGCTCACTGAACCTTTTGCCTGTTTAAAAGCATTGAATTAGTTTTTTTTATCATACCAGTTGTATTTCTTGTAGGCCAACCCACAGTAAAGTCTTTATATGTATATATTTCATGTTATTTATGAATCACTGACTCTGACCTCGAGTTGATTGACAGGTCATCAGCTTGCTGTTTCTTGCGTATGTATCACACATTCTTAGACATATATCCATTCATCTATGAATCATCATTCTTATCCAGACAGACACTGTCTCCACACACACAAACACACACTCAATGGGTGTTTTCTTATCTCCATCCAATCATTAGACCGTTCCTGTGAGGTTGAGTTATTATGGGAGCTTCATACTGACAAAGCGAGCCTGCCTGTATGTGAATGGGGAGGTGGTTTTCTTTAGATAGAGGATTAGTGGCGACATAGTACCTGATGTACCATGTCCCGGTGTAAATCCATCATCCACCAGAGAAAGTAATCTAGTCTAAAGTCAGTTATGGTGGACACGTTCTGCTCTCTTTGTTCTGAGGGAGTGGAACCTGATATGACGTGGATCCTTTCCATGTGCAAAATGCAATTACCACGCTTGTGACAAAGGAAAACCTGCGTTGCCAATTCAAGTCGCTAGCTGTCCTAACGCTGATTCCCTCAAGCTCATGCATGTCCATACGAAGGGATCCAATTACTGTGTTTTCAGTGACACACAGGATCAATAGAAAGAAGTCTTTCCATGACGGGAAAGGTGGAACGCAAGCAATACCCTGTTTACTGTTCATGGAACATTTGGAAAAAAATGCAATTCTGCGAGAAAAGTTGTCGAACAAAAACATGTATCACATATTTTTGTGTGTGTGTGCGCGTGTCTTACTGTGAGCGTGCCAGTGATCAATGCTGTTGTCATCCCCTGACACACCACATCATTAACTCATTGAGTCCTGAAGCCACAGAGGTCGCACACCGACACACAGACAGAAAAACGCACACAGGGAAACACACAAAGCTGATTTTCTCTTTGACACTATTTCCCAAACCTGGGCAAAGAAAATGACAACAGGGAATGAAATAGATCTGTATTGATTTATTGTCGCTGTATACATTGTCCATCACTTTAAAGACCAAAAATGTCCTTGCCGACATTCACAAATAACGGATGATGGACTTGTGTTATCTTAAGTTTGTCACGGTTGTAGAAATTTGGTTTAAAAAAATCCCTTTTCATCAACAACAATCATTATAATCAATCACATCTTCACACTGCTTGGTCCAAATCACGTGAAAGGTCACAGAGAGCTCTGTGAGATACGGATTGATTTCTCTAGTAGTCGATTGACATTTACACAAGCAGCTTCTCTAGAACGGAAAGCTTGTTGAAGACAAAGTGAACACAGCATCCTCCACCAAGCTGTTTATGAGCCCTGTAGTCTGCCATAGCACACAGCCTGGTCCATTACGCACTAATAGTCCATGGCCGTGCTTTGGTAATGATGAGATGTGAAGGGATGTGATGAGATGTGTCCCGGAGCCATGGAAACTAAGATAATACTATAGAGCCCTTGGTAATAATGGGAGCGTGTGCCTGTGTTTTTCAGTGGGTGTGAGCTTGTGTGAAATCCTGCAATTAACTGGTGTGTGTGTGCATGTGAGAAAGTAATCCAGAGTGTGTTAGAGATGCTGTTAACACTCATCTGTTGCCATAACAACTGCAGCATCCCCACTGTTAGTGAGTTGGCTCAGTGACCGACTGGAGGGCTGGAAGCTGCAACTTCTGGACAAGAAGCAAGGTCACTGATGTCCTGACAGTCTGACAAACTCGCTGAAGCACATAGAGGCCATTTGGACAGTCGGAAGAGCTTTTAGTCAATGTGAATAACATACATTGGCAGTGGCCGTTCAAATGAATGAAAATAGAGACAAAGATTATTGAAAAATTAACTCAATTGATCTCAATCTCCATCATCTACATTGTATTATACAATGATGTATGTAGTATGAATGATCATCATGGTTGATCAGTATGTTCATGAATCTTCTTCAAAGTTAAAAAAGGTGATTTTTACGAGGCAACACTGACACCTAGTGGTAGGGTTTACAAACAATATAAGCCTATTTTATGCTCACAAGCTGCTGCTTCCAATTGTCTAATTGGCTAGACAATTGGAAAGTTGTAGGCAATTCCAAGTTGGCTTCACTTTTCAGATCTATAGGTAGCCGCTTGGGTATTTGGACATAAACCAAAGTATTGGACACATTGTAATTTTGACCTGATGAATGTGCAAAAGGAAATGCTATTTGGATTCCTGTCTTGGCGCCTATAAAAAGCCCAAACTTAATCAATATATTTCTTTGATAATTCATGCTGCTATGTCAGCAGTTTCTCATCCACTGCCTCTATGTTCACACACAGAACACAAGATCAGCCCAAAGTTGTTTTTGTTTACAAACTAGCTAAACCAAAAAGTGTCTGTCAGTAGTTTATCTTAGTTTGTTCTAGTGAACTTTTCAGATTTGTTTCAGTCAAGATATTACTTACTTTATATTGTGAGATGTACACATTGCGGTTGCTGCTCTATAAACAATAGTTATATATCAATAATTATATATCTGATAAATAACTAGATAACTAATCCTGCGAAAATCGCAATTGCGTCTGTGTTGATGTGGTTGCGTCAAAGCATTCAAAATGTCCCGCCAAGCCAAGTGCTTCCTGGAACCATCCAAAGTCTACGCGATTAACGTGAAGTTCAAGAATTCTGAACTTCCGCCTACGCGACTTTCTCTTTCCACGGCTCTGCACTTGACGTTACCCACGCAACTCGGCCGGTCCAATCAGGTGACGCGTCTCTACGACGTTCTTCCGTACACGTGACTTAACAGACATGGAAGCCCCCATGCGCACATTTGAGCTGTAAAGACGCCGACTGTCACCCCGGTGCTTTTCTTTGTTTCGTGGTCGTGTTTTCTGTCAATATGAGGTATCTACTCCGACTGGGGCACTCGTTCGCCCGCCTTCACGTCCGTTTATGTCACAAGAGTGTTTACAGCAACCACGCGAATCCACGAAAGCTGGCAGTGAACCTTGGGGACAAGTAAGTTGACTTTCCCGGCTTCCTTTTATTCTCCTCCAGTAACTGTAAACAAGCAGGGCGTGTTTTTGTTTTTGGTGTTTAGCTAATTAATGGCTCCTGTCGAAGTGTATTTGTTGCTTTAGGATCCTCATTTCGCTCTGAACTAGACCGAGAACAGACTACCGGGATGTACTGGGAACTAGAGGGCATGGTCACTCGATGCCACCTGGCTGCATGAAAACTTGGTTTTAGCATGTATGACATGTTCACGTCTTGTGCTTTTGTGTGTTTTTTTTGTGTTTTTTTTTAGGAAACTTGAGATCTCTTCGGGAAGGTTTGCTAGATTTGCTGATGGATCTGCTGTAGTACAGGTACAGGAAAACAACAGGTGGATGGATTGGAAGCACCTGGGTGCTGCTTGACATCCTGTCGGATCCATATTCTTCATAACATTTCATCTACTGTCTCCAAATTTATATTTACACCATCACCTCCGCTGGACTTGGTCTGACTTTCAAATATTGAACCAATGCAAAAATATGACCAGTTAACAGGATATCTTCCAAATTAAAACCTGATTTTATTCGCATCTTATGTAACTCTACCCTGTTTTAAATGCCCAGGTGCTTCCCATTAGGGTGACCCTCCCCCTCATGCAGGTGCTTCTCGTTAGGATGATCTCCTCCCTCCTGTTACCTACAGACAGACAGACAGACAAATTAGGGGACTGTCACAGTACCCTGTACTTGAGCACCTACACACACAGGTGGACAAGACCGTTACTAACAAAGAACTCCCACCGAGGCCGTTCTCAAGTTAGCGGACATGGTGCTTCAGAGGTGGATAAAGCCAAACAAATCAACACAAACCAGCAAACATGTGATATGGGTCCTATTGGGTGTTACAGATCTTGTGTAAATCAAAAGTTTTTGTCCCCCACTAAAACACATGCAGTTCTTCACTGCTCAAAATGTAGCAAAAAAGACTTGTGTGTTGTTGGTCTAGACTCGACAGTTTTAGATGTTTTGAGTTCTATGTGATTTCTTTAAAAGATATATTTTTGGTAACCTCTTTCTCTTTTTGAAGCTGGGCGAAACCTCCGTGATGGTGACGGCTGTGAGCAAAACCAAACCTTCTCCGTCTCAGTTCATGCCTCTTGTGGTATGTTCTCTAACGTTACAGTAAAACGCCCATCATGTCTGTGTTTCTAGACTGTTACATCTGTATGCAATCTAAATGGGTTTGGTGAAAGAATCATTAAGTGGTAAGAAAGTGTTGCCGTGACTTTGTGCACCAGAACTAGATGCCGTCATTTCAGGGCTGAATGAAGTCAAAAATATGTCTGAACGAATGTCTCCTCTGATTGACAGGTGGACTACAGACAGAAAGCAGCGGCCGCTGGTCGAATCCCCACGAACCATTTGAGGCGAGAGCGGGGCAACACCGACGACGAGATCCTCACCAGCAGACTCATAGGTAAGTTGATGAGAATGTGTCTCCAGCTCTGTGTATTGACGTGTTGCCTTTGACTAAAGCCAAAGTCACGCCTTGTGTTTCTATTGCTCAGACCGGGCGATCAGACCACTGTTCCCTCACGGCTACTTTTACGACACTCAGGTCAGTTTCAAGTTTTCCTCCCCTTTAGTTTTGCACTCTTTCACTTTTTGAACAAAATGTGATAATGTGTATCTGCCTCTGACTTTGTGTGTCTGTGTGTACATTCATGTCTCCTGAAGGTCCTCTGTAACCTGCTGGCAGTTGACGGTGTCAATGATCCAGATGTGCTGGCTATTAATGCAGGTGAGTAAATCTCAGACGTCCATGTTTTCCACAGAGCAATGGTGTTTTAGATCCTTCGCTTAAATGATATTTTCTTTTGTTAAAGCTTCTGCAGCTCTGGCCCTGTCTGACATCCCCTGGAATGGACCCATAGGTGAGGAAACCACGACAGATTTAGGCTTTTTCACACATTTTAGGTCTATTGACCTTTTTTTTTTTTGATGCTGATTATCACTCGCCTCTTCGACTTCAGGTCCTGGGACACTGTTGCGCTGTATTAAAATCTAGCTTGGGACTCCTTGTGTTTGCTCAGGTGCTGTGCGCGTGGGCATGGTCGGTGGAGAGATGCTGATCAACCCCACCAGGAGGGAGATGGCGTCCAGCATTCTGAACCTCATTGTGGCCGGAGCTCCCAGCAGTCAAGTGGGTAAGTTGGACAACACTTTAAGAGTCCCAGCAGACGCTCTGATGTTACTGAAAACCCTTTGAAGACAATTACACAAATAGTCATTTACAATTGGTATGTTTGCGTGAACATCATAATGCTTTAAACTAACGGCTGCTGATAAATCTGTTCACAATAAAATACACTGAGTAACTGTTTACGAGAGAATTTAAAGTCACTCCAAGCATTTTGCTAAAAGGAAACTCAATAAAATAATTTGCAGTAGCTTAAGCTTTACAACACCTTTATTTACTGCTCTGGGTCAATAGGATCCTGGGAGTTGACAATTTATTGATCAAGTGTTGCTTTTTTGTTGTTTATTCGTCACTCCCCCACTGTGAAGTTAGTTATTATTACTACACCACACAAAAATCTGATTTTGAAAGGGACATTTTCACAAGTTATTACTTTAGTTACCTCACTTCATAATCAGCGAGGTAGCAGAGAGTAATACATCTGTGTTCATATAGTTTACTGAGGCGTAGATGTCATCACCACAAATGTGCAGCTCTGTGTCCCAGGTTATTAAACATCCTTTACTTCTGTCTGTCTGATGATCATACAACTCTTGTTTGATGTCCATCAGTGATGATTGAGGCGGCGGCTGAGAACGTGCTGCAGCAGGACTTTTGCCATGCGGTGAAGGTGGGAGTCAAACACACGCAGCAGATCATACTGGCCATCCAGCAGATGGCGCGAGAACAGAAGGTCACTAAGCGCACCCCGGTCAAGATCTTCTCAGCCCCGGCTGACATGGTGGAATATGTTCGGCAGTAAGACCAGCGATTCAATATCATTTCCAAAATGAAACAAAATTAAATTTGGGATCTTTTTTTCCCTCCTTTTTTCCCTGAATTAAATGAGCAAATTCATACATTTTGCAGTAATGTGTCTACCTAGAATACTGCTGGGGCCCTTGATTAAAACAGTGTCTGAGCTTTATTCCTTATAAGAGACCGACAGAAGTGGAACTTGTATTGTTTGAGTGACTTATTTTTCCTTTTTGTCCTTGCAGGTCAGCTTCCAAGAAGATCTACGTCGTTTTTACTGATTACACTTACGATAAGGTGAAGTGTTAGTCAGTTGTCTGTTTTTTTTAAATTGATTTAAAGCAGCTATTGCTGATGTTTCTCTCCTCTGTGATATGATAATGTTATATACAACCTTATCTCTTGATTGGTTACAGTAATTATCTCATCCTAATCTCGTTTTAGATTTCAAGAGACGAAGCAATCAACAAAGTCCGACTAGAAACGGAAGAGGACCTAAAAGGTAGATCATCTTCAGTGTTTGTGTTTCTAGCTTTGTTGCAACCACCTTCACGCAAGCTGAAAAAATGTCAATTAATGTCCTCCATGTGTAGAACGATTCCCTCAGTCTGAGCACTTTGAAATCATGGAGTCCTTCAACACCGTGAGCAAAGAAGTCTTCCGCAATTTAGTGATGAACGAGTACAGGAGGTAAGCTCCGCCCATGGCGACATTAAAGTATATTCTCATGATGTGTCTTTGTAACTGGATTTTTATTGTTACTCTGTGTTGTAGATGTGATGGGAGGGCGCTGACTGATTTAAGGGACATTTCATGCGACGTGGACCTCTTTAAACCGCTGCATGGCTCCGCTCTGTTCCAGAGAGGACAAACGCAGGTAGCTACAGAGGAAGATGCATGAGGTTGAAAGAAAAATAACACTGTGTCCAAATTTGAGATAAGAGGACTGTTTGTCTTTTCTGTAACTGAAAGATAAAATACTGGGTTCGACAATGAATGCAACAGCAGGAGAATGAGTGACCACTGAGATACTGAAATTACTTTTTGACTGTGGAAAAGCCGCTCTAGTGTTTTAACAAAGAAAGCTCAGTCATCTTTTCCTGTTTGTTTTTCTTTTTTTCTTATTCTTCCCTCCATAGGTGTTGTCCAGTGTCACATTTGATTCCCTGGAATCCAGTATCAAAGCAGATATTATCACCACAGCTTTGAGGTGAAGTCATCCTGACGTAACTGCACACTGTTGACATTATCAGGACAGCTCAGACACTGTTGTCCCTCACTTCTTTTATTATCTGTCTTTATCTGAACGTCATTGCATGCAGAGCTTCATCCAATGTGGCAGGCTAAATCACCCACACAGACTAAAATAAACCATTCAAATGTATACACCTCCCCTCACCTGGTGCAATACCTTTATACTTTTACACTTTATACACATGTTGTACTATTTTATCCCATCTGTATATTTCATATTTTTGTTTCTTACCGTTTAATTTTTTAATTGTGTTTTTATTACTGTTTATATTACTTGATCTGATTTCTTCTTAAATTTCTGTGAATAAGGGCTACTGTTATCCCATAATTTCCTCACTGAGGGACTAATACATGACTATCTTATTTCTTATCTTATAAAGTCTATAAAAGACAATTCAACCTGTCATTCTCTTTCTGCAGTGGCATCAAATCCAAAAATTTCATGCTTCATTATGAGGTGAGTCTTATCCTGTTTTATTTTTTAAGTGACCAAGATAATTAAGATGTGTGATTTTATATCTTTTAGTGAACTTAAAGTGGAGGTGACATTAAAAAAAACAGCCCCGGTCATATTGTGCACTTTTTATATACAAATAAAAAATGCTAAAATCAATGAAATCACATTTTCTCCCCATAAAACTGAATATTAATTAATGGAGCAACGACCAATTTCAACCATTAACCTCATAACATCATCAATCAGTCTGCAAGTTTAAGCTCTACATTCCTAGCCGGCACACTTTAGAGCGGTCCAATCAAATGCAAAGGATATCGTTTAGATCCTCCTTGTAACTGTGCACCCCTCAAATGTTCTGATCCACTCGGAAATATATTAATGTACAGGCGCAAAAGACTTTCTAACTTCTGTTTCATTGCTTTTTAATTTCAGTTCCCTCCTTATGCGACCAATGAGATTGGAAAGATGGGAGGCATCAACCGGAGAGAGCTCGGACATGGTTTGTGTTGAAGTTTCTTTTGCTAGCATTCAGGGTCTGCTAACCACTAATTCCCATCAAGAGTCATCTGGATAGAAACGTGTTTGTGAACACATTTGTTTGTGTATGCATTTGTTCATGTTTGTGTATGCATTTGTTCAGGGGCCCTGGCTGAGAAAGCTCTGAGGCCAGTCATTCCTAAAGACTTCCCTTTCACTATCCGGGTCACCGCTGAGGTGCTTGAGTCAAACGGTGAGTGTGGTGACACAATGAAGAGTAAAAACACTGCAGGATATGTGTTCATTGTCTGGCAGCATATCTCACACATGATAACAGTGTTACAATGTCTGAATGTCTTTCTCTTCTACCCCCCCTTTCCACCTCTTTATCTTCTCTTAGGATCCTCCTCAATGGCTTCAGCGTGTGCAGGCAGCCTCGCTCTAATGGATGCAGGTAATGCAGGAAATGGGTCTTTTACAGTTAATAGTTTCTGTATTTTTTTTTTATTTTTTTTTTTTTTACTTTGATGCTGCAGCTACCAACACGACTCAATAATACAGATGATATCTACGAGATGTATACTTTACATTGCATTAAGTCTATAATTACTAGATATCTAAAAGTAGTATTGCAGTAGCAAATAGTTTAATTTTGCACTTAATATTGACTGTTTTTCTATTTTTTTATCCATTTTTACAAATGTGCAACACACCATAAACCTTGACAATTCAATACACCTCCAAGCAAATGAAAGTGCTTATTTATAATCTGTCGCTAACGCGTCTGATCTGTGTCTCCCAGGTGTTCCCATCTCTTCTGCTGTGGCCGGCGTAGCAGTTGGCCTCATCTCCAAGCCCATCCCAGAGAAACCCACTGAGCTCCAAGACTACAGATTACTCACTGATATACTGGTACATGCAGTGTCTGAGCAGCCATTTATATAAGGAAGAAAGAGTTTAGTGAAGCAGGACATATCGTTTAAAAGTTCTCACTTAATGTCCCCAATAAATGACATCGCAGATGGTCAATTTGAGTTGATTATTGTTCCTAAACAGGGAATCGAAGATTACCTTGGAGACATGGACTTCAAATTGGCAGGAACAAGCAAAGGCATCACTGCTTTACAGGTACTGTGTCTAATAACTCATAGCAAGTGTCTTTAACAGAAATGTTTTGGCTCACTTAGTTGCTTAAAATGGAATAAAATCACCTGAAAAGATATCAATTTTGTTATTGAAATATTATATTGAGTGTAACATGCTAGGGGGTGTACTTATCCAGGTGTGGGTCTAAGCACAGATAGTGTTGTATGTTGTACAGACTGTAAAGCCCTTTGAGGCATTTTGTGATATTGGGTTGAATAAAGAAAATTGACTTGTTGAGTTCTTAATGCAATTTTAACTTTTGTCCTTTGGATGATATTGTCCACTCATTTATTGAACCTCCAGGCTGACGTGAAGATCCCAGGCTTGCCTCTGAAGGTGGTCATGGAGGCTATCCAGCAGGCCACAGGTGAGCAGTGACATTGCACATTTAACACAAATAAAGGGGTGGGTGGGTTAACATATTTCTTTAGTGGCTTGATGGACTTTTGTTTCAATTGTATTGCGTTCCAGTGGCAAAGAGGGAGATCCTGGGCATCATGAACAAATGTATAGCAAAACCCAGCGAGCCAAGGAAAGACAATGGACCCGTTATTGGTAAGCTTTGTATTGGAACATGTATTGAGTATGTACTTTGACTGGTCTCTAGGTGTAGGACCAATTGTGTTCAATGAGTAGAGATAAGAGCTGGAGATTAGATACAATGTCGCCAGAAGGCCAAAACAAGCTGAGTATGTGCTTGGGTGAGAGAACATACCTTAACATGAATACTGAGCTTCCACAGGAAGGCACACCCAGCGTTTTGGCACATTTTACTGTGTACAGGAAACTGATGTGTGCAAGTTTCATTCCACCTTCAGAAAATGTCCGGGTGCCCGTTTCCAGACGAGCACACTTTGTTGGTCCGGGTGGCTATAATCTCCGCAGGTTGCAAGCTCAAACGGGTAACAAGTCATTTCAAATGAAGCAAAAAAAAAAAAAAACGAGCATCATAATGTTTTTGTGAATGAATCCCTCATGGAATGTCGAAAACGTAATTTAGTTTTTTATTTTTCTTCTTGAGGCGTGACAATAAGTCAAGTGGACGAGGAGACCTTCTCTGTGTTCGCTCCAACGCCAGGAGCCATGCATGAAGCTCAGGAGTTCATCAGTGAAGTCTGCAAAGATGATGTGAGTCACCACGACTTTTAACCCACATGACTCTGTTTGCCCGTGTGTGTAAATTCATGCGTCTGTGCATACACCTCCCATGTTTATTTGTTTTTCTGTTGCAGCAAGAGCAGCAGCTGGAGTTTGGTGCAATCTACACTGCCACCATTATCGAGATAAGGTGAAGCAATAAACTGCAATGTTCACTGTAAAACAGTCTTTTATGCCAGTTATCGACACATAGTTTGAACATGTTATCCAGTAGAAATGTATTCCTTATCGGTGCGTAACTCGAACCTTTGTCATCTAACGTCTCGTCCTGCTCTGCTTCAGGGACATTGGTGTGATGGTGAAACTTTATCCCAACATGAGTGCCGTTCTGCTGCACAACTCGCAACTGGACCACAAACGGGTCAGTGGATTAGTTTACCTGTGTGTCCATGTTTCTGTGAGCGTTTAAGAATTAAATCATCGCCTAAAGGTCATTTCTTTATATTTCCCTGTAGATTAAACACCCAAGTGCTTTGGGTTTAGAGGTGGGCCAGCAGATACAGGTACGTGTCACCAACTACAAGCTGTGTGGTCAAAAAGTAGCCTTCTGTGTTTACATTCGGGGCTTGTTGTCTCTGACTGGACTTGTGCTCACAGGTCAAGTACTATGGACGGGACCCAACAGACGGCAGAATGAGAATTTCGCGGAAGGTGCTCCAGTCTCCTGCTGCAACCGTTGTCAAGACTCTAAGTGAGAAAATGAGCATCTCCATGGGTTCAAGCAACTCCACGGGCACCGATTTGTGACGCGCCAACACAAACAGGCTGGCTTTGCCAATTAAGTGGATTTTAAACCGAGTAGATTTTTTGCAACAAAACGTTTCTGTTGAGAAATCGACCTGAAACCAAGAGCAACGGTGCTGTACTCCACAGAGGTTTCCTCAGCGGTTGTGGGTATGGAAGTGTTCAAACCGCACTGGAATGAACTGCCGCTTATCAAACCCAGCACCTTGTTGTCATCAGTGGATATACACCGACTGAAAAGAACACTGAGCAAGTTTTGTTTTGAAGTATACTTGTTTTACAGTGTTTTGTTTTCATCCGTTTATCGTTGACCACATCAAATGATCCTCAAATGTGGTTTCCTTCGTCACATGGTTGATATTTATCTTATGGCATTAGATTTATATATTGGTGTCCACTGTGGGAGGGTGTTCTCTTAGCTGCCAGGATCAACACATGGACAAAGAAAGCAAACTGGGAAAACATGGTGTAGTTTTTACTAAATATATTCCCTTTACTAAAGGGTTGAATTTTAAGTATATGAGAGTCGTCTGCAAATGGAACACTTAATAGTTGCTTTGTATTGTTAAAATTCGCAACCATTTTACACCCATCATTTAAATGCCAACACAGAAATGCACTTAAGTGCCACAAATTTTAATTAATCTAATGTTTTAAGATCACACCCACACACCAGATGTACAACACTGATTCTTGGGCTTTTGGGAGAAACCCATGTCAGGAGCTGCTGTGTCAGGATCTGGTCCCCCAATTGCTGACTTTGTGTGACAGACTAATTATTTGGCCCTCGGCAGAATTTTATAGTTTAAAAAATCTCAACCTTGAATTTGTGGCAGAAATATGCAGCAAATGAGGCTGGTCTCGCCATAAAGTGACAATGTTAATACAATTGATTAAACTCTGTTAATGCATACGTTGGGAACCGAAAGCAGTTTTCTGAATATTTCACGAAACGGTCACTATTTGTTGAATAACAAATGTTACACTTTTCACAGGGGGAGTACAGCACTTACTGCAACATGGAGGTTTTTTTTGTATATAAATATAAACTTAAGATGCTCAATATCTGTACTAATAAACTGATGTATTGAAATGATTTGTGTGTCTGTTTGGCTTACTTGTCCATTGGCCAATTGCTGGGAATTTCTTTTTATGCTCTCTGGTCCCAGATGTTTGGAAATTAATTAATTCGTGAAAACATTTTCCACATACATAAATACATAACATAATAGTCATCTTGCAGGGAGTCCCTGCTGCCAGGAGCTTGTTCCGGCCTGTAGGCGGCGCGTTCACCTTCTGGCGCTGCCGGCTTTCGCCATTGGACGACGACGCTCGGAGGGGGCGGAGACCCCGCGGCGGTTAGCGCTTGATTGACGGCGAAGAAGAAAAAGAACACAAGATCGGATTACAAGATGGCGGCCTGTGGACGTTAGCAAGAAAGGCCCGTGAAGAGTTGTTGTGTTCTCTGTGAAATCTACAGTTTGACAATAGGCCTCCCCGTCGAGTCGTTTCACGGCAGTGAACGTAATGTGTTTATGAAAGTAGCTGCCGGTACGCTTCACCGCTCCGGTGAACCTTCCCTCGCACGCGCATGTTTTATAACATGCGGGTGGAAACAAAGTTAACAGGTCGAGGCTTGGAAACCACCAGACGGGGTGAGGCGATAGCTTGTTAGCTCCGACTCGGGTTAACCATGTCGGACACTCGGCGGCGGGTGAAAGTGTACACGCTGAATGAAGACCGGCAGTGGGACGATCGGGGCACCGGACACGTCTCGTCCACGTTTGTTGAACGTTTGAAGGGGATCTCGTTGTTGGTTCGGGCCGAATCGGACGGTGAGTTTCCCGGCTAGCGCAGCCTCGTTGGCGCTGGGTTAGCACGCTAACTTCTGGTTGTTCGGACAGAAAGGTCTCTTCTGTGTGCTCTTGGGTTTCTTATTGAGGGGTTTCTTTTTTTTGAATTAGCAGCTTTTGTTTTTTTCCAGCCAGTGTTCCCTTACTGTCGGGACTTAATAAAACGGAGTGTTTTGAGTAGCTGGAGCTAGCAAGCCCAGTTTAGCAGGCGACAGGCTCACGGTAGCATGGGGGCCTTCAAAGTGTTGTCTTAAATGTACAAACTTATTATCACGCCGGTTAGTAGACATCTGTAGGTCCACGCACAGATCATCCCAAACAATGAATAACACTCATAAAGGAATATTTTAGCTATAATAATCCCGCTGTTTGTTTTAACGTAGTATTTATTATGCTACATTGTTTTATTCCGCGTTTCACATTGTCTTCTTCGCGTTTCGTGCTCTCTTAACTACCAGACAGGTTCATTGATCATAACCTTCAATAATTCGGTGACGTTAGCGTATTGTTCTCGTTGCTGTGAACGTTGGCACGAGCTCGGACATGAAAAGTTACCAAAGTCTTTGTGTTTTTAGGATCTCTGCTATTGGAGTCGAAGATAAGCCCGAATACTGCATATCAGAAACAACAGGTAAGAATAGATGGTCTGAGTCTGGATGAGCTACAAAAAGGCATGCCCAAGCATACCTCGGTCATTTCTAAATTACAGTGTTTAAATGTAATCATTTCAACATTGAGGCCTGTTGCTTCACACGTACACACAGATACAGTGCAGACAATCCGTATCTGGCCACCGTGTGAACCTGGTTACAATACCAGTGAACTTGTTTTTCACCATTTTTTTTAACAGTCGGTAACATGAGATACATTTGTAACACACATGCCACATGGTTTGAGATAATACATATCAAAGACTGGAAAGAGCTTGTATGTGTGTTGGTAGTATGATTTGTCTTACTCTATTTAAGGTGTGTTTTTGATTGTGTGTGTTTGTCTGAGAGCGAATGCAACCATGTTTGAGTGTGTCTTGCATTTCTTTGTATACAGTCTGATGTTTCTTTTTCCTCCCACCAGGACACACTGATTGTCTGGTCGGAAGCAGATAATTATGACCTTGCCCTAAGTTTCCAGGAAAAGGCTGGCTGTGATGAGATATGGGAGAAGATTTGCCAGGTAAAGTACATTCAATTTTACCAAGTTGTGTGCCTTTTTCTATTTAAAACATTGGTTTACTGGGAAGTACTCACTCAGTTCTATAGACGCTACCACAGGAGGCAGTACATTGATACTTCTAGTTAAATTCTTCACTTCATATCTACCAACTATATATTTCCCAGGTTCAAGGCAAGGACCCTGCCCTCGACATTACCCAGGACCCTATCGATGAGTCGGAAGAAGAGCGCTTTGAGGAGATTCCAGAGACAAGCCACCTGGTGGAGCTCCCTCCTTGTGAGCTAAGCCGACTCGAGGAGATCGCTGATTTGGTGACCTCCGTCCTGTCGTCACCTATCCGGAGGGAAAAACTGGCACTGGCCCTGATGAGTGAGAGCTACATCAAGAAACTCCTGGGTCTCTTCAGAGTATGCGAGGACCTGGACAACAGGGAAGGTCTACATCACCTCTACGAGATTGTCCGTGGTGTCTTGTTCCTCAATAAAGCGGCTCTCTTTGAGGTGATGTTCTCTGATGACTGTATCATGGATGTGGTGGGCTGCCTCGAGTATGACCCAGCGCTGGTTCAGCCTAAACGGCACCGGGAATTCTTGACCAAGACAGCTAAGTTTAAGGAGGTGATCCCTATCACGGACTCTGAGCTGCGGCAGAAGATCCACCAAACCTACCGGGTGCAGTACATCCAGGACATCATCCTGCCCACGCCATCAGTTTTTGAGGAGAACTTTCTGTCCACACTCACCTCCTTCATCTTCTTCAACAAGGTGGAGATTGTCAGTATGCTGCAGGTAAGGATCCAAACCAGCTAACTTGTATTATTTAATAAAGCACAATTATCAACAAGCCACTTTCATTTCTGTACCAGTTGAACAGGTTACCGGTAAACATTTCTACTTTTGCAGTATTTTCCCAAATCTATAAATGGTTAATTAATCCATAATGCATTTGGTCATTCAGGAAGTGTGTGTGTGTGTGTGTGCATGTGCGTGCACGCATGCATGCGTTGGTCTCTAGTTTTGTCTTGTGAAGATTGAACTTTGAAAATAATGAAAATATCTTTAAATGGCGTTAAGATCTATTGTATTGCTTTTAGGTGGATTTCTATACATGAGTCAGGTGTTAATTGAAAATAATTTGTACCATACAATCATTTCATGATGCAAACGGTACCTTACAGAGCATCCGATACATATTCACGTTGCTACGTCCTTAGATTGGGTTTTAGGGCTGGTGAGGGGTAAAGTGGCTGTCTTCCAGAATCATCAGGTCCCTCTGTTTTTGGAATGGCTCACTTAAAAAATACATATTCTAGTTGATGCTAAAGTTGAAGAAAAACTGTCCAGTTTTCTATTCCCCTTCTGTTTATATTTGGATTTCCAGACTTTTATTTCTTCAGCAGCTTGATTTCTTAACCCTTTTTTTTCATATGCCAAAGGAGGACGAGAAGTTCCTAACGGAAGTCTTCGCACAGCTCACGGATGAAGCCACAGAAGACAGTAAAAGGAGAGAGCTTGTAAGTCAAACAGTTCATTCTCTCGGCCAGATGTTGTGATACTACTATTATCATTGGTTGAAATGTTGACTCCTGGAGGTTGGACTGTATTACTGTAATATTGACATTGAGTGTTCTGGGAATGTGCTCAGTATCACTGCTCTTGTTATAGGAATACATTTTGCTGTCTGCAATGCTTAAATATTTTCTGCACGGTTTTCCATAATAGTTTTGATGTCAATTACCTCTTTGTTTATTGGACAGCTTTGGCAACATTATTCATTTAATAGTGAGGCTCTCGCTGAGAGTAAAATGGGAAATGATTATTTCTGTTGGTCCATGCAGTTAGTTGTCTTTTCATTCTTTTGAAAAGCTTTGTAATGGAGAAGATCACTGTTTGAGACTAAAAATAAATGATCTCTCTGCTGTCCAATATTACAAATGAAACAACGTTGAAAATAGTGTTTTTGTCAATGACTTTTAACTGTTTGCTTTCAACTATCAGATCAACCGTTCCATTTTTTTTTCTCTCTTTTTAAATTTCAGGTGAACTTTGTCAAGGAATTCTGTGCTTTTTCACAAACGTTGCAGCCACAAAACAGGGACGCTTTCTTCAAAACTCTGGCAAATCTTGGCATTTTACCTGCTCTTGAAATAGTCATGGTATGTTCTGGCCATTGCATGAATTTGTTGTTTGGTTTATTACATTGCAAATTTGTTTTCTGCCTATAAATGATTGAACCGGAGAAACATTTTATTGTCGAACTCACCTTGTTCTGGTCTTCAACTCCTATTTTGCTCCTGTTCAGGGAATGGATGACCTGCAGGTGAGGGCAGCAGCGACAGACATCTTCTCCTACCTGGTGGAATTCAGCCCCTCCATGGTCAGGGAGTTTGTCATGCAGGAACCACAGCAGACAGACGACGTAAGCACCAAAACACCACCGACAACAATTTCATGTCGCACGGCATTGATGAGAAAAGTGGAATGGTTAAGCATATTTAGCATTATGTACTGTCAAGTGGATTGACATTTGTATGAAATATTGTACACTGAGTGATGTGTAAACATAACATTTGGAGGATTTCCTTAATCCATTTATCTATAAGTCTGTGCTGCATACATTTTACACACAATTCATGTGCAAAAATACTCGCATATGGCAAAAAGCGTTGAACACTTCAAAATAGCGTAAAATACAATGTTGATGTACAAGACGCCTAGAACTGGCAGAGAGGGAAAAAAGGCTTTTTTTGGGGGCACTGCAGTGGTGAACAGGGTCGTCCTTCAATTGGAGGATCGGCGGTTCGATCCCTGGCTTCGCTAGCTCATGTCGTTGTGTCTTTGGGCAAGACCCTTAACTCCCGTAGCTGTGCCTATAGTGTATGAATGTTAGTTACTCCTGGTGGGCAGGTGGAACCGTAGCCACTGCCCTCCGTGTATGAATGGATGAATGATGACAAGTAGTGTGAAATCGATTTGAGTGGCCAGAAGGCAAGAAAAGCACCGCACAAGTACAGTCCATTTACCGTCTACTGGTTCGATAAAGCCCTCAGTTTGTTTTTCTTCTACTTCTATTCATAAAAGTAGAGCCTTTATAGTTCAAGGAATCCATAATCTTACTTTAAAATAGATTATCTCCCAGTTAGTCGCATACTGTGCTATGCAACATCTTTGTTAAACTTTTCTTGTAAACATAATACACCATCAGAGTGAATAAGCATTGTTTTAACTATTTTCGACTGTGTTTTCTTTTACTTGCAGGATGTTCTGCTGATAAATGTTGTGATCAAGCAGATGATTTGTGACTCCGACCCAGAGTTAGGAGGGGCTGTCCAGCTGATGGGTCTGCTCAGGACGCTCATCGACCCTGAGAACATGCTGGCTTCCACCAATGTAAGCAGAACTAACACGCACAATGATTTTATTGGTGGCCTGCAATAAAACCAAGTCATGACGGCCACACACTGAGGCCTGCCGGTAAATTGCATAGCCATGTTTGTTTTGTCCAACATTTTAAAGCTCTTCTCAATCTCATGCGTTTCCTCACAGAAAACTGAGAAGACAGAATTTCTGAGTTTCTTCTACAAGTACTGCATGCACGTCCTGACTGCTCCTCTGCTGGCCAACACTGCACATGAGAAAAACTCAAAAGGTGAGCTGCGGACAGAGACCTCACGTACAGTGCAGTATTTCAGACTGCAAGATAAATGGAGAATTTGACTAATTGTTCTGTGTCGTGGCCTTTCAGATCTGCAGGAGGGATCAGCCAAGATCAACCCCGTCTGTCCAGGTGAGTGTTGCGTAACTCAACATCAGTCATTTGCTGGAAAGTGTTAGTCTTGGCACATAGTTATAGTACCATTGCATTTCAATTCTTTGCCTCACTCACCAGAAAATGATCAAATACGTTGCCATGTACCTCTTCATAATGGCTTAAATGATGAAGTAGCTGTGATTTAGTTTGAATTTATGTTGCACAATTACTTTAAATGTAATAATAAAGTTGGGTTGCTCATTTGCGTTTGTTTTTTTTTACATTTTGCGTAGACAACTTCCAGACAGCTCAGCTGCTGGCGCTGATCTTGGAGCTCCTGACCTTCTGTGTGGAGCACCACACCTATCACATCAAGACCTACATTATGAACAAAGACCTGCTCAGGAGAGTGCTGGTGCTCATGAACTCAAAACACACCTTCCTTGCTCTTTGTAAGTTTTCGCACACACAGACACACACCATTCTGCTTCTTTTCCTGTTCTGTAATTTGTCCGACTTAATGAATGAACATTTACTAAGTCCACAGTCATAGGTTGACCGTATCTGAGCTGTGGATCTTCAACCAGTGAACTTTCATGCCAAAGCAAACTGCTTAATTTCTTACTAAGTCGTCTGTTGTTGTTTTTTACCCAAGGTGCCCTGCGTTTCATGCGCAGAATCATTGGTCTGAAGGACGAGTACTACAACCGCTACATCATCAAAGGGAACCTGTTTGAGCCCGTCATTAATGCCCTGCTGGACAACGGCACCCGATACAACCTCCTCAACTCAGCCATCATAGAGCTCTTTGAGTTCATCAAAGTGGTGTGTAGACGCACAACAGATGTACCGTCATGAGGACATTGGTATTGGTTGTGTGCATGTGGCACTGAAACTGGATTGATTGTGGGTTGTTTTTTTTCCCCCATTTCGTTTCTTTCCAGGAGGATGTTAAGTCTCTCATAGCTCACATTGTGGATAACTTCTACAAAGCACTTGAATCCATTGAGTACGTCCAGACTTTCAAGGGCCTGAAGGGCCGGTACGAGCAGGAGAAAGACCGGCAGAGTCAAAGACTCAACAGGTCAGGGGACTGATGGGACATAAATACCCCCCCCCCCCACACACACACACACACACCCACACACACATACACATACACACACACACACACACACACACACACACGGAGGAACATATTATTATATCATGTTTTTCTGGAGGTAACAGCCTCATTAAGTAGATTCATTTCCTTGTAGATATCGCAGAGACACACGGTCGATGGACGAGGATGAGGAGTTGTGGTTCAACGATGACGACGAGGACGAGGACGGAGAGGCCGTGGAGAAGAGCCGAATGGAGGACGACTTCTCCGACAGCTACGGCAAGTACATGGAAGCCAAAAAAGGTAAGCTGCTCCGGTATTGCTGCGTGTAAAACCTTCCCTCACAGACTGCAGCGCCTCCAAGTTTGATATTTAACGATCTGCGTTACCGCAGGAGCGGCCAACGGAGCGAATGGTGCCAATAATAATGGGAAAGCTGCTGTGATCCCACCTGCCTCACCAGCCCTCACTCCAAACAACAGTTCAACTTCCTCTGTCAAGACGGTCGCTCTTCCTGCCACCCCTGTAGTGAAGGTAATCTTTTTCGACTATATCTTTTTTTTGAATAAGGAAAGTAGCACCGTAGTAGCACTTAAATGGCATTTACTGATAACACTTTGTAGTTTAACTTAATTGAAGGAATTGTACTTTCTTCATTCTTGTTGTTCTGAGTTTGTTTGAGTCACTTTGGATAAAAGTGTCCGCTAAATGAAATGTAATGACTAATGGTCAAAGTCAGAAGGACTTGCTTGTGCTTCCTATGTGTTAATTTTTCTCACTGCTTCCCTCCCCACACACCTTCCTGCTTCTCCTAGACGGCTCTGGTTGGCTTAGTGGACTACCCTGACGATGAGGATGAAGAGGAAGAAGAGGAGGAGGAGGAAGAGCAATCTCCGAGGAAGCGGCCCCGCCTGAGCTCTTAAGGCAAATTGTCCTCTGTTTGGTCGTAGTGGACGGACACTTGAGTCCCTCCCATCCTCCCTCCTCTGGTCGCCTCATTGGTCCTCGGCCTGCCTGTGCCACCTGTCCGTCACACTGAGGAGACGGGCAAAGACGAGCTCCCACCTCACCCAGTCCCTCCTGATCTCTGCTGCTCTTTTATCTCCCGCCAGTGGACGGAGATGGAGAGCGTCTCTGTTGGAAATGAAGACAAATCAGTCTGTTCCTTCAGTCTGTTGATTTTACCTCTTTTTCTTTTTTTTATACCGGCCTTCTCTAGAAGAACCCAAAATTCCCTTTCTTCCTCCTGGGGGGGAAACTCATCGACTCTTCGCAAACTCACCCCTCCTCTCTTTCATAACTCTCCCAGTTCCGACCTCCTCCTCGACAACTTTTCTCCTCCTCACCCGCCATCCTACGTACCGACCAGAGAGGCTTCGGTGGGCGTAACGTTGCCAAGGCGGTTCCCGACTCTGCTCTGTTGCTTTAGCAACAGTAGTAGCAAGGAAGCTGCTGTACCACAGCAACCCCCTCTGACCTCCCACGGGAAACCCTCGTTTGAACTCGCCCTTCCATCCTTCCTCGAACCCGAAACCAACGAGCTCCGGAGACAGAGGACGCCAGAACACAACCAGCCAGTGTACGAACTGTTCAGCGGGCCAGTCAGGCTAGCAGGACTAGCCGCCATAGTTTATAGAAAGCTTGACTGGCTGAAGCAGCGTTTGCCGCCCCGCCAACGGAAACTGTTCACTTTTGTCGGGGATGGAGGGATCTCGGCAACGCGGAAGAATAAAATGAAATGTTGAGAGACGAAGGAGGTCACAAATGTACCAGGATGAGAAGAAAAAAAACCTCAGCAGTTATGAGGCTTTACATCCAGAGGAGCAGGACTTAAACCTACAAAAGCCATGGCGTCAATATGGCCAAGGCACACACACGTCACACACACACACACACAGGACTGCGTATGCCAGAAATCCTGTATTTCATGACTTTGTTCAAAAGTACTGTACAGATGTTTTTTTTTCTTTTCTTTTTAATAATTTTCCCTGATCTGATTTTCAAAGGGGAGAGCGATGCCTACCTACCTGTGTATTTTTGTTGTTGTTGCACAAAAGGTGGGGGGTGTCCCTGTTTACCCTTCAGTCCAGTTCATTTGATTCAATGTAAAATGCAGAGAAGTTGCAAATGCTGGTTTTAAAAAAAGAAAAAAGGAGAAATAACGTATTAAACCTGCAGTAAAGTCATTTTTGCAGCCAACATTTTGAGGATGTCTGGAGTTTTGTATTTTAGTGGACTTAAAAATTTAGTGGCCTCGTTTATGACGCGCACATTTTTTTTTTGTTTTAACTGGGTGACAAACCTGAGCTGTTGGTGTGCTTAGAGTAGGTTTAGTGCACACTCTTTATTTTCAGAAGTTTTAACACTTGGCACCCTTCTTTTTTTTTTTTCTTTCTCTCAGACGGATCTCAGGTTCAGAGTTCACTTTGCGTCAGAAACAAACCGCTACCCACCACGCCTGAGCACCGTTACACTGCTAGTGGTGAAACACAGAGGGGCTCGGGGGTGGCGGGGGCCGTTCAGCCCAGTTTGAAGGTCCAGAATGTTAAACTCCAGGTAGACCCACGACATAAAAACAACTCTCCAGATCAAAAATAAGTTGAAGGAAAAACCTTTTTTTATTTTCTTTTAAGTTGAACTAATATTCTACGATTGGATGAGCTGCTTTTTAGTTAAAATTTGATTTAACCCCAGAGTTGATGCAGTGCAGTTATCCTATCGAACTGTGTTGTTTTGAGCGGACCATTTCTGACGACGCGCGGGCGTGACGATGTCGTCGGGTCAGAAAGTTTCTCCAGTTGCGTCTCCTCTCTCGGTCTCGCCCACAAGCACACTGGGAGGCGGGAGAGGGGAGTCAAACTTGAGCTAGAAATGCCGAATCACACGAGACGTCTGTCTCAAAAACGTCTTGAGTCACGAGCAGCCGGGCGGGAGCACGTGTACAAATATTATTGCCAATAATGTGCTTTTCAGGAGTTCAGCCGTACATGAGCAGCGAATTGTCTTTCCTCCTGTCAGTTAGCGACACCCAACAATTTGACTGTTTTTTTGCCTCCTCCTCCTCCTTCCCACCCTTGATGAATTTGTACCAAGTGCATTTACTACCACTATCCATTCTTAACATTTGTATGAATTTATTTGATAAGTTTTGAAATTAAATGTGACCCTGACATTGAACTTGTAAATCTGGCTTTGTTTTAATAATTTACTCATTGGGCAATTGAAGCCCCCAAATAATCTAATTGTTTCTGAATCATTCCGTTTTTAGATGTTACGTAGTGGTATACAATTTGTACAAATTTTACAGCGAGGAATGGACAGTACTGACATGCTTTTGTACCAGTAAAAGTTTACTGTACTCATAGAATGTTCTAAATATAAACAAGAACATGTATTGAATCCCTCGTGGCTCTGCATAACACCAACGCCCTCAAACCAGATCCATCTGAGAAAAGATGGCTGTAGGTTTTTGATACAAAGAAAGTCTGGGGTCGAGCTTGTTTCTATAAAATGTGATTTTATTAAACGCGTACATGAAATACTGCATTCCTCGTAGGAAGTGACACCGTTGGCTTGGCCCCCTTCACGATCACGAGTGTTCCTCTTGACGACTCCTCGACGAGGATGAGCTGCTACAGTCGTCGCCTTCACGACCCCCCCCCCCCCCCCTTGGCTGACTCCGCCTCCTGGGAACGCTCGACAAGACCGTACATTTGTGCTCGCTCGCGTTCCCCTTCCTCTGAGCGTCAAACTCTTCCGCCAAACCCGTCACTCACTGATACATTTTGTCGACAGTTTTCTAAAGAGAAACATGCAAGGGATGTGTTCAAAAATCACTCCTCCAGTCACTAGTCACTGGTTTACTCTGTGGCGAGCACAACAATTAGTCACGAGTCAAGGTTTTGGATCATAACTGATGATCAGTGTTGCATAATAAATAGTGAAGCACTGCATTGTTAAATTTTTAGTAGCGTTCATGCAGTGAATGCAGTTTTCATTCCAGCGTGGGGGTGTTTTCGAGGCCTCTATACAATCCGTACATTTTGCATTTAGAATTTGGACACTAGACTAAATGACATTAAAGTAAATGTAGTGCAGCCAGTAGCAAATAAGGACACGATGTCTAGTCAAACACGCTCGAATACTTGCTCATACGAGTGGAGACACACTGGTACGTCCCAAATATACAAGCAGATGTACCTCCTTCCTGTGGAGACGGCGATGAAAAAGAACTTTGAAGAAGGGAGATCTAAACCTTGACCTGTGTTACGCAAAGTGAATTATCTGGCTGAAGGAGGCAGCGTGAAGGAAGACGTGCGATTAACGGAGCAAACGGTGGGGATATCATCTGGAATATTGCAGTTATTTCTTTATCACTTCCTCTTTCAGCTTGTCAGCCAGATGTTTTCTCTTCTGGAGCTTCTTCCTCTCCTCAGAGGATATGTCCTGCGAGAAGGAAAC
Organism: Clinocottus analis; assembly: GCF_023055335.1. Lineage (NCBI taxonomy): Eukaryota > Metazoa > Chordata > Actinopteri > Perciformes > Cottidae > Clinocottus > Clinocottus analis. The sequence continues at coordinate 4,788,054 of NW_027176240.1, forward strand.
AAATAATCACCACCAAGTGGCTGAAGACAATGTGGGAAATACAACCAAGCACACGGCTCTACGTGATGAGCTAGAAATTGGAAATGATATGTATTGTCGGTGTTGTTTATGAAGGCTTAAAGGATCTTTTCTGTTGGGGGGGGGGGATTGTGACCGACTGGCAGTCACAGAGGCAGCTGATGGATCACCTTCTGTTTGGAGGAGTGAGCAGAGAGTTGTGCTGGAGGAAGAGGAGCAGCAGGAAGAGGAAGAGGAGGAGGGGGACAGGCCCCGTTCCTCTGGGACTGTCCCACTGCCTCCTGACAAGCCAGATCCGGACAGACGCAGGCAGAAATGAAATGACGAGCGAGCAAACCGCCCGATAAATAAGTCGACGGGATGATTAAAAAAAAGGAAAAGAAAGAAAAGATGAGGGTTAAAGAAAAAAAAAAATCAGGTGAAATCCATAATGTGGTTTTGGACTTGAGATGAAAAAAAAGGTGAGCAAACTGAAAGGTATGTAATAGCCCTGGCTATTACATACCTCAAACAGGCCAATATGAGTAAATAAATGGTTAATTACATTACTTTGCTACCCGACATTTCGGCGGAGGGAAGATACTGGGCGGGTCTGTACTTACCGGGACGGTGCTGGTGGTGCTGGGAGTGCTGGGAGTCTCCTCCGGTTCGGCCACATTCTTGGATTTCTGCTGCTCTTTTTTCAGTGCGTGCAGCTTGTCTCGCTGTTGACGCAGATATGCCGCCCTCTGCTGGAGCTGCTCCTGCTGGGATGCCGTTAACTCCTGGAGGGAAAGGAGGGGAGGAGGAGGAGCAGGTGATGAAACAGGAGGAGAACCACCGGTACGACACAAACCTGTCTGTGTCTGTGCCCATCTAACGGTTTCCAACTATTTTACTTCCAAATTATTATTTCTTTACGGATTTGAGGCTGTATGTTTTCTCAAATGTATAATACAAATCATTCGAGTGGCATTTTACATTGTGTTTTCAGCTCTGAGTTGTGCTGGATATGTTTGTTCTCAGTTGAAACTCCCAGATTCTTGTGTTCTCCAGATTAAAGATGCTCAGAGGAACTTGTACTCCCTGTCGACACCAGCAGTTGTGTTTCCAGCACCAGGGTCCCTTTAGAAAACCTCCATTTTTATACTGCAAAAGGGTCTGGGAGTGTGGGAATTTTATACTGCTGTACAGCCCAAAAACAACAACTTCACACAACCGTGCCGAATGAAACGAGGAGCAGGACTCACAGTATATGGCTTGGAGAAGCCAGCCTCCCTGTGCGCCTCCTCCAGACACGCCTCGCCCGCAGGACCGAGGCCGACGGACGGTTCACCGGACTTTACTGGAGCTCGCAGTGCTGGAAGGACCTTGGACACACCGTTACTGCCAATATCTGCAAACACACACACACACACACACATCGAATCAGTTTGATAACTTTGCAGCATTCTCAAGTTGGTGTTGGATTGTTAGTCAAACAATATTAGCGTGTGGCTTATTGAATAGCCAAACAACATAACACAATGGATCTATAAATACATTTTTGTTATCTATAATTTGGATATATAAACTGGCTCAATGTGGTGTTGATTTATTTATGAATGAGATAAAAAGAAGAGCAGTTCAGAGTTGGTGGAGAAGAGTTTGAAGCTCTTGTGAAATACCTGCTGTGGGTTTCGACGTGGCGCTGCACTTTGCTGCACTTTTTGTATCTGCTTCTGCGGTGTCCGTCTTGCCATTGACCTGGAGGAAAGGAATGCGTATAAAAGGGAAAGTTCACCATAATATACATGAAAAACATGCATTTTTCCTCTTGGCATGAGTTGTAAAGTTTGGGGGATATCAGCCATTAACATGTCGGCTTTGTGAGGCCCAAAGTGCGAAAAAATACACTTTAAAAAAAACAACAAAAAAAACAGCAATGTCTCTTTTCAGAAATCATGACTCATGATGCTCCAGAGACCTAGATTTGAGAAGTCAGGTATTTTTTTCAAATGGATCTTTTGTTCTCCAAAACAAGGCAACTCACACTAAAAGGTGTAAACGGTAAAAAAAAAAAAAGGGAAAAAAATATGTATTTCTTTTTATTTGGGGATGAACTGTCCATTTAACACACGTTGGACAGATGACACAAACACGGCATCATAATCGGCCCACTATAGCAACTACATGCTAACGCTGCTACGACCCCATATAGCCCTCAGATTTGGGACTTGAGTGTCACATTAATGTAAACACAAGAATAAATATCTAAAGATAATGTTCCACATCAAATTGTTAGTAAAACAATTTGTGTGTAAAATGCAACAACACACGTCCCAGTCTCCCCGCAGTCAGCAAATATTTGAGTCTATTGCTACAACACAAGCAAAGCTTTGTACTACTACTCAGGCGAGGACACTACCTATACTTAACTAAATACTACCTGCCCTCAGGATGCACTGATACTTTCAAACACGCCAATACTTGTGTACCGTGCAGTACATTTAGGAATCTGTGCCGCTTCAGCTGCATCCTTCAGGTCGGGCAGTGCACTGAGGCGTGTTCATTAAAACTGTGAAGTTACCGGATTCAATTCTGTGGCAGTGTTTCCGTTCACCAGCGGGCCGTGGTGACCGTTACTGCGGCTGCTGTCGCCGTTCCCCTCAGCGTTGGTCTGAGCGTGGGACGAGCAGCACGTTGGAGACACGGTCGCGTTAAAAGAAGGTGAGATACGGCTTTAAGGGGGGAAAGTGTGTCGCAATAACCGTTAAGCATTGGTAACACAGAGGTGCTGCTGGTTTTACACTTCCTATTTGTCTCATACTGGTTTTACACTTCCTATTTGTCTCATACTGGTTTTACACTTCCTATTTGTCTCATACTGGTTTTACACTTCCTATTTGTCTCATACTGGTTTTACACTTCCTATTTGTCTCATACTGGTTTTACACTTCCTATTTGTCTCATACTGGTTTTACACTTCCTATTTGTCTCATACTGGTTGTACAGGTCCCATTGGTCCCATACTGGTCGTACAGGTCCCATTGGTCCCATTGGTCCCATACTAGTCGTACAGGTCCCATTGGTCCCATACTAGTCGTACAGGTCCCATTGGTCCCATACTGGTCATACAGGTCCCATTGGTCCCATACTGGTTGTACAGGTCCCATTGGTCCCATACTGGTTGTGAAGTCCCATTGGTCCCATATTGGTCGTACAGGTCCCATTGGTCCTATACTAGTTGTACAGGTCCCATTGGTCCCATACTGGTCGTACAGGTCCCATTGGTCCCATACTGGTCGTACAGGTCCCATTGGTCCCATACTGGTCGTACAGGTCCCATTGGTCCCATACTAGTTGTACAGGTCCCATTGGTCCCATACTGGTCGTACAGGTCCCATTGGTCCCATACTGGTCGTACAGGTCCCATTGGTCCCATACTGGTCGTACAGGTCCCATTGGTCCCCTACTGCTCTTGATGCCTTACCTTGGCCATGCTGCTTTGTTGGCTGGGAGCAGTGTCGGCATTCTGGGCTTTACTGCTTTCTGCCATTGGCTTATCGGAGCAGCTGGTGGAAGTGGAGCCAACCTTTTCATCTAAAAGCAGCCTCCTGGACATTTCCTCATCATACTCCTCTTTTGACTTTCTGAGAAAAAAATACATAGAAATGGATTTTTAATCTGGGTCTCAATGTCAGAATTCTTTCTGTGCATAATTTAGCCCAAGCAGAGGTAATTGTTTTTTGCCGTGCCTGGACTGGTCCAGGCACTGTCTTTAAGAGTATGTTTAGCAGCCCAGGTGTGATAAGAGCGAGGCTAATCTACATTTAAGCAGGTTCTATTGTACATTTAACCTTTGGCAGATGGAACAAATGGACTGGAAGCTAGAATAAGACAGCAACGTCATGCGAAAACCACAATATGCTCTCGCTCCTTCCCAGGCATCGCCAGGGCCCCACACACAGATCCTTTAATTTGATTTATTTAACAACTTAATTTTGAATTAGAAGAGACTTCCGCAAAGCGTTTATCAGTAGGTGTGGAGAGAGAGAGAGAGGGAGAGAGAGACAGAGACAGAGACGTAGAAGAGCAAGAAAAGGATGGTTTATAAAGCTTGTTTTTTTTTTTTAATCAACAAAATAGGTGTTTTATGACTAAATTAAACAAAGATTATGCAAAACAATAAAAGAGAGACCAGTATGATGGTTACTCTCAGTGATGGTGGCCTTCATGTATTTTTATTGCATGTTTTGCTACTGCAGAATTTGTCTGAAATTAATAACTGAATGAACTGAATAAGTTGAAGTCATTCCAGCTGTGACGCCGCTTTTTCAGAAAGCCTGTGAAGATTTTATAGCATCTAAAAATGACTGGCTGAGATATTGATAGCACAGCGAAACATTTGGAACGTCAATCAAGGCTAAAGCTGTAACTGTCTCATTATGCAACAGGAATATAGTTCAAACCAGTCCACCAGATGTGAGACTGCCGTTTTGCTGTGCTGAGTTTCCAGCAGCTGAAAAAAGCATCTCCATAAACCATGCTGTATATTTTTACTTTAGCCAAATCCATCACAGTAAACAGTTAGTTGCATTACTCAATGTCATGGTATTTTGTCAATGAATGGCAATGCAGTTGCAAATCCTTCATGATGCATTCAAGTGCCTGTGGTGAAAGCCTTGTATTGGCATTATATAATGTTCAAAAACGAATTCCAGTAAACAAACAGGAAAAAGTTGATAAGCAGCCAAGGTATAAAGATAAAACACTATTTCTCTCAGTGGCTTGTTAAGTGTTAATCCCTCCAATCTAAATTAGCTGGACTCTAAGGAGCTTAACTGAGGTCCCGTTAAACGCCGTGTGTTCTACTTGGCCGGGCTGCCATGACCAAAATCCCATTAGAGAACAGGGGAAGGAACTTCTAGACACCTGGACACGTCGGGGCAAAGGACGCATCGAGAAAATGTGAAAATACTGTATAAGAAGACTGTAATACGTGATGACTGAATTAATTCATTAGTAAAAACAATTAAATGAATACAGATGTACTGATCTGAACTGTTAAATGTTTTACAGAATAGGTTCATCTTCATATTTCAGCGTGGGAGGTTGTTGCATGTGCAGTGACTTCATTTATATTTGTGAGCTTCGTAAAACGTTGAGGATTAAAAGATCAAAGTAGATCTCCATGTCACATTAACACGTCAGTGTTACGCAGCAGATTTTTGTCAGAATTGGGAGAGTAAAAAGCCACACGAGGATAAGATATATTAGCTGACTCATCATCGCTTCCCATAACATCCCAACTCTGCTGTTCAAGCATCATAACTTTGAATCTATCGTTCATGCATATCATTACTACGGTTATCAATGTGGTTTTGCATGCAATTAAACGCCACTGCAAATATTTTAGATGTCTAAGAAAACCCTCAAAGGGAGGCGGGGACCGTCAACTTTCTGTGTGTCTGTGTGTGTGAGAAAGATATAGAGAGAATGAGAAAGAGGTGACTTACTTGAGAACTTCCTGCAAGATTTTCATCTCCTGATCCTGCAGCTCTGACATCACGTCCACACCATCAGTCAGACACTCAGGGAGGGCCCCTACACACAGAGCAGGAGCATCACTTGTAGCAGTATCACTAGTGATTTCCTGTTTGTTTGTGAGCATGTGTGTGCGCATGTTTTTAATCCGGCCTACCGTTCCTTTCTTTAATAACTCTGAGGGCTTGAAGCTGCAGCTCCATGTTCTTCTGGACCATCATAGTGTGAAATATCTGGAAGTCATCAGTCGCCAGAACTGTCTGGAAGACCGACTGAAAGACAAAAACCACAACCACTTATGAGACCATGAAACATCACTGTGCCCACAGGTTAACAATGAATGAACGGCATTACAAGCAGGTAGAGAGAGACGCGTCTGTGATTATGGAGAAAACACAGTGTAAACACAGTGCATGCATGTGCTGCTATACCCAACAATCCAAATCCATTTATTCAAGTATTACATTATTATGGTCTCAAACCTGTTGCATAGCTGCACTGGTTTAGTCAAACTTACTAAGGTCTAAGCATATTTCACTCATGTAGGTATTGATTGAGACAGTCAGTGTTCGTATCAGGATATTCTTTCTCTGTTAGTCCGCTGTAGATCAGGACAGGATGTACAGTCAACTCAAGTCCCGACACAAATATAGCTATGTTTGCAAACAGAGTGGTACCTAAGCCTTATCTTTCACATTAGCGTCTCGCCTCGATTCAAAAGTCTGCCCTCTCCCCCCATCTAGGCTAATGCTTAGAACATCTTTCTGGCTAACCTTTAATACAGGTTCAGCGTTAGTGCAAGTGGGTCATTCGGTTTTCAGTCCATGCTCGGCGTCGCTCTTCTGTCTTTGTCAGGCTCTCTTACCGTTTCTGCCTGAAGCCCGGACCTACAGTATATCCTGTGTCTCTGAGTTAATTTAATTACAGAAAAATTACAGTCAGCTACAGAAGGTAAGCCTGAAGAGGTGTGGAAGTCAAGACTTCTGCTCTCATCTGCACCGATGCTATAAACCATTTTTTCACAGTGACGATACGGTGACATGTGCCAGACTTCACATGTTAGCCGACACAAAATAACTGAGTCATGCTGCGAAACTGTCTCAGATGAAGATAATACATGAAAGGAACTTATGGTCATTCTGCAGTGATTCTGAACTTAGGCCTTATTCTATATTTTAAAGATATTACAGTTATTTAAGGTGTATTGTGTTTTGCTGATTTTCGCAAGCAACCTCTCATATAACAGACAGTTTTACGGCATATAAAAGACATTTTTACTGCTGTTTGTATGACTGCATGATCCTGTTTGAAGTCTCTGAATGGGCAAACTGAAACAGGAGAAAACAAACCTCTGCACACTGAAATTTCTGCTCCTGTTAATCTTTGCTTGAGTAGAATTTAACTATTTATCTCTGTGGTAATTACTGAGATCCATGTCTGCTGAGGGTTGCGATGAAATCCGGATCTGCATCTCTGCCAATCTTGCATAGTGCAAAGAAAAAATCTAACAACGGACTGTACAACTTTGAACTGAAGCTAATAAGATAGAGTTGACAGGCCCCGCCCGTGGTGGTAAACGTCTGAATATATGTCAAAAGGGCACAAACAGGAGCATGCCAATATAGTGGAGGTACGCCGTCTGTTAGGAACGATCAGTCGTCTAATCGATTGAGAGGGACGCGAGCACACTGCAGACTCATTTTGCTGGGTCATCAGAAGAAAAGAAAAACGCACATCTGCCTTAAAAAGGAGGAGACCAGCTCTGTTTGGCACGATCTCCAGAGCAGCATTAACTGGGGGGGTTATGTAAGCAAATCCCATCCTTGATTCTCCACTCAGGTTCACTGGCAGGCTAGCGGTGGTGTGCGAGCAGGGAGCTTAAGGTACCTGCAGTGTTTTGGACTTGGCAAAAGGAGAGGTGCACGCTTCCAAAAACTGCTGCTCGTCGATGCCAACCTCCTGCATGTAATTTCCCAACAGCTCCTCCACCTACAAAAGCAAAGCAGCTTACATCAGTCCAGCCTGATGAGTCAAGAACATAAAACCCCTGATGAGCAACGTCCATGAGGCAGTTTGGCACATCTGCAACATATACTATACTCACCAGCTTCTTATACTGCTGGTGGATCTCTGTGTATGACAGCTTATTCTCATCTTCGTCATCAAAAACTAAGAAAAGGACCAACATATTGACATGTTCATGATAGTATTTCAACATGTATACTCTGCCTCGTAGGAGGCCTTTTTTTTAAAAACCGTCCTAAACTATCTTTATTTACTTAACTGTGTGTGTTTTGAAGCTTAAATGACACAAAGTTTGAACAAATTACCTTGTTGGTAGGTCAGTAGGTTACTTGCTAGCTTCATTGGGCTATGACTTGCTAACTTGTGTCCTTTGTGGCCTCACGTCGAGGACACTGCTCCGACTGTGCAGAGTTGTTAAACGCAAAATAGCTATACTATATATTTATAGATATATATTATAATATATACCTCTCTCTCTCTATATATATATTATAGCCTACAAACAAGTCACAAGTTAGCGTTAGCTTAGCCTCGGAGCTGACAGTGCACAGCTTCCCTGTGACGTCATGTAACTTGTTTTTTTGTTGTTGTTGTACCTGTGCATTTGTTCTCCATGAAGTCCGTGACTGGAATGACCCACTCGGGGCTCCCCAGGTAGCCGACGATGCTCTCTACGACCCACTCGCTGTCGTCCTCAGCCATGTTGGCTGCGGCTGAGTAACAACAACAACAACACCAGCGGCGGTGGCAGCAGCAACGCGGCGATGTTCGTCAGGCCGGCGACACCACCGAGAATAATATTTACCCCCCGAGCTGCTGGACCAAGACATCTAGTTTGCTGTCCGCCCTGAACGAGTCCCCGCGGATCATCGGGTTCCTCCTCTCTTGACGGGACGGGACCGTCTCCGGGAAGGGAAAAACAGCGCACTCATGAATTTGCAGCCCGGGCTGGTGACGCCTAATCGGTTGTTAAGGTAACCGGTTACGTCAATCCGATGCCGTGCGCGAGCTCGATTTTTTTTTTTACTCGCGAATTATTAAGCACTGGAAGTATTGATTATTTCTATTCATATTTCAGATTCATTGGTTTTGTAAAAAATAATTTAAAAAAAAATAATTAAAAATGCTCATTTTGTCCAACTAAAAACCTTAAGATCCAAAAAATGAATTGAATTTGTTAAAATGATCAAATTGAAAAGAAGCAACAGCAGCTTGATTTGCATTTTTTTTTGCATGACACATGTATAAGCATCACATTTTATTAACTCTCCATATGTTCAATGCAATTATTACATTTGTAACTGAACTATTAAATAAAGCTTTTGAATAATTGCACCGGAGTAAAAATAACCATATTTACCTCTGAACTGTATTGGAGTAGAGATATGAAGTTGCATTAAAACAAAACTACTCAAGTTAAGTAGCCCTATTACCTCAAATGTATATGTAATACTTTACTTAAATACTAGTTACATTCCAACACTCATCAATAGAGCAAACACAAATTAATAAGTGTGTGTTTGACCTGTACATGGATTACATTTTCTTAATCTGATAATATCATTATCCAATCATTCATCATTAATGCAGATTAGCCTGCTTATTCAATTCTTTGGCAGCACTGATGACGAGTTTCCAAAATGAATAAAATACTAAAAGTGCTAAACATCTCAGCTGTGAAATGTTGCCTTTCTGTATATTTGAATTATGTATCGGTGATTCAAATTAAACATTTAAAAGTGCTGTGCTACTTCAACCTGACAGCGATTCTGTGGCGAGTCGAGTAAATACTATCGATATTTTTTCTGTCTACAGTCAGTATGTTCCTGGAGCAACTTGAACCAACTCATGGAGGCTACGCTGGGCCCGACCAGCAGCCACAGTGCAATGACGTATTAAGGATTTACTCTGAGGTAAGCCTCCGCTTTAATTAACAGCCTTTGTCTTAAGGAAACACAAGTCACTTATCCTTAAACACAAACACACACACACACACAGACAGAAAGCAGCAAAGAGTAAATATTTTTTTTTATTAATAGTAAAAACATAGCACTCATATAATTCAGTAGTGTGCATTAACAAGGGTATTTTCAATAAATAGACATTCCTTCTGTATTTTTTAAAGGTATATAAGCTTTCATTATTATCTCTAGAAAGGCTCGTAGCTACTGTGCACACTTCATAAAGGCAGGGCATGCAAGCAGCAGTCATGCCAAAACAATTCGATAGAATAAAGGTAGGCGACATGAAAAAGTTCTACAGTGAGCATTTAAACTGAATAGTGCTTCAGGCTGTTAAACGTTGTGGCTACATCAAACCTGTCAACCCTTCTGACTTCAAGAAAACACAGAATCTTTCACTGAATATTCAGGGAAGATGGCTCAATTCTCTTAAATCTCACTGGAATGGACGGACAGACAGTAATTCAGAAAACATTCCTCTTGTTTTTGCTTGGATTTGATCATTTGCGTGTAGCAGATTGTAAACCGTTGCTGATTAAAAGTGTAGTCCTGGTCCCTGTCAACTGGAAAACAGTCACTGTCTATAATTATCAAAATAGTTTGAAAACAAAAAAAGTAACACACGGAAAGACTTGGGTAGAGGTAGCGTAAAGTACCGAGTCTGACTCCAGATCAGCGGTCACATTACAAGCAATAGAGCGTCGACGTAGTGCTCCTCGAGGAAATATGTGGACGTCATTATTGAGATAATGCTCAAGTTCTACTCCCTCTGAATGGAGAAGCTGAAACAGATGATTGTGTTTGCTGCATATAAGTGTTAGTGTCACGTAAGAGTCATGAGATTTTGGAGAGCAAGTGCTCTGGCAAACATACAGCAGCCTAGTTTGTTTTATGCATATTAAAATGAACCATGGAACTGTTATGTGTGTCACATTATTATTGATTTATACTTTAATGCTATATATAACTATTCTGAGTAATCTATGCATTATCCTATAAAAATTATCTGAGGATCATGTATCATCATCATCATCATCATACATGAATGTATTTTTTAAATGCTTTTGTATACAGGAGAAGAAATGTTCTTTCTCAACACATCCTCTAGATGGCAGCATTTATCCGTTATGACCAGATAACAATTGTCAAGTGGTTTGTTTTGTTTCTTTTTCCCACTGGCATCAGTGGGTCAGCTGCATGTGACCGGTCTGTACATATAGGGAACATGTTGTGATGCACGTGTGTTGTGATGCACGCGTGTGGTGACGTACATTTTAACCTGCAGCACAAAAAGAGCAGGCACAAACACTGTATACAGAATACTGGGGCTATCCACCATGAATGGTGTGAAACAAACGACTATTTCTGGTTACAGCTAGACCTTCTGTGCAGTCTGATGTCAGTTTCCCAGCAGAATTAAAGCATACCATTGTTCTTCCTGCTAAATCAATTTAGGCAAAACCCTCATTGCACCTGTGCTTTCCCGTTAAAGCAGTGATCGTACCACCCCGCTTATTGTCCACGGAGACATCGCCATGTTGCTCTCACTGGAAATGTTTTCCTGTTTTCTCAATTAATGGCTTTGGAAGTATTAAAAAAAGAGTCTTCCCACATTGCAAACTCTTAAGCATCGTTTGAAAAGTGTCTAAAAGTCTTAAACTGACATTCATGCAATCGTTCAAAAAATGCAAATCAAAGTCGCCACAAGCTTTCAGTCAAAAGTAAATGAGTTGTTCTATACTAACAATCATGTATTTGCATCTCCACCTCCACAAGGTTAAGGTAATATATGTTCAGGAACAGGCAGGACATTACAGGCAACAATGTCCTTGAGGTTAAACTGCAGCAACTGCAACTGTCAAGCTTTGTTAAAAATTCATTGTATTGATTCGGCAGACAGCAGACACCCTCTGGTCCCTTCGAGTATTTGTTCAATGAGTCACTAGAGTGCGTTTAAAAGAATAATATAGATATCCATTCAATTTGTCTCATTTTCTTGGGTTTGTATATTGCAAATGGAATGATTATCCCTTCCAGATCAATGTATCTCTTCCTCCAGGGAAACATACCTGCAGTTGTTGAATGGAGGCAATGGATTGAAAACTCCTTGCCATGGTGCATTTGGTGTTGAATAATGAGCACAGCAGAAGAGGTGCGTCATCTCGTTCAATTATGACCTCCATGAAACAAAACATCTTGACGCGCACGGTGCTGTGGAGAGATAAATGACGCATCATGTCCTGTTTTATGTAACGGCTGTCTGTATCGTGTTTAGTGCTTCTGGTATTGAGATTCAAACATGGTGGACATGATTTGATCAATCCCTTAAGAGCACCCGCTCCTCAACTGTAGGTGACCACTCAAAATGAGTCATAGGGTTGTTTCCATTGCAGGACGACAGGCGATGCATGTCAATTTTACTGAGTTCTAGTGGGTTGAAATGCAATTGCAATTTTGACTCTTTCGAAAAGACAAAAAAAACCAACTGATATGTGCACATAAGGTTGTCTTGTTCTTTCACGCCATATGACATTGGAATAAATGCAAAGTTTATATAAATATTAGTTTTAGGTTGATTAAGTCTGGGATGAAGATCTGAAGTTGTCATTGGTATTAAAAATGGTTTGCATTTTTAAGTTATTATCATTATGAGATTGCACGGTAAATTATTCCAAATACTGCAGGAGATTCACAAACTACCTACACAAGACCAAATTATCCACTTCCATGGGGCGCAGTAAGGCTGAGTAGTAGGAGTGAGAATCACCAGAGGTCCCACGATTCAATTTTATCACGATACTTGAGTCCCGATTCGATCTTTTTCCACCACAAATTGTCCCCAAAGGAAAATTTTGTCAGCTATTGTATCTAAGATGATAAGGTTTTCAGTCAGTTCATCTCACATCAATCAAAATGCAATTGATTTCATTATTTGAGTACCAAAAAGTTTGTAATTGATATAATAAAAGATCGATACTCGACTTAAGTGTATCGATACAATATCACCACGCAAAATATCGCGATACTATGCTGTATCAATTTCCCTCCCCACCCCTACTGAGTAGAGTGCATTTTCAATGCTAAATGTAGCCAGTGTAGCTACGCGTCCCGTGTCTGCATAGACATCCAGCCATCTGTCCCCCTTTTAAAGGGTGATACTTGATGACTGCCACACAACAGCTAAAGTGACATGTCATAAGTAGTCCATCGATAAGATTTCATCTGGAGCAAAACATTATTAAATAAGTAGTAAGGTTCTAAGTTATCATTTCAGTGTATTACTCAATGTTCATTGTTTAAAAAAATCCATCGAAAGTGCGAGACTGCAGGTGAGCGTTTACTTTCCTTCCTGAGTTCTTCCGTGAACACGATCAAGTCCTTCATACCAGATGTTACTTCAATCTTCAAAGTTTTTTTTTTGTTTTCTTCAAAATGGCAACAATAAAATGCTACAAAGACCCAGTGTGTTAACGTCCATTGTCACTGGGAGCTGTCCTCGTCATGTTGGTGGTCACAGGGACCCGTTGAAGATCTCTCTGCTGCCGCTGCTTTCAGCCGGCTGACTGGGCGGATCCATTGGATTGTCACGGTAAACACCTTTGACTTGTACCTGTCTGTCGTCGAGGTGACTCATTGTGACCCGCCCCCTCTCCTGGTAACTGGCTATACTGGGCACCAGTCCACTGGCTTTGCCATGGCGAGCGATTTTGCCGAGTTTGTCGTCGTGGTGTTTCGTTATGACTGGCGCCTGTCCATCATCTTTGCGATTGTGTTTCATTGGTGTCGGTCCGTTATCGCGCCAGCCCGCTCTGATAGGCACTGGTCTATTGTCGAGGGGGGCAGCTTTGACTGGCATGTTGATCTGGTGCGTGTTGCAGACGGGGATCGTATTGGCCTCCACTGAATGGGTGTAACGGGAAAACCAGTCTCTCTCGAATGTCGCCCTCAGCTGCTCCACCACTGTAGCGTTCCTCACCTCCACGCCCTCTGGCTGACTGATCACGAGACCGGCTCCTGCGTTAAAGGTAAACTCATTCCCCACCCAGTCTAGGTTACCTGTCAGGTCACGGAGAAAGAAACAAAGAGGTGAATTACAAGCCAAGAGGAGCGAAAACATTCTTTAAACACTGCCAGTGGACCACATCCGTGGATAAATATACTCAATCATCACTTCTTTTTATATGAATTGCTTGTGACCATTTTGAGAAATACTCTGCTTTCTTTCTGAGAGCTAGACTTTGAGAAGATTGGTACCACTTTCATGTCTGGGTGTCAAAGTAAAGAGCGGGAGCCATGAGGCGATTAGCTTAGCGTAGCATAAAGACTGGAGGCGAGGGGGAACGGCAAGGCCGGCTCTTTCCAAACATCCAAAACAAGAATAGCAGTAACAGTAAAGCCCACTATAATTAATGCCAGTGTAAATCTGTATGCACACTAATGTACAAGCCACAATGTGTAGTCCAACTGCATGAGGTGACCAGAGACATGTAGGAGGACACGGTCACAGAGTCTAGTCGATGAGCTCACCTAAATAAATGGCTCTATCCGTCACCATAAACCTGTTGTGGTTTATTCCCTGGGGACTGCCGTCCCTCTGCACTCTGGGGTTGAAGAACTTCTACACACACACACACACAAAGAGAGTGGTGCGTCATGCATTGATAACGTGCATCTGTAGATTTTAAAATAGTACGCGGTGGCTTTGTACTTACGGCTTCCAGAGAGCAGTTGGCCTGCTCCATGCACAGACTCCTCAGGGACCAGAGGAAGTTGTAAGTAAGTGGAAGAGTCTTTTCCCAGCAACTTATCAGCAGACGGACGCGCACCTTCCTCAGGATCAGAGCCTCCCGGATAAGACCGTCGATGCGGGACCAGTAGCTTGGCATGGATACAGACACACACAGAGACAAGTGTGGGCGCACAGAGTTTAATCCCTTGAACCACAGCATCCAAGCATTTGATGAGAAAAATACCCATCCAAAGAAATTAGATGGAAAAAAAAACACAAAAAAAGCAGCAAAGCGTCTCTAACCTGTGAGCGTTGCGGCTGAGGAGGGGCAGGTAATCGATGATGGAGATGTATAGGAAATGGCGGGCCTCGTGGATGACTGTGGAAATGGCTTCGAGGTCACTACTACGATGTTTGGGGATCAACACATCGGGGGAGCTCTGTCAGAGGAGAGACAGTAAGGTGGTGTTGAGAGGATGCGCAGCTGCTGAGACGCGTGTACAAGATGCTCAGAGGAGCATTGAGGTTTATTACCACTGTGATTATCACAATTCTGCAGCGTTATCTTCACAGCAACCAACTCATCGTCTTGATTGTTCACCAAAATTGATGCCTTTGTTTTATAAGTGTGTCTGTGTGCATGTTTTGTCCATTTTTTGTAGTTTCTTGCTGACTTTGACATGTGAATATTTAACTGCCAGCGTGTTGCTCTCTTTGTGTTGATTTATAATCTTAATCCGCTGCAGGTTGGATGACATCACCATCACTCTTCAACAGGAAGAAGTTGACACTGAAAGACACTGTTTTGCTTTTCAAAAAGTTAGGGTCTCTTGTTATAAAACTTAAATAATCAGATTTCAGCTGATATGTATATGTAGCAGCCGGTAGAACTGACAACATTGATGTTTCTGCTCCAAAGGTGCTCCCACTTGTTCAGCCTGATTAGACCTCTTCTCGGGACTGTGTGGGTGCATACACATTGTGCTTGATTGACATCTCCTTCAATCTCCTGCTGCAGCTGTTAAGGTGGGACATATTGTATCTTTACCGTCCTTATGGGTGACCTCACTTAGAATTTCAACGTGGGCTGAGGCCTAACCAATCAGAGTAATTTAAAACAGCTGCGTGGATGTGCAGGGTCTTTACTTTCCTTGGGCTTTGTGACGTCTCACTCGGAGGTTGGACATTTCCCAGTTGAAATGTTCAACTTCTGGCTGTGGCAACCTGAGGTTTCTTGTATACACTTTCTGGCATTTTTAACATTGTAGGGATCATTTCTGTGCGGAGACAATTGAGAAATTGCTGAGTGTAACCAGCTTCCTGCTACCATTTCTTGACATCAACTTACATGCAGAACAGGTTTTACTATAATGTCACTGAATATAAGCAAATATGCGTAACTTTGCATTTCAGTTGGCGCGCCAATGTTTTGGAGAACCCACTATACATGTACAGAGCTTTGTGTGTCTTAACTCATGCACAATAGACCTTTTTCATGGCAGACATTTTGACCAGTGCACAGGTGGAACACATTAACTTAACGAGGAAGCAAGCCCACGACTTAAAGCTCTGCAACTAATTGATCTAGATTGAAGGCAGCTGTTATTAATTAACCGTTACACTTGCAACACGTTCTCCATAAGAAAAACACTTAAGTTCACTTTCTGCACTAACATCCTGTCTCAAATGAGATGACATTGAATTATGTGAGCCATTAGCCTCATTTTGAATGGACGGCAATTCAATGTAATTATCGCATATGGATTCTTTTGTTGCAGAGTGGAAAAAATTACTTTACTGTAAGTATCACTTAAATGTTATGGCTTTTGGAATCTTACTTTTATACAAGCCTTCCCCTCGACTGCCATCGATTCATTTATTTTTATACATGTCTTTAATCTGTATTCAGCCACGGTGGTATATTTCACATAAAAGAGAAAAAAATTGACTTTTAAACAAACCAGAAAATGACACAAATCAAAGAATTTAGTGTTTGGACAAGTCCATTCAGTGCTCAACTGATGAAACTAATGCAGTTTAAAATGTCTCTGCAGCTCTCACCAGGATGAGAGAGGAATAAGCTTCCTTATGGGCATTAACCGTATCCTTAAAAACACAGCTTTTCCCTGAGCAATACAAGCTAATGCTACAACTGTCACTCACAGAGACGTAGGCCTGAGCCTTTGTGCTGTTGAGCGTGAGCTCCAGTGGCACGTCCTTGTTGAAGAGCGCAAAGACCCGCTTGGACCAGAAGGAGGGGATGAAGTCTCTGTACTGGAGCCCCCAGTAGAGGCTGAACACTTTGTGGAGGTCCAGAGCCAGACAGCTGCAGTCGTACACCAACACACCCAGCTCCTTCCTCTGGAGAACAAACACAACCTCTCTTAGAGCACCACCAGCACGGAGGCAGAGCACGTTTACATCGCCCCTTTGTAATACTCCTGGACATTGTCATTGCTTTCAAGAGCAGCAAAAATGCTGTCTCCGTCAACTCCATCAGCATCGGATTTCATTGATTTACAAGTAATTGTAACCTGTTTTTACTCTCTTAGCTCTTTAAGACACACACACACACACACACACACACACACACACACACACACACACACACACACACACACACACACACACACATACACACACACACACTTCCTTTGTTGGGCTATACTGTCCCCAAGTCTCCTTCCATTAAGGACTTCCCTCATCTCGACAAACAGCGGGGTTTGAGAGGACACTGCTGTTTCTTTTCTTTCTTACATTACATTACATTGTATTTAGCTGACGCTTTTATCCAAAGTGACTTACAATAAGTGCATTCAACCATGAGTACAAACTCAGAATCAAGAAAGTACAATTTCTTCAATAAAGTTGAACTACAAAGTGCCATTTAAGTGCTGCTAAATAGCTACTTTCCTTATATAAGGTAGAGTCAGAAAAGATGTTTTTTAGTTTGCGATGGAAGACGCAGAGACTTCCTGCTGCCCTGATGTCAATGAGGAGCTCATTCCACCATCGAGGAGCCAGGATAGCAGCCAGTCGTGGCTTTGTTGAGTGTTTAGCTCGCAGCGGCGCTCTGTCAATGTCTGTGATCGCTGCTGCCTTCTCATTTCAAAGAGGCACTTCTCAATTTCAGCTTCTGAATTGTCTTCTCTTTCCTTCCTGACATTTTCTCTCTCTCTCTCCCTGCAGAGTTTACATGAGCAAACTATTCCAAAATAAAGCTTAGATCCCACATTTGACGGTCTTACTTGGCACAACCTAGTCTAACTGCCTCAAAACACACCGTTGTCCTTTTGTAAGTCCAGGTGTCTGAAGATAGATAAAGCTGCTTAACAAACGGGTCCGCACTTTAATGAACTGTGCAAGAATCTCAGCTTTGAAGACGAAGATGAAAGAGCGGCCACTTACTATTTTTGCATAACCCCTCTAAACCCCCCACACTCATTCACTCCCCATATCTAGGACCCTTCGAGAAGAAGACGCTGACTTATGCACAAATCTAATCTTTCATAACATGCACACATGTACATTTGCAGGTGTAGTAAATCAATCAACTGTATCCTTTCATATATGGACAAAAATCTGAATACGTGATCTAAAAAATGGCATTTTTAGCAATCTGTCAACGTTTATTTAAAATGTATTCAAAGTAAATGACCTATTTATTAGATATATTAAATCTAGACATATTTGCCAAATGAATTAAAAGGCAATCCTGACATTATTGTTGAATTATTTCAGATGCTGTGTTTTCAAGAGGAACACATGAGAGGGCTGGGAACTTCAAATAAAACGCTGCACTTTTGCGTCTGAGCCAGCGGGACATCATCAAAGCCCCTTCACATCCGGGGAGACATCACTTGTTGTGCAATTATATCTCATGTAAATCTATTAGATACAACATGGCCCCTGTGTGACAATGCTTCAGAGTTGACAGGACTGAGACTATCTCTGACTATGTTTAAGTGTGAGTGTGTGCGTGCTGGTGAGTTTTTGGATACTGTGGCAAGTGATCTCCAGTCCATGCTGGCGCTGCCGAAGTAGAAGTGTCTCCTGTCAACCACCCAGAAGGAGGACTGGAGGTGGCCGTTGATCAGCGCCGTCGTGTTCACGTAGTGGACTTCAGCATCTAGAATTAGAGGGCGAGAGAGAAACAGACAAACGGAGTGAAAGTTAAAGACGGAGAGAGACTGAAACACAGGAAGTTACGTGTGAGACCAGGAGAAGGATGAAGAGAGATCTGACCTCAGACAAACAATGTTCAACAAGGAAATGAAACACAAAAGATGAAGGGAGAGATGGAAAGAGATAGGGATTTACAGGACAAACAGGAAGAGGAAGCTGTCGTGTTTGAACACAGACACAGTGAGAGGGGGAGGAGCTCACTGTGTTTGGCGAGCAGCTCCAGCTCAGTGGAGTCGATCATCCCGCTGGAGATCTTCAGCTGGATTCCTTTCGCTTTCAGCCCTTGCAGCCTGGACAGCAGAGCCCTGCCCTGTGGGAAACACAGGGCAAAACATCTGCCGTCACGTGAAATTCATGCTGTGTGTCCCAATTGTACTTTTTTAAAAAACCTTTGTATGTGACAGATAAAAGTTAACATCAGCTAAACTTTTGATCAAGTCTGCAGGGCCGATGGTGATTCTTCTCCATGCGGGGTCACACATAACCAGTGATTATGATGTCTTTATTTATGTCAATTCACTCAACTGATGTTCACAATAATTGGACACAAACGTATATAAAGAGATGCGCAGTGCACATGCCCGCTACTGATATCTCCACCGCCGCATCGTGTGACTTTACCATTACAGTGTATTCAATTTTCCGGTCCAGCCTCCCTCCAGATGAGTTGTCTTTTTTTTTTGGCAGCTCTTTTGCAGAGAGCTGGAGGCTGAAGGGCCATTAGCTCCCCTGTGCCCCGATGGCCATGGAAAGGACCTATTACTTTCCAATCAACAGCGTCAGGCTTTCATTACTCCTGACGTGCTCTATTCTTTCAAACGGATCTCTCTCTGTGGGTGTTTGTGTGTGTGTGTGTGTGTGTGTGTGTGTGTGTGTGTGCACGCATGCACAGCCGCGCCAACCCCCAGGCAACAGTCAATAACACACGTCCAGTTCAAACCCAAAACGAACATCTAATTTTGAGCAGCCTGAAAATAGCCCAGACTAGTGTTTTACCAGTGAGCTATTCTACAGGGACAGTTATTGATTTTATGCTCTGACGATCATTTGTGTCGGTTCACTTACAGTATACCATGTTTCCATTTCTTCTGACTGGGTGGGTTGTAATATTTCGGAGATCTTTGGTTGGCATAGGCACATACTTATGGAAGCCCATTTCCGCCACTAATAAAAAATAGAAATTAGGACCACAAAAAAAAAAAAGAATTAGGACAAAAAAAAAATTAATCGACCCTTTTTTCAAGTCAACGAAAAAAAAAGAAAGAAAGTCAATTCATTTTCGACTTTTTTTTAATTTTTCCAAATTTTTTTTTTTTTGGGGTCCTTTTTATTTTTTTATTGGTCATATTTTTTTTGGTCCTAATTTTTAATTTTTTTTTGTTTTGGTCCTATTTTTTATTTTTTAGAATTGGTCCTACTTATTTTTTTTGTGGCAGAAATAGGCTTTCATACATACTGTACCCACCACAAGCACTGAAAAAGTGATTTTTTTTGTGTCAAGGGTCCTATACCTATTCTACCGTTGTTTATTATATAGAGGAGGCAAAGACATGAAGAAGAGATAGAGAAAAAATACAACAAAAAAAAAATCATCTTGCTCTGGTTTCACCTGTCTGGCAGCAGGCTGGAAGCTGGATTCATAATCGGAGGAGTTGAGGAGCCACAGCGGGGAAACTATCTCCACGACCCGGATCGCTCGGTCCAGTAAGTTGTACAACCCCACTAAGAGAGGGAGATTTGATGTCTCGTTGTCTAAGAAGGAGACGTCTTCTGGGATGTTCTCCACGAGCACCACTCTGAAGGAAAATAACAAAGAAAGAACGAGTCAATTAAAAACTTTTTTTTTTTTTTTTTTTACAAAAAGAACATCATTAGACTGACCCACGGAGACCTGCTAATGGAAAACTGCTGAGGAAATGAATATGAGGGTTGTGTTCTTTCACAAAGCAATTATCTGTTTGCTTTAGCAGCAGAATTATTACGAGATCGGGTGCCACTAATATGAGGTTATATTCCTTCTGTCATACTACTGACAAATTAGCTAACAGGACCCTTCCTCTGGATCGTTAGCTTAATGAGAGTTATTACGAGTCCTAGACCACACATGCCCTTTGATTCCACCAAGCTTCATTAAATATTGTACAGGTTTCTTCAGGCAAGGGATGGGAATAATTGAAGGTTGAGCTGTCAGCAATGCAGATTCAATTACACCTCGTCAGGAATAAGTGAGTCATTTTGGCTGTATTCTTGTTGGTTTCTCATATACACTACTCCCCAAGCTATCACTCAGTGCATTCATGTAGCCATCAGCACTCTGATGCAGTATGCAATACAACAGCAAGCATAATTTATTCATATACGGAGGCAATATCAATCCGTGTGAGGGAATCAGGGGATTGTAGTAGCATTGCAGGCAGATATTTTTGTTCATCATGAAACTGTCCCACCAAATTGAAAAGTATATTGATGTGAAGCAATTTAGCCGTTTTTTATTATACTGTTTTGTGTATATCACTGTGAATATCCCTGCACTTTCTGCAAAGGTTCATCGTCCATGTATCTGGCCAACCATGACTCAGCTAATGTATCTCCAGTTCACATTTTACCCCTCCAGCATGCCTGAAAGCGACAGGGGCATTAGCGCCGGAGTCAACAGACTGAATTAGCTGTGGCAGCTCTGGATCGGCAGCCGCACAGAACCGGCCTATCATCAAGCTCCGATGCGCACACATGCTCTCTGTATCTGGTTTAGACATCGATTTCTGCCAACAAGAATTCATGAGAGAAATTGAAATGGGCAGAGGTTGTTCTCTGAGAGCGGACTCGGATACAAATGATGCAGCTCAATGGTGGATAACGTTTCTCAGAACGACTTCTGCACGAGACTTAACTCAATTTGTCGTGAGGTGATCCATTTTCAAATAGCTCCTTGGAGCATGAAGTTAGGTGTCAAATCTCTCTGAATAAACACAACATTAACGTATCATCACCTTAAAATGTTCATACACTAAACCAGTTGCCTCCACCAGAATACCCAGCAACACCTGGGCCAATATTCATTCTCCTTTTTGCTCTTTTTTAGTCTCCTCCACCTCCTTAAGGACTCTTTAGTTGCCTAATGCTCCACTAGGTTCACCAGCTATAGTTGCTAACTTTGTTGGTAGGCAGGTTAGTGCTGGTCAGGCAGTGTGCAGCAGGTTTTTTGAGTGACTTTTCTCTGAAAACTGTTGCTTGCTGCTGCCAGAATCAAGTCTGAATAAGAGGAACGAGAGTGAATTAAAACAAAATAGTTGCAGTCCAAAAAAAAATGTCATTGTCATTTGATCCATTGTTAATATTATACCAATGAGCTTGTATAGTGGAGGTTTTTGTTGTGCATTGTGTGTTGATTATTCCTCTAGGGGAACCAAATGTTTTGGTAAGTTATTAAATTGCGTATTTAAAACTGTAAGTTCAAGTGTTGGTGCAGGAGTGAAAATAAATGTCTTCAGCTGCTTTTCACAGTTCATGAGAAAATAACTCAACTTCTACTTGATGATACACATTAAAACACATTAGTTTATGGTTTCAAAGGCTGGTTTCACGTCTTTTTTTACTTATTTGGTTTGTGGTCTAAACATATCTTAATGGGCATATCTTAAGATGGCGACGACCAAAGTTCAAGATGGCTGGTCCACTTTTTATCTACAGCCAATAATTGGAGGGACAAGGGTTTATCATGCCTTGTTGTCATGTTTTTGCTGTCGGATCCTAGCACTCGGCCCGGTTCGGAGCGCAGGTTCAGCTGACCTGTGACAGCTCACTGTCTATCAGGCGCTTCGCTCAAGGGCACACTGGTGACATGTGCTGCAGGTGATAATGTACTTGCATCCCATTGAGTAGCCAGTTGCCAGCTCACAGCTTGAAAATGTCTCCCCTGGCCAAAGAGAAGCTAAGTCAGGTGTTGGAAAGTGGCCAAAAGGTCAAACTGTAGGACTCACACCTCCTCTGTGTTCATAACATGCTGCTCTCTCCTCATCCAGATGACAGTCAACATGCTCCATGAAGTTGTGGTAGAAACTCCAGTAAAGTTGGCTCGTGTGTCGCTGAGGCACAAACGAACCAACGCAGCGGGCCGTGATGCAATTATAAAGAAGATTAACGGTCCCATCATCACACACACAGCGGAGAGTCCGCTCTGTTGTGAAGACGGCAGAGAAACTGGGACAGCGACAGTAAACACTTCACAATGAGGACAAACAGGCGTGGATGGAAAAGAGAGGGAAGAGAAGGAGAGGTAATCTTATTTTGAAAGACATCCTCTCAGCCTGTACTGTAATGACCGAGGAGGTATGATGGATGGTGCTTCTGAGTCGTTGAAACAGGCGCACAGGCTTTGGTCTTCAAAGTGGAGAAAAGCAAGAGAGGGACAGTCGCCTCTGCATGCAGGAGCTTCATCGATTTATGCGTCTGCCATGCCCACCGCCGGTCCCTTTGCAACCCGCCACAGGCGTGATTCATCCACAGCAGCCGGTGCCTAAGTGGCGTAAACTTTGAGTTTTGTGTGCGTGCGTGTGTGTGTGTGTGTGTGTGTGTGTGTGTGTGTGTGTGCATACATATGAGAGAGAGAGAGAGATTAAGACAGAGAGATACAGAAAAAGAGAGATAGACAGATAGACAGAGAGAAAGAGAGAGACAGAGAGAGAGTGTGAGAGAGAGACAGACAGACAGAGAAAGAGAGAGAGAGAATAAAAAAGATTAACATCTTCACGAGATTGTAGGTGTGCCCTGATATTTTATTAAAAAAAAGCAGAATATAAAACTATTTTTCACATCAATCCAGACCTGTCGGGGTTAAATGTTGAACAAATAAACTCCCCTGTTGGGATGCTGCATGTAAAATATGCCAATTACACATGTAAACGCTGATGATGCCATATGTTGCGGCCGCAGCGAGTGACGGCGTGAGCCGAGCCGCTGTCAGTCCCTGACATCTGATATAAATCATCCTCCCTCTCAGGAGCTGCCCTGAGCTCTGGGTGTACAGCAGCCAGCGCATTAATATGGATATCACAGACGCCGCCGCTGCTCTGCTCCCTGCATGCGGCTCATTTTAAAAAGGTGGTTAAATGTCACGTGCAATGTGTCATCGGTTACAGCCAGAACACTGTCGCTCACTTGATATGCAGATTTGAATTAATTAGCTGAAACATGAGCCACTTAAACAAATGTTTCTTTAGCCATGATCCTCCCATGAAGTGTTTTATGGAAATTAATGGAGCTTAATGTATCATGTTGTTTCATGTCTGTCACAACAGATTGGGTTGATTGGGTTTTCCCTGGCCAATACTTTGCCACCACTAAATAGAGCTCACTGTAAACGTTACTGTTCCACATACAGGCCGCTGAGCCTCAGAGACGCTAACGCTAAGCTACCTTTACCTCGGTCAGTTGTGTCTCGGTTAAAGGAACAGTTTTCACACATTTACAGGGATCTATTGGCATGAGGGATTATAGTATTTATATAGTGTATAATCCCCTGAAAATTAGAATTGTTGAGTCTTCGTTAGCTCAAGCTAAGCCATGTATAGCTTCATACAGAGCAGGTACCCCAGAAAAGGACAAAGCTACATGTTGCCAGATTAAAATCTAAAAAATGAAATCTACTGTCGATGTAGTGTCTCGAAGAAGCCGATTGTCGGAGGGTACATAAAGCTGAACAACATTTTGGGGATGCAAGACGTCTGGTTCTCTGTTGTTTCGGCCCTTCCACGAGCCAACTGTAACTCGATACTAACCTACTTATCGGCCGTCGGATGCCAGGCAATTACTCATGTACATCAGGGAGACATCAGACGAGAAGGTTTAAGCTGCTCCCTCTTTGCTCCAATATCCAAACAACACACACTGATGTTAAGAGGAATCATGTTTTACTGCAATCAGAGCTGGAATAATATGAATCACATGAATTATGTGTTTGAGTGTACAGACAAAGACATGAAATTTGTATTTTTCTAATGCAGATGCACATTAGCGGCAACTCACGCCAGGTCTCCTGTCCCATTAGCATCGTTTATCATGCAGAAAAGAAGTCGATTAAAGGGAAATTTGCATAACAAACCAGCTGTGTGAGACATACAACATCACAACCAGTGATGCTGAGTCATCCTTGAGGCGGCTAAAAGGCTCACAATTTTTTTTTTTTAATAGATGCAAAACAAGGCGACGTAGATGTCTGCTGTATTTAGATTGCTGAGAAGAAATAGTGATGATTTTGAAGTTTCATCGCGTGAATATAAGTGAAAAGAGCTTGAACTAGCATTCCTTTGATGAATTACAAGCACCTTTTGGAATTTAAGTGAGCATGAGCGAGCCTCAGTGCACCTCATTATGAAAGTGTCAGTCTTGGTAATCTATCATTTTGCTATTTTGGACTGGGGCTCGCTCTGAGAGAAAATACTTTACGAAACCATCAATTATGTTACACTTGCACACGCGTCATAGGTCGTTCCAACGATGCACGTCGCAGGAAAAGTTCATTATTAAGCTTTTGGGTTGTAAGTAACAGGGCACACCTGGAAAAAAAAAAAAGACTGCACACGATTATAAAACGTGTTCGGCTGCAGATAACAGCTGATGAATCTGTTCATCTTTCACTCATTTCAACCCCTGATGATACCCACTGCTTTTCCACCCATCAGCCCTCCCTCAGCCTCGTATTTATCTCTCATTCTCTCCCCCTCCTCCTTTTAGGGGTCCTTCGCAGCGGGAGAGGAGTCCTATTCAGCTTCACGCGTTTGGATTACACTTTCAGCCTTAAGTGGAAGAGAAGGATGCCTGATAGAGTTCTCTGAAAGGTTGTTAAATGGCTTGACTTCGGGGGAAAAAAGGGATGGACACAGACAGAAGAAAGGAGGCAGAGGGGGGAAGTAATTGGAGTTTGAATGGCAAATTGGGAGAGTCTAATGGAGGGGAACCAGTAAAGGAAGTAGAGAGCAGGAATTGCTGTATCAGAGAAAATGACTTGCTGATCAGCCAGTTTCACTCTGGACCACCAAGAAATGCAACGGTGTTCAGGCCTACTTTCCTGGAATCCATATTCTTAAACCTTAAATAGGAGGGAAATTGCTTCAGGTCTGGTATAAAGTATCTCTCAGAAGTGCAGGTAATCATTTCAGCGCAGCGAGAGATGCATTTCGAGGCTACGCAGATTTGTTTTCGTCTATTGGTGCTACTTGGCATGGGATATTTTTTACTTTTAGGCAACAGTACACTTTCTCTAAATGAATGCAAGTCATGCCGTGAGGTTTGCAGACATTACACTGCAGTTTATATCTTTAGCCAGTGGGTTAGACCTGCAGGATCGCAACAGGGACTGGGATTGATTCATGGTTCGAAACTGGAGCTAAAAACCTGTCCATAGCGATGGAAGCTGTTGGAAAGAGTTTACAGCTTAAGGTTCTAGGTCAAGGCAAGTATATTGCAATACCTTAGCTTTGATCAACACATTGTAGCTCCTATAAATAAACTCTGAAGAATTTTCGCGCTTTTTCGAGCTTTTTCGCCTACTGAATCTGCACAAATAAGACAAAAAGTCACAGGTCGTGAGTTGTGACGAGGTGTTTGCGAGCCACAAACGTCGTCCAGAGCCGCACGTGCGGTTCTGCTGCTCCTCACCTGCAGTTCCTGCTGCAGTTCTCCTCCGTGATCCCGTCTTCATCTTCGCCCCAAATGTCCACCGCGGAGAAAATGAGCACCACCAGTACGGCGAAGCAGCACACCAAGGCAAAGATCACGATGCACTTCTGCTGAGACTGCAAAAAGAGAAAGAGGGAGAGAAGCACATTGATTTGCAAGGTGTGTTTCCTCCTCTTCATCACTACTGTAAAAACAAGGCCAAAGTGCCACAACCTTGGCTCCCATTAGTTGGCGGCTCCGGCCGATACAACGTCGGATTTAATGCACAGCTCAGCAGGTCATAACATGATATCGAGGGGAATTCAAAACAAACATGCATGTCTACGTATGACCTTGCAAGTTCAGGCTCTCATGTAGAGAACATGAGACGAGAAAGTAAAGAGGAAGGAAGAGAGTATAGCAAGCAGGGAGGGAGACAGAGGAAAAAGAGCAATATGAAAAGAAAGCGATCGATACAGAAACAGACATTAAAATGACATATTCAGTCCAAATGCTCCCATATGGTTGAGAAGGAAGTCAGGGCCAGCATGTTTGATAGAGGGAACGAGGATGTGAAAATACATGAAACCACTTCAAATGTATGCGCGTCAGAAGCTGCAGGAAGTAAAGTATTACCCTTGTTATCTGGTAAACCATGTTATGGTTATTTTCCTTTTGGATAAACCCATTAGGAGGTTTAGTTTGACACATCTTCAGATCTAATTTGCTGTATGACACCAACTGAGAGTCGAACAGATGGTTTTTCTACCAACCCCGTGTCCTGGAAGCCTCGTGTAAGCACGGCTAATGTGTTTTGTCTAATAGGTTTTGAAGGCAATGTAATTGCCGGCAGCAAATATGGTCACCGGCAACAATTTGCCAATCAATATAATAATATATTGTTGTACCACACAGCAGTTGTGGGACACTTTAGGTTGTGGTTTTGAAAATGTATAAAATAAACAGGTTTTGGAATCAGTGTTGACCTTTTGATTATTTAACCAAGACCACAATCTTTCTCTGACTTCACCAAGTGCTTTGAGCCGAACCACAACAACATTAATAATCCTGCAGTTAATGAGCAGATTGAGGGGAAAACAAATGAAATATGTTGTCCAACAGCGCTTTGCACATTCGCACAAAGTTTGACTTTGCGGATTCATTTCAATAACTGTCCCTCGCCATGTTGCACATTCATTGTATATACATTTTTGTGTGACAAGTGCTTTTAAAAGCAGGCTGTGCATGTTGATTGTCATAACAGTAAAGGAGCAGCAGCATCTCAGAAGATAAGTGTCCATAGGCAAGTTGTTTTGCATTCATCATTATGAAGTAAATGTTGATGGCACGATGTAAAGACGACGTGATCCGTGTTTGGACCGGTTCCTTATAAGCCTCGCTTTCACCATGCAACTGTGTCTCCTATGAGGGTCGGGTTGTGTCTTTTGTACCCCAGCAAATGTCTTGTCTGCAAGTAAATTATCTTCAGATCTTTGCTCTCAATTCAAAAAATAAAAAAAAATGCTCTTAAAAAAATTTTTTCTCGCAAAAAGAACAAAAAAAGAGGGGTTTTTTGAGAGCGCAGGTTATTTTTTTGAGAGAGATTTTTTTTTTTTTTTTAGTTTTGAGAGCATTTTTTTTAGCTCTTTTTTCCATGAGATTTATTTATTTAATTTTTTTTGGGAGAACAAATTTTAGTTTTGAGGGTTTTTTTTTAGCATTTTTTTAGAGCAAATTTCTTTTTTTGAGAGCAAATTTTAGTTTTGAGAGCATTTTTTTTTTATTTGAGAGCGTATTTTTGTTGTTGTTTTAGAACACTTTCATAGTCCTCCACCAGGACAGCATCAACGTTAACTTCTTTACAGTTACTATCGTCCGTAGCATGAATGGTGGATGGTGGAACAACCAAAGTTACGGTGAAAAACAAAATGCATAAAGGGAATAAAGGGAAATCAATCATTATTTTTATTAAATGCACCCGTGTTTGTCCTTCCATGACATGTGAACAATTGAGTTCTGTGTATTGATTGCTACCTGATACTGTCGTTATTATTCCAGCAGTGTAAAGATAGAAGCTTTCACATTGTTTAGGTAACAACACACCCTCTTGTTCCTATTTCAGGAACATTTTACATTCACATCTGAAAGTCAACAAGACAATGCTGTCGCACTATCTATTTCATCCTCACTCGCGCTTTCAATCTGTGCCAGAGATCAACTGTTTGTGAAGCAATAACAAATGTATCCCGATCCCTCTGAAACCTTCCAGAAGAGCCACAACTAATTACCCTGGAGCACGGCGGATCATTAGCACGGCCAGCCAGACTCCGCTCATTATCCTGAGAGACAAATCTCACATCGCACTCCATCGACCTCCGACAGCCGCACACACACGCGAAGCCCCGCTTATTTTATTGTGTTTATTGCAGCGAAAGACCCTCCTGACCATTGGTTCCCATGTGGGATTTAAACTAATCTACCAGCCAGTCAATGGAGCGTCCCTCAGTGGGCCGAAGAGACTTCACACTCTCATCCTCACAACCATTAGCCTCAGCGGATGTCTGACACGAGGAAAAGTGTTTTCTATTTCTTGGGCGGCCGGCGTCTGATCAACCGGCTCCTTCTCTCTTGATTCCTCCGGGTCTCAAAAGGGCGTCAACAGCACGAAGGTTAAAGGCGTGACCTCCTAAGTGGAAAAATGCAGGTGAAGGAAGGAAAAAAAAAAAGAAACATTCATCTTTACTGAACCTCAAAGAGCCACAGGCACTTAACGAAAGCACGCTCAGCAACACTCGCAGGCCAAATGGATGTTAAATCAAATCTGTCACTCATCTGCCGGCCCCGATAACGGACGTACAACCCCATAACAGATGAAGGTCTACCTGCAGGATAGACTCCAGCGCTGCACGCTTCCCCTGCATTCACATGTGAACAGCTGTGTATGTGCATCATGGCAGGTATGTATACAGAAAGTGTTCACTCGGGGCGGTGTTACCTGACACTGGAGCAGAGCTATAGGGATCAATGCACCTACAGTTGCAGGATGTAGTGAGCCTCACAGCAACTGTTTAGGAATAAAAAGACTCTGTTGAAATGAAATAGCCATGGAAAGGGAAAGAAAGTATAGGCTACTACAGTTGCGTGTCATTATTTTCTGCTAAGCTAGTGGCAGAAATCTCAGCACACAAGGAGGTTAAACCATCTGCGTGGCTTGATCCCACTCGGGGCACGTTTCTTTTTGTAATTTAGGTGAACGCACCTTTAAAAAGGTGCATAATACGAGATTCTGAGTGTTTCGAGTGCCTCTCAAAAGCTCTCACTATGGCTACACCTGAGCTGGCGAGTCCCGGCTAACGGTGCTAAAAGCGCTAACTGCTGCTGCTGCTGCTATGATAATGCTCTGACTCACTTAAACTGCTTTGCTTCGGAGAGAAAAAAATCTGATTGGATGAAAGCCTGCTGCCCTGAAAAGCAGTGCTAAAGGCTGAAGGCTGAAGGCTGAAGGCAGAGCAACAGAGGAAGACAGGATCTGTGCAATGAGAAAATGAGCTGATAGGGACAACAATTATAATTACATCTAGTATTATAAAATAGCTATAACTTTGTGATTCTGTTTAGGCTTAGAAGGCTCAAACGGCCCACCACTGAGTTTCATCAATAACTCTCTTTTTCGCCAACATATAGCAATTTCTGCTCTTTTTTTTTATGTGTCTGTGCCTTCGAGAGGCATTTTGGCTTTTAACAGGTACAGTTAATTACAGCACTGTATGCCATATAATTAGAGTCTTCTATCAGAAGCAAAGATAGCCTCCAGAGAGAGTCATAAATAACATGATTTAGTGAGCATGCTCGACGGCTGATTTAAAAAGCTCCCCAAAGTCCATCTAAAAATGGCTGTGCAAGATGGTTGGCACGGTGCCAAACACACACACACACACACACATCCACAAAAACAAATCCACCGTCACTGTTTCTGTCTCACACGCAGACAGAAGTGAAAGCCAGGCCAGAGTGGGCGGATGTTTATATCCTCGGATCGGAGGCAGAACTTTTAAACAGAGGCCTTCTCTCTGTCAAGCCTCTCCGTCGGCCTCTTTCGCTGTCTTTTTTTCAGGATTGGCACATCCGACTCATCTCCGAGTGAGAGGTAACACTTTCTGCTGTCGGCGACGTAGTTTGAGAACAGGCTGTAAAAAAATGGCAGTCCTTCTTTTTCCCCGGTTCGTTGTGCCGCCGTGTCGCAACACAGCGAGAAGGAAACTACAATTTGCCCACACAGCGTTTGCAACACACTCAAGAAAATCTCGAGTGCACCTACAGAGACGCGCAATTGCTTTCTTCCCAGTGCACCATGGGAAAAGTGTCAGCGGCCCAATTATCCTCTTACGAGTGTTTCCTCTTTGCCGAGACAGAACGAGGATCCGTGCTGCTCGGAGGGGGAAGACAAGTTTGCGTCACGCCGACAAACAATGAGCAACGGATCCCGGTCTAATTTGTCTCATGAGCACTCGGGGCGCGGCAGATGTTTGGTGGACGCTAGGAGGTCGGGCAGAACACAAGATCGCCATGGTGACAGGATGAGTTTTTTGGCAGGCGTTTGAAGAGACGGTTGCTTTTGGTGCAGACAGTTTCCATCCGTGCACAAGAGAAGAGAAAAGAGAGAGAGAGAGAAAGGGATAGATTATATTACCGCACTGATGCTCAGACTGGATAATCCAACTTTCAAGTTGCTGCTTCTCTTTTTTTAATTGAGGAGTGTGTTCATTGCGGTTAACTAAAGGCTTTAGATATAACATTGTACGTGTCACTGGACTGTCTGGACTCTTGAGTGTATATTGGCAACCCCTCTTGGTGCCGCTGCCTTCTTGTCAACATCATTCCTCGTCTTTGCTGCATCCATTCAGAGTGTAATCACATTTGTGATGAGCACGGTGCTCTAAAAGAAGAAGAAAAAACTCATCCTGCAAGGGAAGGCAGTTTTTTTTTCCTCACCTTGTTGATAGGAAACAGTTCATAAATTGTTAATGAACTGTTGATGAGCTTCGTGGAGCGACATTGATGAATGGGTTGCAGATACAGAGACGTGTTGTCAAGCTGTGAGAGAGACTCGGGTCAAGGTTGTTCCTCGTCATACAAGTGGATGAAGAAATTTAATTATATGTCTGTTGAACATGTTGTTTAATTGTTTCATACTATTCATATGAGCACTGTTTGGTTAATACCCTTCTGTCACATTTAGTGTCTAAAAATGACCATTAAAGAGATGACGACTGCATCTCGGCCTCGTGTGAATATACAGGATACAAAGAAAAACACCCACAGAGATTAATCCTGCGGATCGCGAGCCAAACACAGATGATGTGACGTGCCGGTAAGATATTTCTAGCACGGTTACAACCGTCTCTTGATGGAGGAAAACCTTTCACCTATCCACAACGTCGGCAGCAGTTGTCAGATTGTCAGAAATTGGCGTCCGGCCATCGAGAGAACAACAGCTTCTTTGTCGGCTTGTTGCTTTACGCCATTCAGGAGTCCCACTGGTGGACGTTTATCTTTTAAAAGCATCTCTACAAACAGAGCGAAATGCTACACGAGACATCTATAGTGTGTGCTGTGTGTCTTTGGTTTGCCTCGAGACATTTGTTGATATCAAATCAAACTATATTAGTCTTCTAACAAACTAACTAAAAACAACACAAGACCTACTGGCACAAGTCACACAATAAAGGCTTGAAAAAACAACAATCAACCCAAATCATCCAAAAACATTTATTACTGTTTAATGGCCACCAAGAAGGTTCATTTTCCATCTGATCAACACTGTTTGGAGGCTCTGGAGAGACGAGGAGGCGAAACTGATCACATGTGCACTCTGTTGTATTGATGAGGTTGATCTCTTATAGCTTGTTGTCCATGTTGAGGATCAGACCAGTACTTTCCAATTATGGATACAGGGATGAATCAATGTCACAGTTACAGTCACGTTGTTGTCTTCACTATCAACATCAGACCACGCTGACCAATCACAGTGCTTGTGTCCGTGCTGTCGTTGAACTATTCTGTGCACACAACATCTCATGCCTGTCCATCATGGGAGCGAGATCTGTTTGCTGTTCTTCCTTTTTTCACATTTAAAGTGTTTTTTTGAAGGGATTATTTTTTCCCCTGATGCTAAAGCCCCTTGATGTGTGATTTGTGATATTGGGCTTTTAACCCTTAGATGCAGAAGTGAGTCAAAAATCACCCGCTGAGGTTGTTTTCGTGAAATATCTTCGTCATAAAAAATTGTTCATCATTTCCTATTTTTGGTATTCCTCAAAAAACCTGTTTTGGATATAATGCCATTTACATTTTTAACTTACCTTTTTTACATTTTAAGAAATTGTAGCTTTTGTATTACTAACCCAAGCTTCCATAAGTGGGTCAAAAATTACAAAAATGGCATAAAAACCCATTGGTTCTAATATGGGTCATTTTTGACCCACTTATGGAGTTTAGGGTCCAGTCACCCGTGCATCTAAGGGTTAAAAAAAATATTGACTAGAGTTGACTATCTGCTGCCATACTTGCATTGCTGATGAGTATCAATAAATAAATTATAATGTAGCCGACAGGTTTGGTCACATTACACTTCACCCACATGAATATTTTCCTGCATTAACTTCCATTAAAGCTTGCAGAATGTGTTCATGTGTTGGTGTGATTCACAGTGGGGGTGAACTGATAGACATGTTAATGCAGTGTATAGAAATGAACACATTATTATTCCAACCATACACAATATTACACTATGCTGACGTTAGTATTAAATAAACAAAAAGTAATGCTATTCATGTGGGGCTGCAGCTCAGAGCAGCCGGTTGTGTGCAGGCATTAAACATGCCATGAGTGTTCATTTCCCATATTACCTGGACACCGTCCAGCATACTGCTGTGTGTATCTATGGATTAGGACTGTAGAGATGATTTTAGGTGATGTATGAAGTTCAGACTGCTGCTGATCTTAACCAGCTTCACACACACACACACACACACAAAACACACCCTCATGGCCCTTCAACTGAAGGTGTCGTCATGCAATTCCACATGTCTGCGCTTCATAGCGGGGATCTGCGGGTTTCAGAGGAAAAAGATGATGAAACACACACTCACACACTCCACTCTTACATCTCAGAGCTGCCTGTGTTACTGCAGTCTTGGCATCTGCACCAAGTTTCACCATCAACTAATTTATCACAATCAAGCAACACTCACATGAAGTTAAAGGGCTGAAACACGACCAAGCCAAGTGCATCCGAGCACAATAAGCATTGCAGCAAAGAGGATTCATATGAAGCGTTTTCAGCTGGCTTTTATTTTAACATACACATTATATCAATTCCAATTTTGTCAGATGATGATCTGGCGTCACGCTGCCGGCTCATACATTAACGGACTTTGGGCTTAGAACTTTAGATATGAAGATGTCTCATTCAATGTCACTCTATCTTTATAATGAGTGTGTAATAAATATAGAACAATCAACAAATAAATTGCACAGTGTTTTTTTCTAATAAGGCTGTACGGCAGGTGGGCGGGGCTTGGTCTCAGCGACGGAGGGAAGTGGGTGTGGTTCAGAGAACAAGTGCCGGGATGAGGTGTAATCAGCCTCAGCTGGTGTGTGTGTGTGTGTGTGTGTGTGTGTGTGTGTGTGTGTGTGTGTGTGTGTGTGTGTGTGTGTGTGTGTGCGTGCCAAGACCGTACAGCTGACATAAATAAAAGCTATTCAGAAGCGCGTTGCCCTTTGTGTTTGTGCCCGAGACTCGTGGGGGTAACGGAGGTTCATTACAGGCTGCTTCTGGCATTTACACCTACACACACACACACACACACACGTGCAGTTAATCAATTGCTAAACTGTGAGTGTTTGTGTGTCTGTGTGTAGTGTATTTACGTAGCCTTTGAATGCCAGCGGTGCAGAATGAGTGACAGAAAGAGAGCAATATCAGTGTCATGACATGCTGTCCACGTAAGTGCTGAGGAGGCAAGTTTGCGTGTGTGTGTGTGTGTGTGTGTGTGTGTGTGTGTGTGTGTGTGTGTGTGTGTGTGTGTGTGTGTGTGTGTGTGTCTAAAAGCTTGAAGCCAAATGCTTCGAATGCGGTTCATTTCTAAAGAATTGTCTCCTCTCTCACGCCTGACATCTCTCATCTGTAATGAGTTGAGTCAGATTTCATAACCGCAAGCTCGTCATTATTCTGTTTGTTGCCAGACTCTGTGTGCTGTGTCTATGTTCTCTTTTCAACTGGATTCCCTCTCACCTTATCATTCCCCGCATCACAAATGAAAGGAGAGAACAGAATATGCTCAAACTATTCCTGTTCAGTGTATTAAGTCCTCTATCACTGGCAACTTGAATAAAGAATCTGCGAGCACAACATCTTCTCATAAGAAAGGTACCATTTGGAAGATTTCTGCAGATGTGTGAGCTTCAGTTCACATGTAAATGAAGGGTGGTTTTGCTAGCAGAGGATTTTGTAAAGGCAGATTATATGAATTGGCCATTTGGGAACATTTGGGTCCCATCCCTGCTATTTGAAATGCTCTCAGTCAACTCTTTTAATTTACACGCCTCTATAGGTATACAAATACAACTGTGAGGATGGATACCACTCGCAAAGCTGCATGGTCAATATTATTCTTACAATGTCTGCCTCTGGTGTGTATTTCTGCTCATTCCTGTTGTTTTCCCTTGTGACTGTTTTAAAAAAAACAAAAAAAAACTGATCCTCTCTGCCTGCTTTTGTCTGTGTTTGTGCATTCGCCTGTTGCTTGTATTCACCTGAAAGTTATGCCACCAGGTGGTTAGCATAGCTTAGCTTATCCTAGCAGGATGTCTGGAAGCTGTTAGCTATTATTGATTCGCATCAGAGGTTTTAGGGCAAATCTGCATTGGAAAATGAGGCATATTTTAGATGCGTGACTTCGATCCTTTTGTGCAATATTTTAGTCTGCAGTTTCAAAGACATCTCACGCTCCGACATTGCTTCATGACTGAAGCACGGTCACCTGCTGTCACCTGCATAATACAAAAGACAGTACGTCTGTTTGGTTTCTTGCAGATTTTCTTTCTTCTGATGCCATATCGCAACCGTTTGTTCGCCAAAAAATGAGCCGGTGTCACTACCGTGTGAACCAAACTGCACTTAATGGAAGACAGAAGAGCATCACAGTGTGTCTCACTGTCTAAGGAATGGCAGTGCGCCGTCACGGCTCGCCACCGTGTGAGCAGCTGCTTGCTCCCCGCCTGATGGAAAGTGACATAGTGCGCCTCTCCAGAGACACCCGGTGCTCTCAGTTCATCCCACCGACTGTCTGCTCGGGGTCTCCGGAGTGAACGCAGGGCTCCGAGTGCCCACGGCCCGATGAGCAGTCAAACAGATCCGCTCTGACTCGAGCACATGATCACAGCAGCTTTATAAGGGAGTGACTTCATGATCAGGGGCTCACCTTGACAGAAAGAGAGACTATGGTAATGAAGATTATCTGCAGCCACGGTCACGAGGGTTCGAGTTAGGATAAGCGCTGCGCAAAGTTCAAACCCAATTTGGTGTTTTAGAGTTTTAAAAAAACCCCGACTACAAAGCAAATCCAGTTCACTTTGAATTACACAGAGCAGTAGCTGGCTGGCTGAGGGCCCTTTTTCCATCCCTGGTTAATCTTAAAAAGGAGAGATAATCTGAGTTTGACGCCACTGGTCAAATAAAAGAAAGAAATGGATGACGAGATTCTTGGCGCCCGGTCTGTAATGGCTGGAGGCCCAGACCAACATGTCTTTGAAGATTTTTCCACAATCAGTCTGTTTGACAGCTCTGTCCAGTCTCACTTCTGTGTTGAGAACTGTAACAGAAACTCTCCCTAGAAACCTTTGTAGTCATAAATATTTAACTGGTGTATATGTTACAATAACCCCAGTGTAATTACAGGAAAGGTTATCTCAGAGCAGTGACAGCCGCTGTACTAACTCTTTTCTAAACCTTTGTTTTATTTCATTCAGCCTGCCGTTGTGTTATTGGACAGCTTATGGTGGAGTTGTTAGGTTTGACTTGACTGAATCTGTAGTATTACATTCCAATAACATGATTTAAAATAATTAAATATCTTTCGCTATTTTTCCAAAAGGCCAGAAGGAAGGTCAATGGTACCCTCGTACTCAGCACGCAACATATGAACCCTTAGCTTAGCAGCTAGCTCGGTTCTGTCAACCTCACAGTGACAACAAGATACCAGGAAGTTACTGTTCACAACCTGTATGGACTTCTTTCTTCCGCCCATTAACTTAAATTGACTTTGAATGAACATTCATCGTCGTATTGTTGTGCTGTCTTTTACCTGGCGATCTCAGATGTGGTTAAAAAACATTCAAGGGTCCAGGTGACCTTCTTCCTACAAGGCATACAAATGGATGATTGGATTATTATTATGGGCAAATGGTTTTCTTTGGGATATTTTCTATGGATGCTCCGATGGTCAAAAGCTCATGTGTCATCACTCTTCTTATAGAAAGTCCTTATAGGATGTGTTTGTGGTAAATGTGAACAAACATTTACACTTCATCTCTACACAGCTAAGAGTAATGAAAAGCATTTTGCTAACAGAAACATGACCTGGCGTAATCCCCAAAATCTGTCTTTTTCACTTTCAGTCTGAATCCACACACCGTCACTGGAGCGAATCAGTAGAACAGGAACGACATCCATCTTTAAGACAGGAGCTCACACAGGAAGGAGGGTAGGAGCTGCAATACTGAAGAGAAGAAACATGTGTGTGATGGCACAAACTATCGCACATGTTGAAGTGTGTCAGTCACCACATTTTGTAGCTGAAACTCAATACAACAAAAATCCCGTAATTCTTAGACAAAACCACACAATAATTGCGTCTGTTCTCTCTGCCGATGTTCTTGTTTCCAAGGTGCCTTATACTCATGCTAATAATTATAAATCTGTGTGAATGCAATCACATCGCAGCAGTACCTCTCTTCTTTAATCTCTCTCTTCTACATCGTATAATCAGAGCGGAGATGAACCTCGATACTGTGAGCTCTCTAACAAGGGGGGTGGTGGTGCTCTCATGCGGTCCTTGAAGGTTGAATGTTTAAGGGAAGAGATCTTTTCTGCAGTAAGTACTACGAACAAATGACTTTAATTTGTCATGCCAAACGCTAATTCTGAAACATGCATATTATGGATGCGTAAGAAAACAATTGCTTTTTTTTTTTTTTTTTTTTTTTTAACACCTTTTTGCACGATCGCTAACCCGTAGTTGCAATATTTTCACATTTACAAAATGAACAAACTACTTCGAACCTGGCTTTATCCGATCTTCAGATCTCTGCTTTGGAAATGTATTTGCACATATTTAAAATAAAACCTTTTTTTTTTTTTCAGAAAGCCTGTAATACCAAAAAAAAAACACGTCTTAGTGTTATTAATCAACAGGAGGAGTTTCATTGTTAGTCAACGTGTAATTCCTATTCACCTGTAGTATCAAAATGATCTATTACGTCGCGATAAAGTTGTGAACCAGACCGTTAATCAATGAGCGGAAACCCGCTGAAACAGCTGCCTGCTGGGAAATGACGAGTCGGCACATAATTCTCTGTCGGCTCGCCACAGGAACTCCTTTCTCATTACACTGACTCATGTCCCTTCTTAATATAAAGATATTGATTGGAGCAGCTTTACTGTAAGTTAGCCTAAAATGTGCTATTTAGTCATTTCAATCAAATTAACTGCATATTCTTTTTATATTGTCACTCTGATTCATGTGCTGCGGGTTTCCACACACAACAAACACATTCTAATTATATTTCTCGGTGTTGACACTGTTACATATCATCCAGGATACAATCTTTCTCTGTCCCTTCATTTCATTTATGTGACAAATGTCTGCTGGCATGTTGAAACTGTTTTCTCCCCCCGCGTTCATGTACCAGCGAGACTTATAAAGAAAGTTAATCTAAATTGAACCGCTTCTGTGTCAATGACAGCACCTATTCCTCTGTTGAAACTGAAGGCGAGGTCATCCATCACTTCTCAAGGCGGTGGGTGTGGCAGACGAGCGAGTCGGAGCTCGTCGGGTCTCCGGCAGCTGCGATCTCTCCCAGATTTACTCTGACAGTCTCGCGCCCTCGTACTTAAGCTCATCAACGCCTGGTCAACTGGTAGCTGTGCTCTCAATCTGGTCATTCCATCCCTCTACCTCCATCCCTGCATCTATTCCACTCTCGGTGAGCCCATCGCAATGTTCGGAGGGCCTGCTGAAATCAAGCGTCGGCGAGCTTCATCCGCTCTGTCATGTTTTCACAAGGGGAGGCTGCAGATGCAGAAGCGTGCGCAGCTCATCTGTGTAATTTGTGCATGGAAAAAAAAAACGCTCCGAAAACTGTAATTTACGTTTTTTCAATGGCATCGGCGCGCCGGTCGCAGCATACATCCTGGTCGACGGAGAGGTAGTTGTTGTCTGAGGGGATTTTGACTGATTGCCCTGTCCGTCCTGAGAACACGAGAACTGATTGGTTCCTGGTGAGAAGCCGTTCTCTGCCGCTGGATAGTCGAGCCAATCAGAAGTGATTAATGGTCGCGCAGTGGGTGTGAAACTTAGAAACTCAGCGATGGCCTACTTACGGTTTACATTCATCTTCACGCGCGTCAGATTATCCACCTAATGTACGAATACTTGACTGACGACATGAAGAACATATACTGGCATTCAGACACGGAAAGCAACCACCTATGCATCATCTTCTGGAGGCCGGTCAGGTGCAGTCTGCGCCTCCCTCGCCACACTGTGACTTTCCCCTGACCTTTTGTTCCCGGTTCCTGCAATAACTTTACGGAGAAAGGCCAGTGTCCCTCTCTGAAGACGAACGGCAGCGCCGGCCTTGAAGCCGACCTGCGAGAGCTGAAACACACTCCTAAAACGCTGCCAGTGTGTGTGTGTGTGTGTGTGTGTGTGTGAGAGATGGGAATGCAGACAGGTCGGATAGAGAAGGAGGGGCAAGAAGTCATGAGAGAGATTCATGAAGTGGGGGATCAAAACATGACAAGATGATGAATTTAAGGTCATGTCTCATAGGAAAGAAGAAGAAAAAAAAAGACAGCGCACGTAGCGTGCTGTCTTTTGTGTTGTTCACGTGAAAACCAGACTTCTATTGATTTGTTTAACGCTCTGAAGACAGAATACCAGCCGTGTGGGGCTTCAGTCAGTTTAATGTATGCTATTTGTGACATTTAAAGACACGGCGATGGCATTTCAGCATTTAAAACGTGTGTTTCAACTTGTGCAAACGCGTGCTGCGTGGCTAAGAATAGCTAAGAGCGTTTTGCGAGCGTCAATGGGCCCCTCAGACGTTTCTACCTTTAAGCATCAGTGGTTAAGGGGAAACAGAAAACAGACGTAAAAGAACATGTCTATGCTATTCATCATCAACTTACCACGGACATGTTTCAGACCCTGATTGGAAACCTTCTTATTTCTTCTATAAACATTGTAAACGTCACGCTTCTTTCATAGTGGACTCTGCTTCTGCATTAGCAGCTTAAACTATAACAAAGCAGACTGCTGCACTGTTGTAGGCGGTATGACAAACGGTGTGCTTTACTTTCTTGGACTCGTTAAAAAACCTCTTCTCTTATTTTATAACTTTTTTAATTGCTTTAAAGCTCAAATGATGGCACTTTACCCTTTTTTTTTTGTCAGAAGAAACCCATTGAGTCTGAGTGACCTTTAATTCGCCATGAATGTGTTGCACAATCGCACAAAAGCTGTCACAAGAAGTCCTTGTACCTTTGTTCCTACACCGCAGCTGGCTGTGCAGCAAGGACTTGAAGATCCTCTTTTATCTGCAGTCTTTTTTATCAATCTCGCGACTGCAGCAGTGAAATCTCAAGAATTCATGTGGTCTGTCGATAATTACAATTTTTCTCAATCACTTTGCCGCTTTTTCCTGGTGAAAAGGTGCTTAAAACACACGTGTCGTATAGATAATTATGAAATACACACAGATTTCGAATGGATTATTTTGCATGTGAAGGCTCGATGGAAAGAATGATGTAAAGAGAATGACGGCGATGGATTTCATTCTGATCGACGAGCCATCTGCAAGTATTACGCAAGCTGTAAACAATTGCCCTTCTTTGCACACACACACACACACACACACACACACGTGTAATTTGCTTAAATTAATGAGAAATTAAAATCTGTTGAGAACAAAACACCAACTGTTCAGAGATTTCAACATATTGTCGCGAAAATAATAATCCTCATTCCAGAATTGAGCCAAAAAAGAATTTTAAAAAAAAGATGTCGCAACTGAATCTTAGCGGCTATCTTTCGACCCCTCCCTCTCTCTCTTCCCTCTCTGCAAAACATCTGTTCTCATTGATCCTTGCTGGGCTCTGAAAATCAATAAGTCAATTATCGTCCCTGCATTAAAATGACATGAGAGCCCTGCTGACCGTGATGACCAATCAACCCTCAGTTCATTCAGTCAACCTGGTCAAGTCTTTAAGCTGGGAGCGCTTAGTTACGTAACACACACACACACACACACAAGCTTAAGAATGTCTTTGTCAGCTCTGACAATGTAAGGATTTATATTTATATATATATATAAATGTAGTATTGAGTGGGTTGGAAATGGTGGAAAGACTTATCTTTCCTTGAATGCCACGTCAGCCATAAGAATGAGGAAAAAAAACTGTCGGGAGTTTTCTTTTGTCCCTTTCAGCGTCTGCGCTGTTCACAGTAGAGTTTAAGTATGTATCCCATAAGCGTCCTCTCTATGTTGTCTGCGTCGCTGTATGTGAAAAAGATGGAAAGAAACATCACCATCGTTTCATTTTTGATACTAAAACTCAACTGACGTGAACTCTTACAGATGCATTTTATTTTGCCTGATGCCTAACAAGCTGTAATTATGGAAAAACATAATTAAACCTGCAATAACTGTTCTTTTTTGGGCCACTTGGAAGCAGCAGAATTAGTTGTGAACACAACATCTACACCAACACCTTGTGTTCGGGGAGGTGTCGGAAAGCAGGACCCAAACGCCGAAGAACCGTTCCAAGAATATTTATTCCCAAAAACAAGGACCGGCTTCAAAACAGACCGGGTCCAAAAAAGGCAGACGAACGAAATAAAGACAGGACTTGAACAGGAATGGAAAAACTGGACTCTGACAACACATCTCGCAGGACGAACAAACAGTGTAACACAGTACAAGCCGCCCAGGGGACAGGAGACAAACAGGGTTTAAATGCAAGGGGAAGGCAACGAGGCACAGGTGGGAACAACGAGGAAGCACAGGTGACGACAATCAGACAATCAAGAGACTTGCGCAACTTATCTTTCGCAGTAAGGAACAAGGCACACAGGTGCAGGAAGTGCAGAGACACAGAGGATAAACTACAACACCTTGTTGCTTATTTTACACTTCCAGCGGTAGCGACATTACCCTTCATTTGGAGTTGTCTTTCAGGCCACTTGGCCTACATTAACACTCTCTCTTTCAGCTCTGTGTTTGGTCTCTCACGATTCCTGAGGGAAACGTCTGTCTCCAAAGTTGCTAAATGCTTCACTATGTTCGTTGGTAACTGTGTCTGTCTGCTGTTTGACGCTGAGCAGGTTGCATACGGTGTGTTTGTAGCGCTGCAAACAGCTGCAAACAGCTGTAAACACAGGTGTAAACACAGCTGCCTGCAGCCAGAATGAACCAAAACAGTCAAACTGAGGGCGGGACACCCGAACAATGCAACTCACTATAAAGCTCTGCTAAACAAAAGGGAGCGGTAGATTCAGGTGACATCGAGCCCTTTTACAATGTCACATTGTTCTCACATTGATTTTGTAAGTAAAAATATCAATTATAGACACTTTAGTATTCAACATTTCCAATGGTTTGTATTTGTCTTCAGTAGAATTAAAATCTTAAATCTTATGTATGACGTTTTCCCTGAAGATGTTGATGAAGACAATTTTTTTTCTAATTTGGACTGGGCCAGGTTTCCTTCAGTCTCCGGATCTTCAGATACTTGGTTTATTGTACATATTTATGCAATTATTGGAGGTGTAATAGATGTTTTTATGTATTTCATTGGCAGGTGTGCATTCTATATTTAATTGTGCCAAATCTCTACTCAACCTCCATCATGGGGTTTCAGCAAAGTGCGAAGTCTCAATACACACACACATACACACACACACACACACACACACACACACACACACACACACACACACGCACAGACACACTCCTTTATCATAAAAATGCCTTTGTGAATATGAAATACGGTTTATCTGCTTTTATCTCTCTACTTCTGCCGTTTCCATTATCTTCTTTCAGCAGCGTTTTATTGGCCCTGTGTTTGATGATCCCACCGACGTTTTCACGTGTTCTGCTTTCGTTTCCTTGGAGAGCAGTTTGTAATTATGTTCAGAGGAGTTCTACCGATTACATTTATTATTATCACTTTTCTGCCTCGCCAAATTCCTTACGCCACACACGAATACACACAAAAACACCAGCTCCTCCAGACACACAGCCCTCTGAGTCAGCATGTCGACCCATCTCCTTTACGACTTCTATACATAGATCTGACACACCTATCAATGATAAAATCATGATGTTACACTTACAATATGCTCCGGCCGGTGTAGCGATACACGAGATGTGTGCTTTTTGTCGACGGCAGTACTCACGGCCTTCTCGTCTTACTCAAAAGCACACGTTTTCTGCCGACCCTTGCATTTTCCTCCACACTTCCGATGGCGTTTCCTGCCACCGCTCTCTTCCGCGTATCCATAATCGCGAGTGTATTCTCCTGCCGCCGGTCACGTCACCACCGACTACACTTCAGCGCTTGTGCATGTGTGTGTGTGTGTGTGTGTGTGTGTGTGTGTATATGTATGCGTGTGTGTGTGTGACTCTGTGTGTTTGTGTTGGAATCAGCAGGATGTTCAATTACACTGGCTCAGCTGGTGTGTATAGACACTAGACAGAGAAGATGGTTTACAGCGTGTACACACACACACACACACATACACACACACACACACACACACACACACACACTCATACCCAGTCAAGCACACACATCATTTGAGAGCCAAAAGTGTTTCATTAAAGCTCTGCCAGGAGAGCTGCTCGGGCCTTGATCCCTTGACAAGCCACAAGCCTCGGCTAAATTACCGCCATGTGAAAGAAAGAGCGAGACAGAATCGATTGAAATAAGTTCTCCGTCTCTTCCTGTTTAATTCCACTGGATTGTTGATGGCCGACCAAGGACATCAGCAGCAGCTTTAAAAACAGGACATGAGCCGACCAATCATCACAGCAGTGTCGCCGCTATAAGTGAATTTTGAAGGAACTGTTTAGATTGTAATGAGAAAGATGTCAAGATGACAAAAACACCCTCTGAACAGGTCTACTCACACACATGACACACAAGCACACACACAACAACTCATTTTAACTTCAACTTTAGAGCTTCAACTTGATTCAGGACCAGGACTTTTTTTTTCTGCGTCAAAGTCAGAGGGTTTTTTTTTTTTTTTTTTTCCAAATAAAGTGATCACTTCCTAAAGGACAAAGATAACCGCTGTCCTGATGGGGCTTCGGCACATATCTGCAGTGCAGCTAAAATAAAGCTGAGCAACAACTCTCCCCTGTGACCTTTTTCAGAGTCTTGAGGCCAATAAAACTTTTCACGTTGCAGAAATACAGTCGGTTGTCTTTGTCGTCTGTCCTTTGTGTGTGTGTGCGTGTGTGCGTGTGTGTCTCTCTTACATAAATTCAAACCCTGCAGCAGCTCTTTGACAACGTTACATTTGCTTAGACGGTACATACAAAGCGGATCTAGTCTCCCATAGATATGTGTACAACAGTTTTGAAGCCTTGAGTTCATACAATCGATCGCTGAAAGAATTTTTTTTCTTGACCTGAAAACGCGCCGTGGAAGAGTTAGTGCTGTGAGATGAAAACACCTACAGTGTGTGTCTGTGTGTGTGCGTGTGTGTGTGTTCAATATGAGTTGAAGATAAGTTTGAGCGGTTTCAAATACAGCTGTATGTTTTGTTGCGTGTGTGTGTGTTTAGCTTGGACGTCAACATTGCTCGCTCAGTCCCTCCATTTAGCCCATAATCAAATATCTCATCAATTATTGGCTGGATGGCCATGAAATAATCCTCAACATACGTTGATGTTCCCCTCAGGATGGATTGTCATGACTTTGCTGATCCCTCAACCTCTGTGACGTACGGCCTAACCTGCTAGCATGGCTGAGGACTCGTACTGTTGCTAATCTGTTAGCATGAACCAGGACTCTCCTGACTTTGTTGTCGTGGAACAGTCTGTTCTGTTAAGACGTGCATACTGTTTCACACTGAGCGGAGTGTATGACTGTTATTTGATCGTGTGCGTGGTCCCCTGTCAGCCTTCTTTCCCTCATCCAGGCACCGGGGATGCTGACGCTCACAGTAATGAGCCGGCACATTGAAGCGTAGTGGCAGAGTTGACACCAGGACAGGGGAGAGATCGTTAAACTCACAAAGCCGAGAGTTTCTCTGCACTGATAATA
This sequence comes from Clinocottus analis, assembly GCF_023055335.1. Taxonomy (NCBI): domain Eukaryota; kingdom Metazoa; phylum Chordata; class Actinopteri; order Perciformes; family Cottidae; genus Clinocottus; species Clinocottus analis. Next base: position 4,832,752 of record NW_027176240.1, read on the forward strand.
CACAATACTGCCACGAGAAACTCTCCCTGCTGCACAGCATTCTGCTGAGTCTCATCCAGACCATTAAAAAGTTCTTCTTTTTTTTTTTACGGAAAGTGAAATTGCTCTGCTAGTGGGAGACTCTTTGTCTAGTGAAGATTAGTTTTGAAAAAAATGATCTGTTCAGGGAAGATGGCTGTGGTGGAACAACCATGAGAAAATACAACTTTAGTGAAAGACTACTCATGTTAAAAACTACTCTACTACTACTACTAACTACTACTTAAAAGGGGGAAAATCTATCTCTTTATCACGACAATGCTTTCAAGTTACATTCAAGTGGAAAAGGCTCAAGTGTAATTACTAACTAGAGTATGGCTCAATTCCATTCAGGGGGTCCAGATAAGCTACGAGTTTCTTTGCAAGATTTAGATTATCGTTTCTCTTATGTACAGAGGTCCCTCGTTTATCGCCGGGGATACGTTCTAAAAATAAGCCGCAATAGACAAAAATCTGCAAAGTAATCAGCTTTATTTTTTACAATTATCAAACATGTTTTAAGGCCGTAAAACCCCGAAGCACACACTTTTATACACTTTTCTCAGACAGGTATTAACATTTTCTCACATTTCTCTCTTAGTTAAACACTCTTAAAGTTCAAACAATGCGCGTTGTCGTTCATACTGTACGCTGTAAAAAAAAAAAAGAAGCAAAACAGCGAGTCTGCGAAAGGTGAACCGCGTTATAGCAAAGGACGACCGTATAATATTTATCTCTTCTTATTTTGTATTGATAATCTACTTCTTGCAAAGAAACTAGTAGCTTATGTTGTCAGATGAAAAGTACAATGTTGGCTTCCAAAACGTAGCGCAGTAGTGTAAAGTAGCATAGCATGGATAGCATTTGAGAGCTACAAAGCAATTGTTAATTATGTGTTCTGTCAAAATGTCTGCTGTGTAAGAGATCCAAATAACGTAATCTCTAACAACACTGTTTTCACGAACCATTGCTTTCAAGATAACAACACTTTCATCTGATGAAAGTATCATTTCTCTGCATGTTGCATCCCTACAATTCGGGTGAAATGAATGTAGCGGCTAACCGCACGGTGACAGCAGCTTAAAGAGAATTGATGCAGAGTGAAACTGTCGCGGTGACCACAAAGAGGAGCTCTTGCTCTTTAGCAGGATACAAAACCCTGAACTATCAGGGACGTGCATGCGGCTGGAGGGCCTGGCAGCACTCTCAGCATCAGGGACAAACACGCACTTCTCCGCCTCTGAGTGGCTGTGAAAAATGTACCTCAACAGTTTCACTACAACGCCATCTGTCACATAGACAACGGCTATAAAACTGTAAAATTATACTGATGCATTATTACCGTGACGCTGGCTCACCCTTGTGTCAACACAAGTTAATCCATACTAGCGTACACATTTAAGACGCACGCGCGCGCGTGTGTGTGTGTGTGTGTAATATATTATGCAATGAAAAAAGTAATCAAGTGTTTGCGTCCCTGATGGGCGCTGATCGAAAAACAGTCAACATCCTCTCCTCTCCCCCTACGCGTCTGATGTAATGAAGGCTCATCCATAATTAATGCTTTGATAAATCAGACTGTATGTTCTCTGCTAAGATCTTGTAATGTTCTGAGAGGTGTTATTTGTTTTGCCTGGTTAAACCCTTGTTAGCACCGGATGACGGATAATGTTTCCGCCCAAGGGCAGAATCAGGGATTTCAGGAAGAGAGAGAGAGAGAGAGTGTGTGTGTGTGTGTGTGTGTGTGTGTGTGTGTGTGTGTCCAATCAGTAGTGAGCAGGGCGGAGCTGCTGGCTCCAAAAATTTGTCAAAGCATTTGTTTTTTACCCACACAGACATATTTAATCACACACACGCACGCACGCACGCACCCACCCACACACACACACACACACACACACACACACGCTGCCATTGTTAATAGTAGATAGACTGTTGCAGCAGCTTCTCTGTTTATTGTCATGGGATGTAAAAAAAAGAAAAAGAAGAAGGGTAAAAAGGAGCAAGGCTTTGTTTCCAGGACTTCTTGAGGAAAAAAAAAAAAGAAAGAAGCTCCTCTGGCTTTGAAGTTTCGGACCTGAATATCATCTGTGTGAGATCTTGAGTGACACTGGACTGAATTTTGAATGATGTTTTGATCCAAAAGGGCCACCGTCACCACTTTGAAACTGTAAAACAGCTCCTGCCGGTAGCAGGAGGCTCCTATAGATTAAATACCACATTACCCATGAGCCACATCAACCATTGTATAAGATATCATATTCACTGAACAACACAGGGGTGTTATTGGTTGGAAGAGCGTATACACTCAAGGCCCAGAGTGCAATACATTCAATACGTGGGACAATCTTAGCCGTGTTGTCGTCGTCGCCT